>NC_064628.1:590153916-590470166 GCF_023864275.1 Schistocerca cancellata
ATGAAATTATGAAGATTTATTTCTCCAGGCTGTACAATTCTTTGACTACACATTCTGAACCAATTTTCTATTTCCCACTGTAATGTGTTTTAGTAACATTTATAAAATAGAAACACCTGGTCAGAGGCCCTTATGTACTGGGAAGTGACATGAATCCCTCAGCAGGTTTTAATTCTATTTGTACTGTATTTAATAAGATTTTCAAAGTTGTATGTGTTTTCAATGTATACCTTTAACTCCATTGCTGCCAACACATTTACTTATTAGTACACTATTATATACTTTCTTGAAGCTGACAAATACCAAGTGGATCTCTTTTGCATACTTTTTTTTTTTTTTCTTTCTGTTAGTTGTTTAAGGATAAACAGATTAGCCACACAGGATCTTCAAGTTCTCTTGTTTGTACTTAAACTCTCCCCCACAACATATGTTCCACACAATCTAGTTGACAAAGCACTTACACTCATTCCAGCACAATTTATACATATTTTTTCTGCCTCCTCCTGTAGAGCTAAAACCAGCACATTTTCTTTCTGACAAGGTTCCTCATTTCCACATTTTGTATACAAATTAACTAGAACCTCTAATGCTATGGGCACATATTTGTAAAGCTCAACAAGTATGCCTCCTGGGCCTAGAAGTTCGTTATTCTTCACCCCCTTTAATGCTCCTCCAATTTCTTTCACTGTAAACACGTGATGGTGCTCTTTAACGGCTTCCAATTTGTAATTGCAGTCTTTTTACTCTATCCTCCTTTCTGTCAACAGGTCTTCATAGTAATGTTTCCACTTATGGATGTCTTTTGAATAAATTGTCGTCTGTCTTGTTTGTTCTCAAATTCCTTAACATTTTTGATGAAACAATTGATCACGATTCACCTGACACTGTATAAATTTCATAAAAATTCTTATTCCACGTGGCATTCTAGTTTCTTCACAGTTAACAGTACCTTCCACAAACCTGTCTGTGTTTCATGTCCACAGCTGCTAACCACCAAAAGTTCAAATCTTTCTTATCTTTAACTAATCTCCATGATTTATTATGTCAATTAGTGTTTCTTACCCATTAACTTTCTCTAGAGCTTTCTAAGAGCATTCTATTTGCTGTAGATACCCTTTTAACATTCTACACAATTCACTTGTGAAGCTATCGAGCAGTCGTGCGATTCTTTCTGCTAATCTCAAATGGTGGAGGAATTTAGCTGATTCATGCAAAGTTTTCCAAGTATTATTTATCTTCTTTTCCTTGTCCTGAACATTTACTTGTGATATCCTTTGAGTCTTCTATTTAAGGGGTTACCAAGTCAGCAAACATAACCAGAAATATTAACTCTTCTGCCTACAATGGTACGTCAGCCAAAGTACTGGAATCTTGTTCCCTCTTAGTAGCACCAGCCTTGGGTTACACTGAATGGCTCTTCAAAAACTGCAATGTTTGCAGATGACACAAGTGTAGTAATAAAGCACCTTAACACATTCATACCAGATACAGCCAGGAGAATAATGGAATAGGTTTTTGTAACTATCAAAACTATGTAGAAGAGTTACTTAATACATGAAAACACAATGAACATATTGCCCCTGTATTGTCGCAAAATAACTTCAAAGTTGTGGCAGAACTGGCAGCCACACATCACCATCAACATTAGTGCTCACTACAAGGTCAGATGAGAGAGGCTCAGTTGCAACAGAATGTTGCAAAACACCATGTTGAACATACAGATCTAAGACTTTTTTAAAAATTCTCACCACTCATAAAATTCTCAAATCACAGACTTTTTGCAACCAGAGATATTACACTGGCAGTACTAAAAAACCAGGACTGTCCAGGTTAATTCTGGACATATGGCGAGCCTATGTCTGACAATCTTCTGGTGCACTAAAATTAGGTTGAAAAGTATTTATACTATTGATGATCCCAGTAAGAATATTGCATAAAGCTCATGACAGTGTCTTGCAGAAGCCATTCCAGGGACCTAGGGATTCATAAACTACATGCCAATGTACTGCATGTGCTTCACAGTTGTACTAGAGGTTAATAACAACAGTGAATTTAGGATGAATTCAAGCATGAAAACTCCAGGTAGGAACAAAAGCAATGTAGAAAAAGATATACAGCTACTTACCCTATAGATAACACTAAGTTGCAGACAGACTCACTTAAAAGACGCTTGCACATAAGATTTTAGCCACTGCCTTTGTCGGAAAAAAGAGAAACACACACCATTCATTCACACCAGCAAGCACACCTCACACACATGCAAGGCAGCTAACTCCAGCATCTTACGATGAATTTAGCAGCCGTAACACTAGATGTGAAAGTGATTCCCACATATGTCACGCATCCTTCGCTAGATTAAGAATGAAATGGTGTGTGTCTCTCTTTTACTGATGAAGGCTGTGGCCAAAAGCTATTTGTAAGTGTCTTAATTGTGCCTATCTGCAACCTGGTATGTCTTCTTTACAGTAAGTAGGAATCTGTCTTTTCCTACATTGTTAAGTTTAATGTTCAGATGTAAAAGTTTATAACAGTTGTCAGTGGGCATCAGGCAGGAAACTGAAAAGCCCCAGATTCAAAGTAACCCCAATATTTGTCTTAGACACACCGTTACTGTGTCAGTAAATAGACAATTGATGCAAATTCTTTACAGATGAATGGAAAAACTGAGAGAAGCCGACCTCGGGGAAGATCAGTTTGGATTCCGTAGAAATGTTGGAACACATGAGGCAATACTGACCCTACGACTTATCTTAGAAAAAAGATTAAGGAAATGCGAATCTACGTTCTAGCATTTGTAGACTTAGAGAAAGCTTTTGACAATGTTGATTGGAATACTCTCTTTCAAAATCTGAAGGTGGCAGGGGTAAAGTAAATGGAGCGAAAGGCTATTTACAATTTGTACAGAAAGCAGATGGCAGTTATAAGAGTCGAGGGGCATGAAAGGGAAGCAGTGGTTGGGAAGAGAGCGAGACAGGGTTGTAGCCTCTCCCCAATGTTATTCAATCTGTATATTGAGCAAGCAGTAAAGGAAATAAAAGAAAAATTCGGAGTAGGTATTAAAATCCATGGAGAAGAAATAAAAGCTATGAGGTTCGCCGATGACATTGTAATTCTGTCAGAGACAGCAAAGGACTTGGAAGAGCAGTTGAACAGAATGGACAGTGTCTTGAAAGGAGCATATAAGATGAATATCAACAAAAGCAAAACAAGGATAATGGAATGTAGTCGAATTAAGTCTGGTGATGCTGAGGGAATTAGATTAGGAAATGAGACACTTAAAGTAGTAAAGGAGTTTTGCTATTTGGGGAGCAAAATAATTGATGATGGTCGAAGTAGAGAGGATATAAAATGTAGACTGGCAATGGCAAGGAAAGCGTTTCTGAAGAAGAAAAATTTGTTAATATTGAGTATAGATTTAAATGTCAGGAAGTCGTTTCTGAAAGTATTTGTATGGAGTGTAGCCATGTATGGAAGTGAAACGTGGACGATACACAGTTTAGACAAGAAGAGAATAGAAGCTTTCGAAATGTGGTGCTACAGAAGAATGCTGAAGATTAGATGGGTAGATCACATAACTAATGAGAAGGTATTGAATAGAATTGGGGAGAAGAGGAGCTTATGGCACAACTTGACTAGAAGAAGGGATCGGTTGCTAGGACATGTTCTGAGACATTGAGGGATCACCAATTTAGTATTGGAGGGCACTGTGGAGAGTAAAAATCGTAGAGGGAAACCAAGAGATCAGTACACTAAGCAGATTCAGAAGGATGTAGGTTACAGTAGGTACTGGGAGATGAAGAAGCTTGCAGAGGATAGAGTAACTTGGAGCTACATCAAACCAGTCTCAGGACTGAAGACCACAGCAACAGTGATCTGTATGAAACGCAAGATAAAAACAGCAGCAGTATTGTATGGGAAGAGCACCAATGGCTTTTTTCCCCTTAAAATAAGCTGCTTTTTGCCTAACATAAATATATACATATGAGGAATCTAGAAGTAATTACCATAATTATGAGCGAGTATGTTAGTGCTAGTTATAATTTATTGTTGGATTGCTCTGCAACAATGGCCAGGACTGGTTGTTTCTACATCTTAACATTGAACTTTACTTGTACCGTATTTCTGAAGGCTCTCTTTCATGGTACGATTTCCAGAACACATTGCTTGAATGAATAAATTAAAAAGAAATTTGTGCCTTTGACCAATAAAGAAATCTGATCCATAACTTCCACCTTTCTTAATCTTAATCTATGATTAGCTTTTACCTCTTTGTTAATTATGTCTATTTGTACTTACGAATCCTCATACCTAAATAATCCATATAAAATTTTCCATGAAACTGTTGGCATGTCTCAATGTCACCCTATTTTCAAATCAGACTTCTTCCCTATATTGTCCTACTATGAAGTCAATTTTTCCTTTTCCCCACTCTTCCATTAAAGTCTTCAAAAACCAGTATTTAGAGTTACAATACAAGAGTTATTCAGAAATTAAGGTCCAAACTGCCGTAGGTAATCTAATGTACCATGAATGCTGAAATGTGCATACACACCAACTCCTGACATGCCATCTTCATGAAATGACCCCATTTGCATTGGTATTGTTGCAGTGTGCTGTTGCAGTGTGCTGTTTACAGTGTCAGTACAAAATGTTTAAAACAAATGATCAGCCTGCCAACTGTGAAGTACTGTCAGCGAGTCAGTTTTTGATGGCAAGAAAAATCGCAACAGCGGAAATTCATAGACAGATAAGTAAGTTGTATGTTCACAATCTGGTGAGCGACAGCGAAGTGCATAAGCAGATGAGAGCTTTCAAGGACAGATAGCAAACTGTCCATGATGAACCATGATCAGGCCACCCAAGGTGATCTCAGAAGTTTTGGGCAAAGTTGTGGGCGAAAAGATTCTTGAAGACCAAACAATTTTCACTTGCTTGACTACCTAGAAAAGTTTCATGGCAGCAATCGCTTTGCAAAAGATGACAAGGTGAAAGCAGCAGTTAAAGAATGGTTATCCTCACACAAATGGCACATGTCTATGACAGGATATCAAGAAACAGGATAGTGTCATCTGGTTCCACAATAGAAGGAGATCTAATAAGTCACCTCCAAAGAAAAACAATCAAACTTCTACACAGTACATTTGACGCAAAATCTGTTGGGAGACTTTGACCATGAGCTGCTGCACCACAATGACTTTAAGGACTTCCAAAGATCCACATAGAGGGCATTCCACTGTGTCCTAAAGTTTGCAATACAGGAATTGCAACATACAGCTAGGCCAAACACCTGACCACTCTCCAGACCCCATCTCTACGAAAGGCTAATGTCACATCCACAATTCCATTCAGTGTGTACATCTCCAAGAACTTCACCTCAAACATAGTAACCTGTGGGTGAACTATGTAGAGTAGTCCTTGACCAGGGTATCACTGAAGGTATCTTGTCTCCAACGATGCTGAAGACACTTACTACATACAGGTGGCTCAGGTATACAAATATCAAATTATCCTCAGTTGAGATTGTGTGGTGAAGCATTACGACAAACTCTAAAAATCTTCATAGTATTTGTCGGTTTTAATGTTGCTGTACAAGGTTATGTTATTTCAAATAATTATGTAAACACTCATATTACTGAAGGAATTCTGGGGGTCAAGGGAACCATCTGCTTTGATCCACAATGTATGTATGTAGTGTTGTGTGGCGTCATTGTGGCACTGTGTCTTTGAGTCATGTCATGTTTGGAGATGGCGTGATATTGATACATTTTTTGGAAGTTTATGAGTTTATGTTAGGTGTGAGTAGCGTCGCGTGTTTTTTGTGGACCGAAATGTAATAGTCTTTTCTTGTTTTTTGTTAAAGAGAGATGTTACAAACATATTTAATAATTAGTTACTCTAGGTTGCACTGGGCAATGATATGATTATGGCTATAAGTTTTTTGCAGCAGAATGTTTGATTGTCAACTACATGAGGTGTCATGCATAATGAGACTATGAAGTTGACTAGAGTTCCGGCTTCTCGGACTAGGGATCTGAACATGTGGCGGTGTCATTATAATATTTGGCAATCTGACAGGACACCTGGTTTAACAATCTATGTTGGCCTTTAGGGACATTGTTTTACTTGTGTATTATTTTTGTTATCATTCATCTTTGAAGAGTAGTTCTTTTGTTTTCTGAGGGTTTTTTTATGTGTGGATGGTTCCAGTTTTTGTTTGTTCTATTTCTTTGTGAGTGTTTGAGAGAGGGGGAACCTGGCTGTATTCATCGGTCTCTAAGGTTGGTAAGTTAGTTTTTCATTTTTTGTGCATTATTTATAGTTTGATTTGGTGCATAGCTTTTTGTTTGTATATTAATTGGTCAAGTGAATCTGAGAGTTTTTGTATCACTGGCTTCATCTTGTCTACACAAGTGAAGGGACTCTTGCACTACTGCATTTTTGGAGTTGTATGTGTTGGTTTTTTGGTATCAAGGGTTTCATTTGAGCTATATAAGTCAAGGAAAGTGTTGTAGCATTAAGTCATATGTTGAGAACTTTTTCTGCTTGATATTGTGGATAATATTTATTTCAGGATGGTACTGTTTTGTGTACTATCGTGTATGGCTTGGCCCCAGTCTAAAAACCCCTATCTTCCGTGGCTGTCCCAAAAGTTTTGTTTTACTGCTGGAGCGAAATATTCCTATGTCATTTTTATTTTTATTCACATGTGTGTGTAATGACATAATGGTAATCATATCATATATACAAGTACGGGTGTCTGCTATCTTGATGACACCATGGGTCGAAGCAGACAGGTGGAATCCGATACTTCCCTAATGCCAACAGGAACACTAACTTTCATGACAACAGGAACACTAACTTTCATTATAACAATGCCTTATTCAACTGCCAGCATTGCTTCTAAATTATCTGATAAAAACTTCACTTACGTCACTCTGTTTTAGCATTATTGAGTACCTGTGATTGGTTTAAGGGCAGAGAATCTGTTGTACATTTCCTTCCTCTACATGGGTGACAGGACTAACAGCCATACCCCATCATAAATAGCACAAAATGCCTCAAGAAGTAATGCATTATTTTATGTCTATTCCGCAATATAGCGTAGAAGTAAATGCTAATTGAAGTGTTTATATTGTTTTAATAATTGTCGTTAAGTAAGGTAAAGAAGTTAAGACATTTTACAAATGGCTTTACATATCACAATAACAAACAAGATACAGAGATTCAATGAAATCATTAAAGCATTAAGAATTAATACACAGTCTTGACCACAAAAAGTGGTAACTGGTTTCGTTCAGTTTTTATCATCTTCCGACCTGATACCTCGATGGTAGGCAGCGGTAGTGTACGGGGCAGGTGTTAAAACTCTTAACATCCATGAAGGAGTATCTATCTCACAAACGGATTTATGGAATTTGTGTATAAACAAAATAAAAGAGTAAAAATTGTGTTAACTGTGATACAACTGAGATTGATAAGTAGATGTTTTTTTAAGTTCCACGGGGGATACAAAAGAATTTAAACTTCATGTTGAAGAGTTTCAACAATATTTCGGGAGGATTTACTGGTACATGTCCAAAGACTTCAACACAAAATTCTTTTATGACTGGGAGTTAGAAGAGGGTACTATTTTAGCACAGAAAAGCATATTACAATTTGAACACTGCATTAGGCCGTATTTCATACATCCCAATCTGATGGCAGAGCAGGAAGAATTTAAAAAACCCAATTTAAGAAACCTAGCAGCAACATTTATCATTTTGCCATTAACACTGAACTATGAAGACCAAATTTTAACAGCTAGTCAAACAAAATTGATACTGATATGTAAGTCAGTTCACATAATATGTGGCTAAAACAATGTCTGAAAAAACCCAATGCTATGGGTCTCCCAAACTGCATGAACAAGTAATCCTTGTGATGAGTATAACACTTGTTCACTTACTGGAACTTCTGTGAGGTAGGGTTGAGAAAACCTACCATATAGAGGAGAAGTCAAGTCACAGACAGGCACAACAAAAATACTGCTATAATTCTGACCACTTTCTCTGGCTACTGGCCAATGGCTTGTGTGTGTGTGTGTGTGTGGGGGGGGGGGGGGGGGGGTTGCTTGTGTGTGTTTTCTACTCCAGAAGGTCTTTCAGAAGAAATCTTAAATGTATATCAGTCTTTTCATTGCAATTATCTGAGTCAATATATGCTTTATCTGGTGAGTAGCACTCTATCCTTTTCATAATGTTATTGGAATTCCATTTTTTCTTCTTTCCTGGGTCAATAACGATTATTTTCACATGATAAATGTGAAATGCATATGGGACAAAAATTTATTTTGTTCAGTTTTAATTAGGCAGACCTGAAGTGAGTTATCAACATATTACCTGCAACTGAGGACAACATAACAACAGAAGTTAAATGTTATGACACAAATTGTGTTAATTCTACCGTAAAGAACAGAACAGAAGGTGTTCTTTCTGCAGACAATTGCAATATGCAGTAGTTTGAGATAACCAATAAGAGTTTAGGAAAAAGGCAATGTATTATGACTGGTGGGCCATAAAGGTTTGTCTTAAATTGTCACTGTGAATACTTTGAATTTTTAACAACTTTTTTGAGTTTTAGGTTGTAGTGGCTGATTTGCAATGATTTCCGAGGTTTACATTAGATTTGAATACGACAGTTTGTGAGTCACCAAACCCAACCCGTGTGATGTCATATGCAGCTGATCTACTGCTACTGAAAGTTGGTATAGCGATTCAGAACATAGTCTGCAATTGGCACCTAGGTATGCCTCACTACCATGCACTGCAGCTTCAAGTGAGTATTATATGCCATGAAATTATTTTTACTGCTATAGAGAATATCTTGTGAACCATTTGGATTACAACTGCTGTTTTACTGAATATATTACACATTCCACTATTACATTCACATCAGGAACACCTGGTTTAAATCCACCCTGCAACATGTGTTGCTTGCCTGCAGTTCTCTTGCAATGTACCTATAACTAGCTGTTGTGATATCCCCTTGAGTTCCCGTCACATCTCACAGCAAGTGCTGCTGACATGACTCCATAAAATTCTTAATGTCCTTTTTTTAGATCATCATCTTTATTTTGTAATAATATATTTTATTCTTTTATGGAGAACACGCAGGAAGCAACATTCCTTACATTTATTGGTAAACGTTATCGTAACTTTAATTTTACGTCCTCTATCATCCAAGAAGGATTAAGATTCAGAATTAAATTATTTCAGTGACATTCAACTATGACGTAGTTACATACTGCAGACTGTTTACTATCAGTCACAGGTGCCAGAGAAATCATATAACTGTCATTTGGCCTGCAACGTATTCAATACCATTTACTTCAAACTTATTTTTAATGTTGCAGGCAGAGCAAAAACTGTGAATGTACGTGGTTTTTTAAGAAAAATACTGACAACTGAACACTACAAATATGACTTCAGCAGTCTTTAAGAGTGTTCTTACAAAGGCTAAACTTCCATCATAATAATATTACAGTGTACTACATCAATCACAACTTTAACATCAAAATACAATGTGAAACTGACTTTTGCTCAAGACATACCTTGTATAGTTTCCATACTGAAACCTTGCATCTTTTTCCCGAAAATTGGGACGTGCATCATTGCCACCTTTTTTCTGCTGATTCCCACCTGGGCGATTCCTGCACACAGCTCCTGAAGGATTGGTAATGCGATGACCATAAGGAAGAGGCCGCTTCCATGCTCCTGGCTGGGGTATAACAGGGCTCACTATTTTGTCTTTTGTGTGCTCCGTTTTGCGATTCCTCTTATCTTTTCCTGGCTCGTCTAAAGATTTCCGTATTTTCTTTTCTTTTGAAACTTCAGATGCGGCTGTTGGCTCTTTTGCATCATTATCCTCCACAGTTTGAACAATTTGTGTAGCTGATTCTATAACAACATCCTTCTCATTATCTTGGGTCTCTTCAACAGCTACAGCAGATTCAGCACCTCCAGAGACACCATTATCAACACTGTCATCTTTAGTTGAACCACCAGAAGATGAATTGCGTTTCTTTTTCCTGTTCCTAGACTTTCTGCCCTTCTTGGTTGGAGAAACAAGTTGCTGTTCATATTCTGCATCATCTGCACCCGATATTAAATTTAGTGGATCCCTTAAATTTGGCGGAATAATAACTTCAATTTCACCTTTCCGGTGATGGGGCGTTGGAAGTGGTGAAGACTTTGGTGTAACAGCATTCATGGCCCTGAACAAACAAAATTAGTAAATGTTTGAATTTTTATTTTTACACACACACACACACACACACACACACACACACACACACACACACACACACACACACACACAAAACAACAACAACTTGAGTTTGGTTCACTTCATTCTGTAGTGGCTACAAGTTTGTATCAGCTACCGCTATATGCCATTCATGGGCTCCTTTGACACTGACAAAGGCTTACTGTTTTGCTTTGCAAATAAGACTAATATTGCTTAATAATTCAAATGTGTCTTATGACCATTAAACCACGGTCAATGGTACACTTACTTGTTTATTTCTTCATCTTGCAGGCTGTTCAAATTCAAAGGATCTCTGATATTACCGCCGAGAAGAAACTTTGTCGGTGGTATTATACTGTCTTTTTTCCTTCTTTTATACGGCGGAAAAAATTTGCCGTTGCCTGCAATGAAACTCTGAGAACGCTTTCTTCCGAATTTGAATCTGGCTTCATTTTCATGCTTGCCCTTCTTAGTCGATGCATTTAAAGGAAATTTCTTATTGTTCATTTTTTCAGTTTCCTTTGCACAGCTTTTCGTCAAGGAAGTTTCTTTATCGTCAGTATTTTCCATTTTTACAGGTCTTTCAATCTGAGTATCTGACATTCCTGAAAAGTAATAGAAACAAATGGTAAACTACAATATTTGACACGTCGATATTATACAACGCTGAACTGTCAACTGTGAAGCAGCTCATTACTTGAGATAAAATGCAGGAATCGTTAGTTTCTTTAAAGCTGCTAGCATTATAGTGTTTATAATAACACCATTCATGGCCACGACCACATTTCTGCTAGGGACACCCCTTAGTGCACTTTATTAATCAAAATTTAAATCATTTCGTAACATAAACAAGTGTAAAATTATAATTCTTCAGCGTTGACAACTGTTTAACTAACGGAAAAACGCACTCTTTGTGTGAATCATGTCAATATCTGCACAACTAATGACAAATACTATGTTTGTGTTATTCCACGTGAGTTTGTGTACATCACAGCCTTCTGCAAGTCTGCGCATGCGCAGACACATATTCCTGCAGCTTACCTAGACATCTCAGGCTAGAACACAAATTTCTCTTATTTTCTATTCTATACCCACCTCTGTGACGTGAAATAATATCTTGAACGAATATAGCTTCCACTACCTCGTAATAAATTACACAGTGGTACTTTCAAAACCCAAAACATCCACTACTTCTGCGAAAAACTTCTGTAGCCGCCCGCATCTACGACGCAACACCACCATCAACGATGGCGATAGCAATAAGCTCACCTCATCCCCTCCACCGTTTTCTCTCAACCTAACAAAACAACGAAATGACTTACGTCCCTCATTAAACCAGACTGAACTCTTCAATGTCATCGAATATATGTAAATAAAACTGTTTTTCATGACTTTAAGCACCGTTGGCTCGATTACTTGAACACAACTGCCAAAATACGAAGATGATTGCAGCCTTTTTTTTAAGTATTAGTGTATTTAGGACTGCGGTCTCGTCATTAAATTATCCTGAGTAGGCGGTGTCATTTACCGTGCAAAATTTTCTCAAACAAAGCTTTTCCAAGTAACTGTAACAACCAGTACGAACTGGCTGTCAATTACGACCATCCCATTTTTGTATACATTCATTTTACTAAGATTATCGGTATATGCGAGCAATATACTAGTGTAATTAAATCCCTGCTATCCTGCTAGGCGTATTTGGAAAATGAAGAGATGTACAGCGCACAGACGTCAATACAGCAGAATATACGCAAAGCGTCATTTCTGTGGCAAAACACAAGAGCCTAAAGATCTACCGCCAGAGAGTATGGAATTTGATAGACTGTGGCTGAAGCATATGTCCAGACAAGGACAGGTTTCCACTCCGGGGTCAGCAGTTAAGCAGGTTGCTAATGTATATTCAATTATGCAAGCCAAAAAGCTTAGTGGCAAAATATTAAAAAGGCGAAGAAAGTTTTTTGATCAAATAAAGTAGAAAACGATACTGTAATAGGTACATTTATAAATGAATATTACACCAGAGTATATAAAGATTCATATTGGTGATGTTATCCGGAAACAAGGCTCAACTTATTTCTTTATCAATAACGCACATTGAGGTTATATCAAGAGTAGGGTCAGATTATCCAATAATAAATCTGCGACGTTGGAAATAGGCTGGAGTACTTGAATCCATGAAGAGAAACCCAATAATTCAGAATTAATCCATAATTTTCGAAATAACATACATTAAACTGCAAAACCAATGTGCAATAGAAAAATGATAGCTGTCCTTCGTCAGAGAGGTCTACGTCCTACCCAGCATAGACGGCCTCAGTAAATGAACAATGAACATGTGGAACTAATATAGAAAAATATCTTATTGTAAATGCAGGAATTACAAAGTCTTGACCTGGAAGTAATTTTGTTTTAAATATGTCAGGGGGGACACTACATATACTTTTTAATTTCTGTGCGTAACTTATTTATTTTGCACATTAAACATGACTATCATCAAAAGCAATCAATTTTTTAACGCTGTAATATCCAAATATGCACATTTCCCATGTAGGTACACTATCCTCGTTAGCTTTACATGAATTATAACTAGATTGATTGGTAGATACTGTCGAGATATAATTGCTTGGTTTTTGTTTCCCTTCATAATGTATAGCTTTTTATGTTTTTGAATGCTACAGATAAAATTTATATATAGACTTTCGGAGAGTTCCGCAGCATCCATGGGACTCATTCATTTTTCGTAACAATAGTGTTGATACAGTTCCAAAATTTTCGAACTGCGGTAGTATTTGAGACACAAACCGACACTACACCGTAGTCACGGCCGCCTGTATACAGGCCGTGTCGTAGTCCGTAGTGATTGATCATCGTTGCTGTGAGTGATGCTGCATGCTGTCAGACAATCACAGACAAGTGCGCTAAATCACTGCATCCTCCATCTAATATAGGTGGTCGTGGCTAAGCAGTAACGGGATATTAGACAAAACATGGATGTTAGTGATGTTTATGCATTTGTAAAAGTGATCCGTTGCTTGTTAGTGCTATGTGAATGTGAGTAGTTACTTAACGGAGACTTAATACGATCTTTTCCTTTTTTTCTTATAAAGTGTCTAATGTGCGGTTTCTAGTTTTGGCACCCGATAATTTTTTTGCATATGTCTACGTATTGTCATCGATATTCAAAGCATATTAATGATATAACCAAAAATGTAATAAATTTGGTGTTACGAGGCTACATTGTTGTTTGATTACGTTAGAGTAAACCCAACCGCACCAAATATGATCAACATTGTAAAATGATGGAACCGATCAAAAATAAGTACAATATTGTGTTTGCAGTGGTAGAATAGTGAAATTCATTTAGCTGTCAGTGAAATGGGAAAAGATAAAGGCACAGTGTCTAGACAAACGCACGCATTCCTCGGTAGCAACTCTAGTGTAGCAACAGAGAAACATTAGTCGACACGTAAATAAACACCAAATTATAGCTTAGCCACACGAAAGTGAATTTCCAGCAAACCTGCGTCATAAACGAAGTCATAGGAAATGTTTGCTGCGGTATAATGATTTGGGACTTTACCATCACAATGGTTTTGTTGTTCACTTTGCAGAACGAAAAACAACTAAGTAAGGAGTGTCAATACATTCCCGATGTTTTTGATGCACGCTAGTTATGTACAAATTATCACAATACAAACCAGACAGAAAATGAACTGTACAATTTTGACCGTATGATGATTTGGTCGATTGGACGTTAAAGCCAAATCTTCTGTCTTTCTTTATCTTATTTACGATTTCGAACTGTTATTAGTCTGTCTCACATGGGATGTAAATAACTGATTTTAATTTTTTTGCAGTCTTCACAACTGAACTATGACACTGTAGGCTATTTGTAGATAATATGGGCAACTCACAACAGAAGTCCCCATAGCAATTGAGGGATTGAACCAGCTTTTGAAGTCACATCAATTAGATTACACATAGTGATTCTTGAATAAATATTTTCAATTGGTCTAGTGCTATAACCTTACAGAAACAGCACCTTCCAATAAAAGATTTTTGTGTCAGTGTTGAAGGGCACTGGCAGGTAGTGATTGATTCATTGACTTTTATTTGGATCTGTTTGACTTCTTCATGTGCAGTCTGTGTGTACTTGTAATATAGGACAAGTCATCATAAAATCTCTTAATATTTAACCTAGGCTATGTATTACAGTTCAAAACAAATTAGGGAAATATGATAGTAACATTACACAGACATTAACCCCATATTTATATTTAGTTCTCAAAGTTATTTAAATTACTTTAGATCAGGAAACTACAGCATAGTTTAAATAATTTTGCATTTAGCTGTTGATTTATATTGAAGTACTAAAATTATTTTTGTAGACAGATAAAAACAGTTCACACATAATAATAATAACAACAACTTATTCCCCATTATTTACTAACTTCTTTACACATTAAAATTCATTTTGCATTAAATAATTCTTAAGGAGTTTCAGGGACATTGCTGTCATACAGTTGCATAGATTCATAGGCAGACCTTATCCATTGTGTTTGAGTATCAAAGATCCAAATAAATATAGAAGCATTATTTTATTTAGGAAGACTTAATGGAGCACTGAGTTATAACTTCAATTGCACAATCACCAGCTAAATCACAGGAATACTGAAAAGCAATTATCCTGGCCAAGAAGGAGTTCCCTTAAATCATGTTCCTTAAAGACTTACTTATTCAATAACAACATTAATAGTAACACCATTCAGTTATCTCCTTCCAGGGATTTCCTTTTATTAACGCGTAACTTAAAAACAAAATACCGAAAGGATACAATGCTACACACCACATAGGCTCATAGACAGGCAATTGTAAAATAATGCTAGAAATACTTCATCTTTTGGGCAAATTCCTCTTTCAGAAATAGAATGCACACACACACACTACTGTCACTATCTCTAGTTGCTATGGCCTCACAGCTACTGACATGAGCAGCAATCTAGCTGGGGTGGGTAGTGGGGACGAGGAGGAGGCATAGGGGTTTAGATAACAGGGTAGGTGAAGGGAATATGCCTGTGAGAGCATGCAGGGATGTGGTGGGGACAGGATAGGGGTGTGAGGTGCAGCATTGGGAGGCCGTGGTGAGGGTGGGAGAGAAGAGGGGTGGTGACAGCTGCAGAGAGAATCTCTGCTCTTGTGGACCAACACCTTCTTGAACCTGTAACCTACCCTCCTATATAAAAGAAACCTGTTTCATCCACCAACTCTCCGCAGTTCCTGTTTCTTTACCACCCGTCGTTCTGCCCATAGCTGTCTGTGCCGCCATCCTGTACATTAATATACCAAAAGCCCATTGCTTTGTCACTATTGAACACTACCTTTCCCAGTGCACGACTGAGTCCAAACCTGCAACCTCCTTTCTGGTCACCATGATCAACTATGTCTTCACCCATTGTTACTTCTCCTGTGAAGGCATCACCTACAAACAAATCCTTGGAACAGCAATGGATAGCCACTAACCTATTCATGGTCCACCTAGAGAAATCCTCCCTAACCACCTAGAATCTCATATCCCTCACCTGCTTCAGATTCGTTGAAGAGATGTTCATGATCTGGAGCAAGTGTGTGGACACACTGTCCACATTCCTCCAGGACCTCAATACAATGTCCTCCATTTGCTTCACCTGGTCCTCAGCGCAACAAGCCACCTTCCTCGATATCGACCTCCCCCTCAGCAACATGAATGTGCCCTTCACTGCTTGAGGAGAAGTCATGTCCATCATAAATCTATAAAATAATAAAAAAAAATCTGGTGGTCATGATAAAATATCACAAAATTAAAGAGTGTGCTTCCGAGTTTAGAAACATGTTAAGTTTGTGTAACCAGACGTTTATCAGCAGAACATTTCATGATATGTTGAAATAGACTGAAGTTAAGCTTTGTTTGAG
This sequence comes from Schistocerca cancellata, assembly GCF_023864275.1. Classification (NCBI taxonomy): domain Eukaryota; kingdom Metazoa; phylum Arthropoda; class Insecta; order Orthoptera; family Acrididae; genus Schistocerca; species Schistocerca cancellata. The sequence goes on from NC_064628.1 coordinate 590,170,150, forward strand.
GAAGGAGATAAACAAATACTGTCAAATGTCCATCCAATTTCAGTTTGGCTAGAATTCTCAAAAATTTGAGAAAAGGTAAATATAGTTGGCTTTTTAACCATATGGCAACACATAATATATTATGAAAGTTACACTTTGGATTTCTCAAGATTTGTGATATTGCAAAGGCTATCTACATAAACAGCGAGAATGTACTTAATTCATTAGACAATAAACTGTGGACCACTGGTATATTTTGTGATCTGTCAAAGGCAATGCCTTTTTAAGTAAACTAGAATGTTATGGTGTAACAGGAAATGCTGCAAAATGGTTCAGATCCTATATCTGTGACAGGAAACAAATGGTGGTCATTAGAAGAGAGGCATATATCAGGCATCATCCAACTGGGAACTAATTTCATGTGGTGTCCCATAAGTTTCCATTGTAGCACACTATTTACTGTGTATATCAGTGCTTTCTCATCTGTAACATTACCAGATGCTAAGTTTTGTTTGCAGCTGATGCAAACATTGCAGTAAATAGGAAATCAATCATACTTTTAGATAGATCAGTTAATTAAATTTTCAAGGATGTTAATAAATGGTTCATAGCAAATGTTATGTCACAAAACTTTGAAAAAAAAAAAAAAAAAAAAAAAAAAACGCACTACATGCAGTTTAGAACTTGGAAGATGTTTCTTGCTAGTATAAGCCTCAAATATGATGACAAAGAGAAATAGTTGACAGTGTTGAATGCTTGGGATTATGGCTTGATAATAAATTCAGTTGGGAGGAGTATACCACAGAACTGATAAAGTGTCTAAACAAATCTCTTTGTTTTGTGAAGGAAAACCTCATCCATAGTAAGTTGTAATATTTATTATTACGTATATACTGCAGTTTACTATGGACCATATTTCCCCTTACGAAATTTTTAGAGGTTGTGGCCAGGCACAAAAACAAAATTGTATATATCTATGTGCAATGCAAATGTTGTCAGTCTTAGGTGTATAAAAATAAAAAAAACTATGCTAGGCTATGCTTACTTCATTCCATAATGTCATATTGGGTTATTTTTGGGGTAACTCATCAAGCCAAACTAAAGTTTTCTGGATCCAAAAATGTATAGGCATAATGTGAATTATTTGTTGTGTGTACTTGAGCTCATAACTCCAAAATAGTGCACTCTGCTGAAAACAAAAATAAGGCAGTATGGAAGATTGTGAAGCAGGAAACTGGTACCAGGAAAATGAATCTGTCAGACTTGAAAACCAAAGAGGAAGGGACTCTAATAAAAGACCCAATGTATTTGGCAAACTATATAAATGATTATTTTAGTAGCATAGGAATAATATTACAGGAAAATTTTCTAACAGCCCCTCAGGTCAAAAAGCCAAAAAATGGTGTATCACACTCAATGGTGTTATTCCCTACAACACAGGAAGAAGTCTATAAAGCTGTCAGCAAACTGAGAAACAAAAACTCAGCTGGTCTGGATGAAGTCCCCATTTTTATAATTAAGGACTATATCAAGAGCCTACTTCCACCTTTAGTTGATATTATAAATCAATCTTTCAAGCAGGGTTACTTTCCAGACTATTTAAAATATGCGAAATTACTACCTCTCTTCAAAAAAGGTGATGCAGGAATAATTGAAAATTATAGGCCAATTTCTCTACTATCATGCTTTGCAAAAATATTAGAAACTATTATGAAAGATAGGCTAATGAATTATTTAAATAAATACAACTTATTGTCTGTTGACCAGTTTGGATTTCGATCAGGGAGAAGCACAGAATCAGCAACAGCACACATCACAAAACACATTCTAGAAGCATTAGTTAAAGGGAACTACACAACAGGTATATTTCTTGATCTAACTAAAGCGTTTGATTCAGTAGACCACAACATATTGTTAAATAAGTTAGATGAACTTGGAATAAGGGGACGTGTGAACAAATGGTTCCAGTCATATCTAAAAAAATAGAAGACAGATAACTGAAATCTCACATATTTCAAGTTGCTCAAACTATATTGTAAAGTATAATTCAGATCCAAATTATGTAAATATAGGTGTCCCACAGGGTAGTGTCCTTGGCCCAGTACTATTCCTCATTTACATAAACGACTTCCCACAGAGCATCAAGCATGGACAAACAATATTGTTTGCAGATGACTCAAATGTTCTAATCAGTGACAAATCACCAGATGCACTAAAAGAAAAAGCCAAACAAACACTAAACAGTGTACGTGAGTGGGCATCCAGAAATAAACTAACACTAAATCTTAAAAAAAAAACAAATGCTGTTAACTTCTATGTCTACAAAAAACCACACTATAACAACTTTAAGTTAAACAATGAAACTATAGAATGTGTAGACTACACAAAATTTCTTGGTATGCATGTTGACAGTCAGTTAAAGTGGGAAGAACATATTAAAATACTTAGTAACAGAATCGCTACAGTATGCTATGCTCTGAGAATTCTGACTGCAGTTTGTGATACTACATGTGTCAGATCTGTATATTTTTCTTATATCCACTCTGTTATTACCTACGGAATAATATTTTGGGGAGTCAACAGTAAAAATATTCAAATAGTTTTCAAATTACAGAAAAGAGCAATTCGTATAATAACCAAGAGTGGCAGTAGGGCTCACTGCCTTGAACATTTCCAAAAGCTGGAAATCCTAACTGTCCCCTGTGAATACATTTTTCAAAGTATTATGTATGTAAAAAAAAATATTGACTGCTATATGAAAAATTCTTTAGTACACAGCTATGAAACTAGAAACCAATACAATCTGCATCTAGAGAGAAAAAATAAAGTTAAAACTCAGCAGAGCTTGTTGTACAATGCTGTTAAATTATATATTAAATTACCCCAAAAAATAAAAGATATTGACACAATCGGACAGTTCAAAACAAAACTAAATTATTTTTTATTAAGTAAAAGTTATTACACAGTAATGGACTATCTGAATTAAAACATGTGTAATTAAAGTAGCCTGCATTGTAATACATGAGGAAATAATTATAATATGAAATCAAAAATTGTACAGTACTATAAGAAAATTACAAATTACACAAGGATATAAAACTAATTTAAGATACCTCAAAAATGTGTGTAAATACAAATTTTATGTGTATAATTGTAGGTATATTGTATTGTATATGATTTTGCTGACGAAATCAACACAATGTAAATTGTTACATGGATTAATAAAGAAATCAGTCAATCAATCAATGAGAACAACCTGCAGAAGCCTGTGTAGGGAGCTGGAGATGTTAATTGCTGCTTCCTGAATATTTATACCCTTATTAAATTTGTCATTAAAATGCATGCCTTTTTCAAACAATGGTTCAGTGCATCTAATTAATACTGTAACTAAAAATAATCTTCACAAAGACTGAAAGTTATTTATTTTGGTCTAAAAATTGTCTTTTATTCAAGAAAATACATTTTCAATGACATACCAGCAGCCATAACATATTTAAATTCTAATGAAGTTCAGTTTAAGAGCTGCCAACAGGATTTATTAATGGCCAACTTCTTCTACTCTATTGATGAATTTCATAGTAGAACCAACTGATATGTATTTGTTACTAGTAATATCAAATAATTCAAGTGTTAATATAGTCTGGCTCCTATCATTGTAAGTAAGTGTTATAAAATGATTTTTCTGTTTGATGATGCATGGTTACAATAGCCTAAGATTTATCATATGCATCTCAGTGTACTGAACACTTACATGTTTACTTGCAAGGTAGGCCTATTTATTACCTTTTAACTCTAGCAATACCAAGGCATTTTCCATTACACACATTACAAAACGTGGGAGGTTCCTTTATGCCCACAAAAAATCTAAAAATAACAAAATTCATTAATTGTTGTTGAATTATCTTAACAATCTACTTTTTAAAGAGGTACTGATGTGTTCATGGAGTCTAGAACCTGAAAATACCTTTTAGCACATCTTACCAATATCAGTGCACTTCCAACAACATATACTACTGCCTTCATGACCACAAAAAAAAATTGAAAATGCTGGTCTTGTTACTGTTAACTTTTACTCTCAACATATTGTTTTTAAAGAGATATGGACATGTAAGGCTCTGAACCTCAAAATACTGAACACAGCATTCTTCGGGGAAAGTGACATCAGCTTGCTTAAATTTTTGGGTTACGTTTAGCTGAAAAATTTAAAATATATGGAATCTGGTAGAAGAATTCTTAAAGCAGTAAATATTTTTCTTTCAAAATTTTAAAATAAAAAGTAACTGACTACATTACAATATTTTCAGAAGATGAAAATAAAGTAACCTCACCCCCAGCACATGGTATTGCAAGGGTTAAGTGAAAATATGTTTCAGATTTTTGTGACGTATTCCACATTCATGAGGGTCTCATCACTTGGAGTCTGTGGGAGGTACATTATCACATTCCTTTGTAATTAGTGTGTTTTTCTGACGTGATCTACATTCAGGAACACCACCTCACAATGGATGTATTGGAATGGAAAGTACTTCTAATGTAACCTACCACCTACGATAGTCCTGTCAAGGTCCTGTCAAAGGTAGTACCACTCGAAAGCAGTCATGTGGTCTACAAACCTAGGTGCAATCACTGAGCTACTTTTACATGGATATGACAACTAGCAAGCTGTCTGTTCACATGGATAGTCACTGCCAAACTTTTCATTCTGCCATTCCCAGCTTCTAGTGGACTTGTCCGACAGCACACTGATTCAACATGACACCAGATGCAAAGTTGCTGGCATCATTGGCCATCCTCTCCTGGAAACACAACACAACCCACTACATCTTCTCCACTCGACACACAGCAGCATTCCTCAATGGATAACCATTATCATCATCTACTTAACTGAATCAACTTACTCACGAAAACTCAACAAAATCAGTTTCTTTTCCTTGAGATCTGACTGGAGTCTCTGTGCTTCAAACAGGAGAATGAAACAATATTACTGGTAACCCAAAAACCGTCTGAGGAGCTCACCACAGCATGACATCCTTTAACAATGCTGGTGCAACACCCTTCTGATGTGTATACAGCAGCTTCTGAGAAACCACCAACACGTACACAGCATTCACATACCAGCAAGGTTAGTAACATACCACCTACTCAAATGTTTCCCCCCTCCCACCCTTCACCCCGTGTGTCAACCAACCTTGATTTCTCCTCAAATGATATTCACCCAGTGTGCCATCAGAAATGGAACAGTGCACCAGGTCTCAACCATGGAGCTATAAGGCATATGCACTGCCAAGAAAAACAATCACCATGCCTCCCTCACTAAAGTTCTGTATGGCAAGTTATTCGCTCTTCCTGTTGACTTCCTGCTAGAAGTGCCTCTGACGGAAACCCCCGAACTTCCCACCCTCATCATTAGGGTAAAAGAACACATTTCTTATGTTGAGATCCCACCTTCACAACCTCATAGCATCCCTGTAATTTTCCTCCATATGGCACTAGTAGTTTGCAAGCATGTCACACTTTCTGACGATACAAGTTACTCAATAAATTCCTGGTCATCAAAGATCCCGAATGTGACTCTGGGAACGGTTTCATCAGCTGGTTTTCACATGTTCCTATAAACTTCCCAGTGATGTGGACAGGGCAGCCATCAAATCACAGCTGCCCCCCGACGGTTTTCTCACAACCACTGCCCCCAGAACATCACATCCCTCTGCCATCACAATCGAGAAACACAAAGAACATTCCTCGCAATCTGACCCCATCAGAATGCCCCCAAAAACAGACATTCCACAACAGTTTTGCCACGGCCAGATTGACGCCCACCCACACACCTGCAAGATTATCACCTTAATGCTGTGCAACAGTAGCCAGACCTTGGTAGCTCTGACACATCTAGTGCAGATACTACTATGTTCGATGCCCACAAAACATCAGCCACTACTATCCCACATATGCCATATTATTGCACCGTCATCAGACCACAGCAGTCACCTTCCCCCAGTACTGCACACAATGGGGGGAGAGGGGAGTGGAGAGTGGGCTCCATGGGGACACCATGTTGTATAACCCCACTGACAATTGATCTTGCTTCACTAGGGATTATCTGTGGAGCTGACTGTGTAATTAGTGCACTCTTTTGTTTTAGATCAAGCTGACATGCTTTCTTGCTGTGTACCATTTGAGCAGAATACAGCTTTTATTCCGTGCCATATCATGTTGTATGTATTTTGCACTGTACTCTACTGTACGGTTTTACAAATTAAATAATTTCTCATTGGGCATAGGCACAAATACCCTTTACACAGAAACATGCTGTAAGCAGAGGCGAACTTGACACGAATATAAAAAAATTCTATTACAAAATTCCCTGGTTATTTCCGTCTTATGCCCAATTTGTTATGCTCTTCATCTCTGTTTATTTTTACTGAATACGTCAATGATATTTTCAATGTCCATATATCTTTCTTTGTGGATATTTGCAAGAGCCAATCCATTTAGTCTCACCTGCCCCATTGTGTTACGCAAATAAGTCTTTATTCATCTCAAAGTAGAGGAGCTTTGTTCAGGAGTGTTTGCAATAACAGGAATAGTCCCAAATATTAAAAGTAAAGCATATACATTTGGGAAAGCTGCTTGTCACAGTTCTTTAAATCTTCAGTTGCTGTTTCAGATCTTTTACTTTCATCAATCCACTTTTTCTCCTGTATTTTCAGCTCTCCTTCTGAATCTGTTGAATTAATATATTTGCCGATTTCTGAAGTAATTTTATCCAGCGTAATATGATACCCCACTGGGGGGGGGGGGGGGGATGTAGCTCCCATAGCCCCCCCCCCTTGCCACCACCACCCTGGCTCTAAGGATAATACCTGGTGTTCATCCTCAACTTCTTGTACTTGTAGGCAACTGTTTGCAAAATTAGGCATAGTATAAACAACCACATTAATCTCGTACGAGATTTCTTAAATTGTGAAAAATCAGGCACAATTTGTAAATAGTGTTAGCATTCATAAATGTAACACTAGGAACACAAAAGGCCTCCACTATCTGTAACTTAATTTTACTTTTGTAAAGAAAGGAGAAAAGTTTGCAGTCATAAAAATATTTGACTGCCTTCCCTGTGAATTAAAGGTGCTAGCATATAATGAATTTTTGAAAAACAAACTGAAATTATTTTTACTTGACAACTACCTCTAGTCCACAGCTGAATATCTGAGTATGTATGTGGTTGGCTTTCACTGATGAGACGTTGTTATAGTTTGATACACTGATGGAAAAACAACACCAAACAGTAATTAATGTAGAATAATGAAATTTTGGGTATAAATTAGTCTAGGTAACATATTCAAGTGATTAGCATTGCTAGATCACAGGTTGATGTAAGCACGAGGTAAGCCATTGCAAATGTAAAATGCTGGTACATTAATAACCAGTGTAACTGCAGGAATATTGAATACAAGCATGCAAATGTGCAGGCATTGTGTTGTACAGCTGCCAAATATAAGTTTGTGGGGTGGAGTTCCATGCCTGTTGCACTTGGTCAGTCAATACAGGGATGGTTAATACTGTTTCTGGATGATGCTGGAGTTGTCATCTGATGTTGACCCATATGTGCTCGACTAGTGACACATATGGTGATCAAGCACATGAAGGCAACATGTAGACACTCTGCAGAGCATGTTGGGTTACAACAGCAGTTTGGGGCGCTGATGACCTCGATGTTGAGCGCCCATAAGCCCCAACACACCACCACAGCAGTTTGTGGGGTGAGAATTATCCTGTTGGAAAACACCCCCTGGAATGCTGTTCCTGAATGGCAGCACAACAGGTTAAATCATGAGACTGATGTACAGTTTTGCAGTCACGGTGCATGGGATAACCATGAGAGTGCTCCTGCTGTCATACAAAATCGCACACCAGACCATAACTCCTGATGCAGATCCAGTATGTCTAGCATGCAGAGAGGTATGTTGCAAGATCTCAACCGGACACCTTCTAACCATCAGTTGGCCATTAATTGCACTGAGGCAGAACCAACTTTTATCAGAAAAGACAGCAGACCTACACCCTGCCCTCCAATGAGCTCTTGCTTGACGCCACTGAAGTCACAAGTGGTGGTGGCTTGGAGTCAGTGGAATGCATGCTACAGGGAGTCTGACTCAGAGCTGACCATGAAGTAACTGATTTTTACCAGTTCATTGTCTCACTGTAGTGCCAACTGTTGGTCAGATTGCTGCTGCAGATGCAGTACAAGGTGCATTCAAGTTCTAAGGCCTCCGATTTTTTTTTCTAATTAACTATTCACTCGAAATCGATGAAACTGGCGTTACTTCTCGACATAATCGCCCTGCAGACGAACACATTTTTTACAACGCTGACGCCATGATTCCATGGCAGCGGCGAAGGCTTCTTTAGGAGTCTGTTTTGACCACTGGAGCATGGCTGGTGAATGTGCGGCCACGGAGAGTGTCTTTCATTGTTGGAAAAAGCCAAAAGTCACTAGGAGCCAGGTCAGGTGAGTAGGGAGCATGAGGAATTACTTCAAAGTTGTTATCATGAAGAAACTGTTGCGTAACGTTAGCTCGATGTGCGGGTGCGTTGTCTTGGTGAAACAGCACACGCACAGCCCTTCCCGGACGTTTTTGTTGCAGTGCAGGAAGGAATTTGTTCTTCAAAACATTTTCGTAGGATGCATCTGTTACCGTAGTGCCCTTTGGAACGCAATGGGTAAGGATTACGCCCTCGCTGTCCCAGAACATGGACACCCATCATTTTTTCAGCACTGGTGGTTACCCGAAATTTTTTTGGTGGCGGTGAATCTGTGTGCTTCCATTGAGCTGACTGGCGCTTTGTTTCTGGATTGAAAAATGGCATCCACGTCTCATCCATTGTCACAACAGACGAAAAGAAAGTCCCATTCATGCTGTGGTTGCGCGTCAACATTGCTTGGCAACATGCCACACGGGCAGCCATGTGGTCGTCCGTCAGCATTCGTGGCACCCACCTGGATGACACTTTTCGCATTTTCAGGTCATCATGCAGGATTGTGTGCACAGAAATGCCAACTCTGGAGGTGATCTGTTCAACAGTCATTCGGCGATCCCCCAAAACAATTCTCTCCACTTTCTCGATCGTGTTGTCAGACCGGCTTGTGCGAGCCAGAGGTTGTTTCGGTTTGTTGTCACACGATGTTATGCCTTCATTAAACTGTCGCACCCACGAATGCACTTTCAACACATCCATAACTCCATCACCACATGTCTCCTTCAACTGTCGATGAATTTCAATTGGTTCACACCACGCAAATTCAAAAAACGAATGATTGCACGCTGTTCAAGTAAGGAAAATGTCACCATTTTAAGTATTTAAAACAGTTCTCATTCTTGCCGCTGGTGGTAAAATTCCATCTGCCGTACGGTGCTGCCATCGCTGGGACGTATTGACAATGAACGCGGCCTCATTTTAAAACAATGCGCATGTTTCTATCTCTTTCCAGTCCGGAGAAAAAAAATCGGAGGCCTTAGAACTTGAATGCACCTCATACAATGCACCAGAACCAGACACCAAACATGATGGTCTTCCTTCTCAGTAATGCCACGTGGCCATCCAGAACCTGGTCTTCCTGTGACCATACCTTCTTGTGACCAACACTGCCAGCAGGGGTGCACAGTGGCTACATTCCTGTCACATCTTTCTGAAATACTGCAGAAGGAACATCAAGGAACATCCAGCTTCTTGTAGCTGTATTATACGACCTAATTCAAACTAAGTGAGATGTTGATATTGGCTTTTTATGGCCTTTTTTAAAGGCATCCCTGACATCAACTCACCACATCCAATCTCAAAGGTAGCTGTTACTCACTACTGTCACAGGCATGTATTTAAATCAGATCTGATAACATGCCTACGAACTTTTGTTTATGTTGCACAACTTCTTAGTGTTGCAGTTTTCTTCGTTCACTGTTTAAAAAAATAAAAAGAAGAAGAAAAAAATCTAGTTCGCATCTACATCCATATTCTGCAAACTCCTGTGCACTGCACGGCAGATGCTACTTCCCATCATACAAGTTTTAAGAGAGCTGCTTCCTATATTTGAAATGCTATGGTGCACTTTTACTAAAACTTTTTTTTTTGTTTTTTGTTTTTTGTTTTTTGAACCGCTAAACACACCAGTTGTCTATGACATACAATTTTTCTGAATTGTTTTCAGTGTAACATTTATACATAATATTCAACCATGAAAACATCTTTACATTGAGACTTCTATCCCTTGTGCTGTGGGTGATATGCTACATGTTAAAAACTGCAAACTTATCTTGGTTTTTAAGTCAAAACCCATATGCATGTACTTGTAAATACGTTTTTGGTTATAAATATGCTGTGCGGGCGAAGAAATAATGATGAAATGTTAACAATAATTTTTTTAAATAATATCTTATTCATATATCTAAGTAGCTCATTGTTTTTGAAAACTAGTTTACTTATTGATAGTTGAGAACATTAAAACTAAGACCTGTAATCCATTTATCTTAAGTTGATGCACTCAATAATTCCTAGTGAAATATTAAATCAAAAACAAATGTGAGAGCTACAAACTTGGTTTATTTGGTTTTCTTTCTATTTTCTTGGCAACAATCAAGACAACACATATAAATTTGTGCAACCTTTGTATAATTAAAGCTTACGAGCTGCACAACATGAGCAGCCCCGCCCCCCCCCCCCCCCCTCAGTCTCTTTCTCTCTCTCTCTCTCTCTCTCTCTCTCTCTCTCTCTCTCTCTCTCTCTCTCTCTTTTTTCAGGTACAATTCTCTTAATTCTCTGCTGCACTCCTTATAAATGTGTAGGGATACTTTTTTTGTTTCTTTTATGTCATCATCTGGGTCTGAAATGTTAAAAACCGTTATCTAATTTGTCCAAGATGGCCACACTAAAATCAAAATATGCCCAATAGAACTTACTGTTAATACAACCACTCAAACATCTGGAAATACAAGGTCTGTTCAAAAAGTTCTGGAACATTCATAATTTCATGTCATTTGTGTATTGGAGCAAACTGTGGCTTGTGTCCCTGCAAGTGTGTGTGTTTAATGTGCAACTGCCAGAAGTTTCATTGTTGTATGTCTGTTAGTTATTGTTCAGTGCTGTATTGAGTAGAACACTGTGTCACACAGTTTGCGAATTTTGAGATGGCAGTGTTACAGGAGCAACAAGTCTGCATTAAAGTTTGTGTGAAACTCAAGAAAACCTTTACAGACACACACCAAATGATGCAGGAAGCCTTGTTACAAGTGGTTCACATGGTTTAAAAATGGCCGGGTGGAAGTTAAAGGTGACCCTCATTCAGGATGCCGTTCTACATCTACCGATGACACTCATGTCAAGAATGTCAATGAAATTGTGCATGCCAATCAAAGATTGACTGTCCAAGAGGTTGCAGAAGAATGCAACATTTCAGTTGGATCATGTGATGAAATCCTGACACAGCATTGTGGAATTCAACTTGTTGCTGCTAAGTTTGTCCCATGGCTCGTGAGCCAAGTCCAGAAAGACCTTTGCCTTGCAATCCATGTAGAGCTTTAGGATCACGGAAATGAGAGTAAGATGTTCCTTAAGAGAATCATAACTAGTGATGAGACGTGGGTCTATGGTTGTAATGTTGAAACCAAGGTTCAATCTTCACAAAGGGTCAGAAAGGTTATCTAAGATCAAAAAAAGCTTGTCAGGTCAGGAAAAAGTGTCAAAGCCATGCTGATAGTTTTCTTTGACTTTGAAGGATTAGTTCATCATGAATTCATTCATTAGGGACAAATGTTAATTGAAGGTACTATCAGGACATGTTGCAATGCCTAAGAGAAAATATAAGAAGGAAACAGCCTGAAATATGGTGAGAAAATTCATTGCTCTTGAATCACAATAATGCACCCACACATTCATCCCTGTTTGCGCATGCCTATTGCACAAAAAACAAAGTCACTGTGCTGCCTCATCCTACGAATTCTCCAGACTTGCCCCCTGTGGACTTTAAGAATTCCCAGAGTTGGAAACCCCATTGGAAGCACAAAGATTTGCAACGATAGATGAGATAAAAGAAAATCCACAGACGGCACCTCACGTAATCCAGCAAGAGGTGTACCAAGACTTCTTCTGGAAGTGGAAATGGCATTGGGAGCGGTGTATCAATTTTGAATGAGACTATTTCAAAGGGGACCATGCACAATAAGTAAAAGGTAAGCATAGAAAAATTTTGTGGACAAAGTTCCAGAATTTTTTGAACAGACTTCATATCTGACTATTTAAAATACATTAAGGACTAATCATTATGCTTAAAAATGGTTGTGTATTAATGTTTATAGACGTACCTCAGTTATTCCCCCAGAGCTTATGTAAAACTTCCCATCCACTGAGCAAGTGCAGTGCCGATACACACATACTGTGTCAGTGTTTGCTGAAACTACGCAGAGCATGCTGTCTATACTGCATGCAGCACCTCTCCCATATTTACCCTATGGAGCATGGGAAGAAAGACTGTTTAAATGACCCTATGTGTGCTGTAATTAATCTGATCTTGTGCTCATGACCTATGAAGGAGAGATATGAAGTATGTTGGAGTATATTCCTAGATTCATAATTTAAAGCTGGTTCTGTGTGTACTGTAATTAATCTGATCTTGGGCTCATGATCTATGCAGGAGAGATATGAAGTATGTTGTAGTATATTCCTAGATTCATAATTTGAAGCTGGTCCTCTTAACTTTGTAAGTAGTTTTTTAGTGATAGTTTGTGTCTATCGTGATGCCTGCCAGTTCAGTTTCTTCAGTATCTGTGTGACATGCTCCCAAGGGTCAAGTAAACCTGTGACCACCCATGCTGACCTTATCTGTATAATTTCCCTGCTAGCTCTATTTAGTGTGACCATTCTCTCACTACAAAGTGTTATACCCAGGTATCTGTGCAAGTCATCTGATTCCAGCTCTGAGTGATTGATACTGTAGTCTTATGATACTATACTTTTTTGTTTTGTGAAGTACACAGTTTTATGTTTTTGAATATTCAAACCAAGTTGTTATGCAAATGGCTAGCTGGATAACTATGTTTTGACAGAGAAAGTGTATCTCCTTTGTAAACCTTCTGACATATTCCACATCATGATGAGATTTCATGAATCTGAGTTCTCACTGAACATGCATTGTCACTGAACATGAGAAAAGCTAAACTAAACTTCATTTAAGGAAAAAATGGAGAAGGAAGTCATTTGTGTTAATTTCAAAGGAAATTTCAAGGAATTTGTCTTAAGCAGTTTAGAAAAACCATAAAAAACCTAAATGTGGCTGGTTGACTGGATAGAAATTTGGACTTTTGTCTGCCACAGTGTTAGTAGACTGGTACCACATTGCTCATTTTATATTTAGAGATAATGTCTGTGAGTACAACAGATTCTTTTGTGCTCAAACTATGTTCTCTTCTGGTGTGTTCTTTGTGTTCAAATAAATAAAAATATCTGTGGAAGTTATGATGAATTTTGACATTATATTTTTTATAATCAAAACTATTTCCTATTTACCTCGTAGTGGTGATTTTTCATTATGATTGCATTAAATGAAATTAATGATTTCATTGTAGTTGTTGTGTTCTGACTGATCTCAAAATTTAAAAAACTAATTTTTAAATTTAATAATATTACAGATGTTTACATATTTTCAGTTAAAACTAAAAATATTCATTTGAAGAAAATGATGATTATCAATTTGTGTTTTGGTTTCATAATAATTTCAGAAGCAAAAAGAGACTAATATCTGTATGAATTGTAGTATGCCAACAAATTTGAGAAGAGCTTTTGATCTGTTTGGAAATTAGAGAGCACTGAAAAGATAGACAACCTGTACCTATATGAGCACCACATAACCACAGAGTTAGAGTAGTCAAACATAAAATATTACACTCCAGCATCTTGCTCATGTAGGAGTAATATTGGAAAAGGAGGAGTTATTTCATACATTAACAGAACACAAGTTCAAAAAGATTGAGACTAGTAGATTCTGTAGTGATTAGAAGTGTGTGCTCATGAATTAACACTGAAAAGTAGTTCACTTATAATTGTAACTAGATATAGATCCCGCTGGGAAATTTTTAACAGTTTATGAGGAATTTGGATTCCTTACTACACTATCTGTCAGACAGTAGCAAGCAGTTCATAGCCTGTTGTGGCTTCAATGTAGATTTCCTAAAGGATTTTGTTGGGAAAAATGATCTGGGAGCCTTATTTGGATACTAAAATTTGGTGGCACTAATTACCTTTCTAACACATTTCATAAAGAGAGTAAGATTCTAATTGGCAATGACACACAGATACCCAGTAACAAATGCTCTCCAATGCACAACTTGTTAGGGTAAATAATACAGTGTCTTACAGTATAGATACTCCTCAGTGGAAATTAGAATAATTAATAACTTGATGACAAATATTTTTAAGAAAAGTGTACAAGAGATGACCAGGCACAAAATTTATATGGAGCAAATGCTGACATAAAAATTAATCTATTCCATGATAATTTCGTATCATTGTAAAATAGCTTTCCATGTAACCTAATCAGAAATAACATTAAACAGCCATGTAACAAAGCACGTATCACTAGAGGGATTAAAGTATGTTGGAAAGGAAAAAGTAAGTGTATCTGTTGGCCCCAACAAGTGAAAATTCTGCATTAATTGCAAATTAGAAAAACTACTCTCAGTGCCTAAGAAAAAATGTCAAAAAAAAAAAAATCAAAGAACATGCACATTATTACAGAAATCAATAATTCTGACTTATATCTACACTGAAGCACCAAAAAAACTGGTATAGGCATGCATATTCAAATGCAGATAAACGTAAACAGGCAGAATACAGTACTGCAGTCAGTAGTGCCTATGTAAGACAACAAGTGTCTGGCGCAGTTGTTAGATTACTTACAGCTGCTACAATGGCAGGTTATGAAGATTGCTGCAATGGCAGGTGATGAAGATTTAAGTGAATCTGAATGTAGCGTTACAGTTAGCACATGAGCGATTGAACACAGCATCTCCACGGTAGTGATGAACTGGGGATTTTCCCATAAGACCATTTGGACAAGTGTACCATGAATATAAGGAATCCAGTAAAACATCAAATGTCCGACATCGCTGCAGCCAGAAACAGATCCCCTGAAGAAATTTGTTCAACTTGACAGAAGTGCAACCATTCTACAAATTGCTACAGATTTCAGTGGTGGGCCATCAACAAGTGTCAGTGTGCAAACCATTCAACAAAATGTCATTGATATGGGCTTTTGGAGCCGGAGACCCACTCGTGTACCCTTGATGATTGCACGACACAAAACTTTACACCTCACCTGGGCCCGTCAGCACTGACATTGGACTGTTGATGACTAAAAATATGTTGTCTGGTTGGATGAGTCTAATTTCAAATTGTATTGAGTGGTTGGACATGTATAGGTGTGGAGAAAACATGAATCCATGGACACTGCATGTCATCAGAGGACTGTTCAAGCTGGTGGTGGCTCTATAATGGTGTGGGGTGTGTACAGTTGGAGTCATAAAGGACCCCTGATACATCTAGATATGACTCTGACATGTAACACATGAGTAAGCATCCTGTCTGATCACCTGCATCCATTTATGTCCATTGTGCATTCCAGTGGGCTTGAACAATTCCAGCAGGACAATGTGACACAGGTTCAGAAGTACTTGATTTTAAACACTTCTGCTGGACGCCAAACTCCACAGAAATGAACATTATTCAGCATATTTGGGATGTCTTGCAACTTACTGTCCAGAAGATATCTCCACCCTGTTATTCTCTTATGGATGTATGGACAGTCCTGCAGGATTCATGGTGTCAATTCCCTCCAGCACTACTTCAGACATTAGTTGAGTCTATGCCATGTCATGTGGTGACACTTCTGCATGCTCATGGGGACCCTACATGATATTAGGCAGGTGTACCAGCTACTTTGGCTCTTCAGTGTATTTGGACTCTAGTGAAAAGAAGACCACAGAACAGGATAACATCACTATTGATTTCAATGTAAGGGTTATAAATAATATGAGGTGTGCTTTTTAAGTAAGTACTGTTTCGAAATTAAAAGAAGATATCTCAATAATTTTATTTTTACGTGAAAGCCTGTACCTTAATCTACTTTTCTACATAATTTCTGTCAATATTGAGGCACTTATCATAATGTTGTACCAGTTTTTGAATACCCTCCTCATAGAAGTCTGCCGCCTGACTTGTTAACCACTGCATCATGTGGACAGTTTTTTTTGGGACAGAAAAGGAGTATTACTTGTAAAATTTCTGCCTCGTAATGAGACAATTAATGCAACAGCTTACTGTAAGACATTGCACAATCTGCGCCATTCAATTCAGAACAAAAGATGTTGCAAGTTGAGCAAGGGCATCGTTTTGCTGCAAGACAATGCCTGTACACATGTGGCGAATCAGACTGAAGATTTCACCACATCTTTTTGATGGGAAACTCTAGATCATCCTCCATACAGCCTCAATCTTGTGCCCAGTGACTACCATCTGTTCCTGCACTTGAAGAAACACCTGGGCAGTCAGCGTCTTCAAGACGGTGACGAAGTCAAAACAGTGGCGATGCAGTGGTTAACAAGTCAGGCGGCAGACTTCTATGAGGAGGGTACTCAAAAACTGGTACAACATTATGACAAGTGCCTCAATATTGATGGAAATTATGTAGGAAAGTAGATTAAAGTACAGCCTTTCATGTAAAAATAAAATTATTGAGATATCTTAGCATGTCTTTTTTTAATTTCAAAATGGTACTTACTTAAAAAACATGCCTCATACATCACAGGTAGCAGTTATGTTTAAAATGATTTCTTAAATATAGCAGAAAATATAAGGACAAAGTTTTCAAGAGAAAATTCAAATATGTTGAAAAAGCAACTCACATAAAATTCTATCCTATAGGTGTCTCACCCACTTCTTCTTCTGAAAGTAACAAGATTACATATTCTGTCAGAAATGAAAGGTAATCTGGATTTGATGGTGTTTCCAACAGAAAATTAAAGACTTGTTCCTGTATAATAAGTGTTGTCTTCTCTGAAATATGTAATTCATCATCACCTCAGGGCATTTTCCCAGAGAGATTGAAGTATGCCATTGTTAAACCCTTCTGTGAGAATGGTGATAGGGGAGATGTCAATAACTATCAACTCATTTCATCACTAATACCGTTTTCCAAAATTTTGGAGGGGTTGATGTACTCTAGAATGGTATACCTCTTGTGCAACAACAAGACCCTCACTAAATCACAGTTCAGATTTCAGAAGAGATTCTCAACTGAGAAAGGAACTTACACATTCTCTCACCATATTTCACAAGCAGTAAATAACAAAGTAGCATGTGTCAGTATTTACTGTGACCTAGCTCAGGCATTTGACTGTGTGACTCACAATATTTTCCCAGATAAATTGGGTTATAGCCAACCAATGGATGTCAATATAACCAAATGAATGCAGAAAGTTGTACTTAACAATTTGAACAGTGTAAGAAGGAAGACCCTTCTGACTGGGGAGAAACCACTTACTGTATATGGTTTCATAAGGCTCAATCTTAGGTCCACTGTTGCTTCTCATCTATGTGAACAACCTATTTAATATGCAGCAAGCCAATTAGCACTTTTTGTGGATGGCACTAGTATTATAATCAATCCATTTATACATGCAGCAGCAGAAGAAAAGTTAAGTCATGTTGTTAAAAGTATTGTTGAGTGTACTCTGTGAATGGTCTCAGTCTCAATTTCAGAAAGACAATATAATCAGTTCTGCACATGTAGAGGTACTACACCAATAATAAATGTAACGTATGGTGAGGAAATAATGACTAGGGTGGAAACTTCAAAGATTTTAGGTGTCCATTATGATGAGAATTAAAACAGGAAAAACCACATTTTGGAACTTGGAAAATCAGTTAGTTCAACCATATTTGCATGTGCAGTCATTGTAAGTTTTTGAGATGAACAAATCAGTAAATTGACATGTTTTGAATATTTTCATTCAGTAATGTCATCTTTTTATTTTTTTATTGTGTCAATAATGTCATACGGAAAAACATTCTGGGAGTAATTTGTCTTTAAGAAAGAACATTTTCCTTGCTCAAAAAAGTAATGGAAGAACAATATGCTGTGCTCACCCACAATCATCTTATAGGCATCTATTTGAGGAATGGCAGTTTGACTACTGCCTCAAGTATATTTATTCCCTCATGAAATTTGTTGTGAATATTCCACAGCAGTTCAACAGGAACACTGATATACGTAAGTACCAGACCAGAAGAAAAAATGATGTTCATTACTCCACATTAAGGTTTTCTTTAGCACAAAATAGTTTCACAATGCTGCCATCAAATTTTTGATCACCTACCCTCTGATGTAGAAGGTCTGACAGACAGCAAAGTTAAATTTGAAAACAACCTGAAAAGTTTTTCCTTTTACAGAATAATTTCTATTTTTGTAATGAGTAACAGATTATGGGTGGGAAGTACTAACTCATATCTGTATTTGAAGAAACAATTAAACATCACTAGAACATCCTGTATCATGTCAACAAGCAGCAGATAAGACTCATAGATGATACAACATCTGCACTACACTATTCTGTATCTTCTGCATGTTCTTTCAGGTCTTATTTTTATGTGAATCTCATAGGTGCATAGAATGACAGCAGTAAATCTCAGTATTCATATTAAAAGAGTGTGTGATTTACTGTTGTTGATCATAATATGGTTGATATGTTAATAACTGTCTACTTTATCAGCAGTCATTTTTTTCTTATCTTGGACTAAATGAAAGCAGTAAGTGTTTAGCACATGTATGTGATAAGATACACACACTTACATACAAAGTCATTGTTTCAGCTTGTCATTTAGATTCTGAATTTCCTTGTGACACGTACCGTACCTCACAATAATGTGTGCTGCTCTTTGCAGTAATTCATGTGTGAACAAATTGTGCACACAGTATACTGGTGGTGGCAGATATGTTGTCAGAGCTGTGGTACTGTTTGTCTGCACAATGGTTGTCATCTTGCAGGTCTGTTTCCTGCAATTTTTAATATAGTTATTTTGTAGTAAAAAAAAGTTTAATGTAAATTTTACTAATTAATACATGTCTTAACAAGGATGATGAATAGATATTACATTGAAACTTTAGCACATACAGCTGTTAAAATGTTTAACAAGAAATCTGCAGTGGCTTTATAGATTTTTGTTTCTAACAACCTATCTCTTTTTAAAACTAATAGTGAATGTCATGATCATAATACTAGGTCTAAAAATGATCTACACAGGGATCTGAAACATTTAAGTCTTGTTCAGAAAGGTGTTCATTATTCAGCCACAAAAATTTTCAACTCCCTTCCATCAGGTATTAAAGATCACATTAATGTCTTACCTACTTTTAAATGTAAATTGAGAGAATACCTAATGGTAAATTCCTTCTATTCTCTTGATGAGTATCTACAGATAAAGCAATGATTTTTTATACTGATAAAAATTTGTTTGCTATAGATCACATTAACTGTTTAATTTGGAAAATGTACTATATTTCCTTTTTAGGTATTGTTTTATATTACTTGAGCTATACCTTTGATTTGATTTTAACCTACAAACTTATTCATAATCTTATGGTACATTTTTGTCATTTTATATATGTGTATTATTTGTTTAATTTGGAAAATGTACTATATTTCCTTTTTAGGTATTGTTTTATATTACTTGAGCTATACCTTTGATTTGATTTTAACCTACAAACTTATTCATAATCTTATGGTACATTTTTGTCATTTTATATATGTGTATTATATCTGTTGTATGTAATCATTACTCATTCCACATCCTTGTGATTTATCACAATACGGATTAATGGAATACGAAATAAATAAATAAAAAAATAAATAAATAAATATAGGTTTATGCGGAACATTTATATATTGTCCCATCTACTCTCCATCATTGGATTTTATCATACACAACCTGGACTGCATTTGAATGCTTCTATTTGATCGGTAATTTCAAGAAGCATTCACTCTGATCAAAGCATTATCTGTCCATTTCCTGAGGTTAATGATGAGCTTACTTGGCCTTTTTCTAAAGTAGGTTGTTTTGAAATGACAAGCTGCAGAATAAACATGGTCCCAGTTGAAACAGGCACTAGCACAGAAAAATACTACAGCTTGGAGATGAACATGGAAACAAGAAATGGTTCCCAGCCAGTAACTCACAACAATGGCTACCAAAGAAGATGGATTTTTTCCCAAAAGCATTTACATCTACATCTACATCTATTCTGCACAATCTGCTTTATGGTTTGTGACAGAGGTTTCTTATGCTACCGCTATCATTTCACCCTTCTCTGTTCCTTAGATACTACAAAATAAATACTATCAATAAATAATCAAATATAGACGCATTAGACATTCTGTGACAGTCATAGTATTTACCACCAATAGTCCAGTTAATAATGTAGGAACACTGAAGAAAATATGAAAATAAGATTGTTCAAAATTCGTCACTCTTCCATTACTGATGGTATCACTGTAGATAATTAAAGTTTTATGCTAATTTGAAAGAACTCTCCCTCAAGCTACCAAGGCACATAAATAATTTAAGGAGATAAGGTAACAACTCGCTAAGTAGTTGAGGTACTGAATCTTTGTTAGGCACATATGTGTTTCATGATTGGGAACAAAAACTGTTAATGAGTAAATGTGCTAGGAAGTGAGGGTAAGAATCCCAAGATGCTTAAAAAGAGTTTCGCAAAAGATACAGTTATCTAGTTTACACAATATTCTTACTGCTGAAGAAGCACTTTATTTACATTATATGCAATTCCCCATAATAATAATAATAATAATAATAATAATAATAATAGTCTTTATTTGCCCATAATAAATTTGCAGTTGTGGATATAATCATTTTTAAAATATTTACAATGATCCTATCTCATAAATGTAATCAATATATACAAGTTGCTCATTAGATAGTATTATATAAATATTTATCACTACTAATATGTTCTAATGAACAAAAACAGTACTATCAATAATGGAGTTTAGAAATCTTTTAATTAAAAATTACTTTAAATTGTCCTTAAAAACATTTCCATAGAGTTGCTTGGTATTATTTGGCAGTTGTCTTCTACCAGCAAGTGGACTCTGATCTGTAGCTCTTTTATTATTCAGTATCCAGTGATAATCACACTGGTTCATGTTTTGTAATTATAAATTAATTCTTCATTCTCTTGTAGAAATATAATTGTCTGAAGGACATAGAAAAGCAAACAACCACTAAGTTATACTTGATGAAGTACTGCTACAGGACTGAAATTTACTTATATTAGCAATCATTCAAACTGCTTTATTCTGAAGCTTTAATATCCTATCTATGTAGACTGAAGGTGCATTGCTACAATACTCAATTGCTTATTGCACATACAAATGACTTACACCATAGCATATTTGTATAAGAAGAGGAGAAGTTATTATATTTGTGATGTGTTTTAAAAAGTAAATGTTGCAGCTATTTTTTTTTATGTGTGTAGCTGTTATGCTGTTTCCACTTAAAATGTTCATTAATCACATTATCTAAAAATTTGTACGTATTGGATGTTTCAGCCATAGGTAGTAACTCAGTATTTATGTCCTCTTGAGATTGTTATAATTTAAGAACAACTACACCATTACAGTCTTGTTCTTACTGAAAGTAAGTTTATTCATTGGTTAGATATTCTATGATCATATCTAATTTCTATTTATTGTTTTGTGATACTAGCTGTTGAGTATAGCACCAGATAATAAAGATTATGGTCAGCCTACTTCTCTAACTTATGAGTTCTGTGACTGTGTTATGTCATAAAACTATAGGTATGAGAAACAAAAATGTTCCAATAATTGTTCCTTGTGGGACTCCATATTTGAGAACCTCAATCTTTCCTCTCCCACATCCACACTGGCTGTTCAGAGCATCATCCTATAGGCCAACCGCAAATTAGAACAGCATGCCACCCTTCACCTTAAAAAACTATCAAATCTCCTGGTTTCCCATCTCCAGAAAGGCAACTCACTCACCCTTCACAACCTTTCCAGCAAACCTCAACCTCCTCTCATTGCACACAAACCCAGTCTCTCCCATCTACTCAATCTCCCACTTCCAGCGCCACTCCCTCCAAAACCTCAAAATTCCAGTCAACACAATCTGGAACCACAACACCCTAATTCAGTAGTTAACCTTTCCTCCAAACCTCTTTCCCAATCCAAAACCTCTGTCCTATCCAAAGGCCTCACCTTCAGCCCCACTCCCAGATTCAACCAAACAGCCCTCGTCAAAGATTTACAGTCCTACACTCATACTCTCTGCTGGAAATATCACTTTGCCACGAAGAAAAATGATCCTAATCCTATTCCTAATGATCCAACTCCCCAAAACACTATCCAAATTGAACCCTGCTTGGAACAGTTCCGTCATCCGTCACAGCGGGACCCACCTCCTCTTCCTCAAAATCACCCCCTCCAAAACTTCCAGGAATTTCTGACTTCCAGCCTTGCCTCTCAATCCTTCATAAAAAACCTTAATCCTACTCCCAACATCACCACTGCTGAAGCCCAAGCTATCCGTGATCTGAAGGCTGACCGTTCCATCGTCATTCTTCCGGCGGTCAAGGGTTCCACGACAGTGGTAGTTGATCGTCGGGAGTATGTGGCTGAGGGACTGCATCAGCTTTCAGACAACACCACATACAAAGTTTGCCAAGGTAATTCCATTCCTGATGTCCAGGCAGAGCTTCAAGGAATCCTCAGAACCTTAGGCCCCCTACAAAACCTTTCACCTGACTCCATCAACCTCCTGACCCCACCGACACCCCACACCCCTACCTTCTACCTTCTTCCTAAAATTCACAAACCCAATCATCCCGGCTGCCCCATTGTAGCTGGTTACCAAGCCCCCATAGAACGTATCTCTGCCTACGTAGATCAACACCTTCAACCCATTGCATGCAGTCTCCCATCCTTCATCAAAGACACCAACCACTTTCTCGAACGCCTGGAATCCTTACCCAGTCTGTTACCCCCGGAAACCATCCTTGTAACCATTGATGCCACTTCCTTATACACAAATATTCCGCACGTCCAAGGCCTCGCTGCGATGGAGCACTTCCTTTCACGCCGATCACCTGCCACCCTACCTAAAACCTCTTTCCTCATTACCTTAGCCAGCTCCATCCTGACCCACAACTTCTTCACTTTTGAAGGCCAGACATACCAACAATTAAAGGGAACAGCCATGGGTACCAGGATAGCCCCCTCGTACGCCAACCTATTCATGGGTCACTTAGAGGAAGCCTTCTTGGTTACCCAGGCCTGCAAACCCAAAGTTTGGTACAGATTTATTGATGACATCTTCATGATCTGGACTCACAGTGAAGAAGAACTCCAGAATTTCCTCTCCCATCTCAACTCCTTTGGTTCCATCAGATTCACCTATTCCTACTCTAAATCCCATGCCACTTTCCTTGACGTTGACCTCTATCTGTCCAATGGCCAGCTTCACACGTCCGTCCACATCAAACCCACCAACAAGCAACAGTATCTCCATTATGACAGCTGCCACCCATTCCACATCAAACGGTCCCTTCCCTACAGCTTAGGTCTTCGTGGCAAACGAATCTGCTCCAGTCCGGAATCCCTGAACCATTACACCAACAACCTGAAAACAGCTTTCGCATCCCGCAACTACCCTCCCGACCTGGTACACAAGCAAATAACCAGAGCCACTTCCTCATCCCTTCAAACCCAGAACCTCCCACAGAAGAATCCCAAAAGTGCCCCACTTGTGACAGGATACTTTCCGGGACTGGATCAGACTCTGAATGTGGCTCTCCAGCGGGGATACGACTTCCTCAAATCCTGCTCTGAAATGAGATCCATCCTTCATGAAATCCTCCCCACTCCACCAAGAGTGTCTTTCTGCCATCCACCTAACTTTCATAACCGCTTAGTTCATCCCTATGAAATCCCAAAACCACCTTCCCAACCCTCTGGCTCCTATCCTTGTAACCGCCCCCGGTGTAAAACCTGTCCCATGCACCCTCCCACCACCACCTACTCCAGTACTGTAACCCGGAAGGTGTACACGATCAAAGGCAGAACCACGTGTGAGAGCACCCACGTGATTTACCAACTGACCTGCCTACACTGTGAAGCTTTCTATGTGGGAATGACCAGCAACAAACTGTCCATTCACATGAATGGACACAGGCAGACAGTGTTTGTTGGTAATGAGGATCACCCTGTGGTTAAACATGCCTTGGTGCACGAGCAGCACATCTTGGCACAGTGTTACACCGTCCGGGTTATCTGGACACTTCCCACTAACACCAACCTGTCAGAACTCCGGAGATGGGAACTTGCCCTTCAGTAAATCCTCTCTTCTCGTTATCCACCAGGCCTCAACCTCCGCTAATTTCAAGTTGCTGCCATTCATTCATACCTCACCTGTCTTACCAACAACATCTTTGCCTCTTTACTTCCGCCTCGACTGACATCTCTGCCCAAACTCTTTGCCTTTACAAATGTCTGCTTGTGTCTGTATGTGCGGATGGATATGTGTGTGTGTGTGTGTGTGTGTGTGTGTGTGCGAGTATATACCTGTCCTTTCTTCCCCCTAAGGTAAGTCTTGTATGGAGAGTCATCAGCAGATCTAAAAATAATTTCAAGATAATTTCAAGTACTCCCCAGAGAAGCTGGAACCCTTGCTGTTCATGTTGTATATTAATGACCTGACGCACATTATTAATAGCAATGTCAGGCTTCTCATAGAAGAAGCGGTGATCTACAATGAAATGCTGTCTGAAAGAAACTGCACAAATATTCAGTCAGGTGTTGATAAAATTTCAAATTGGTGCAAAGATTAGCAAATTTTTTTTAAAATGTTCGGAAATATAAAAATGCACTTCACAGAACAAAAACACACAGTATCCAAATGACTACAATGTTAATGACAAACTGGTCAGCTCATACAAATACCTAAGTGTAACAATGTGAAGATACATGAACTGGAACAATTGCATAGGCTCAGTTGTGGGTAAAACAGGTGGCAGATTCTGGTTTATAGATATAATTCTAGGAAAATGCAATCAGTCTTGAAAGGAGATTGCTTACAAAACACTTGTGTGGCCCATGCTGAAATACTGGTCAAATGTGTGGGATCCATACCAAATAGAACTAATGGGCAGCACAAATGGTTACAGGTTTATTCAGCCCACAAGGAAGTGTCATGGAGATGCTGAAGAAACTAAACTGGCAGAGACTTCAAGACAGATAAAAGCCACTTACAAAGTTTCAAGAACCAGCTTTAAATGCTGACTCTAATAATATACTACAATTCTCTGCACATTGCTCCCATAGTGTTTGTGAGGACAAAATTATATTAATTTCAGGTTGCACAGAGGGTAATTTAAGCAATATTTCTTCCCATTCTCTGTATGTGGGTAGAGTGAGAAGAAGCCCTAAGAACTGGTACAATGCAATGTACCCTCTGCCATGCATCTCCCAGAGGTTTGCAGATTATGGCTGTAGATATAGATATAGATAATAATTCTTGTTTGGCTCTGTTAGTGCTTCATTTCAGAAGTCTTACATTGCTTTCTCTGTGTAGACTCTTTGGGAAAAGTCAAACTGATAAGTAATAACAAATTCTACTCAGTTAAATGGCTCAGTGTTATATCATAAGCCACTTCCCCACCACTTTTGAAAAATTGGTAGGAGTGATATACATCTGTAATTACAGGTGGTTTGCTTAGCTCCAATTCTGTAGCTGGGGGTTACTGCAGCACATTTAAGTCTGTCAGAAAATACGCCATCAATGATTACAGATTTTTGCAGTTTTATAAAACTTTTAAGGAGCATTTCATAACTGTTACTAAAAAACATCATGTTCAGTATATGATGCCATGTTGCAAAATAGGGTGTTCACGTACGGCAGGTACATTGCAAGTGCTATGTCTGGCTTTGCACTGGAATCAACACAGTGGAGGCAGGCTCAAGTCCCTGCATACACTGGGAGCTGTAACAGACTCTGGCAAGTGATATTTTGGTTCCAGCTGGACTAGAGTATGTCAGAGTGGCCTTGGAAGGAGGTTACACCATTTAACACATTGTACTGCTGTGCTAGTAGCATTTGCTCACAGAGCTGTGTACCAACACAAAGTGGAAATTTGCAAAGTCACAATAGTTCACCAACTGACAGTTACAACTGTTCAAGTTCGGTACCATCACCTGTCTATTGCAGTCTGTGGATGATTATGAGATTTATCCTGAAGTGCTCTTTTTTTGTCAAACTGGCAGAACAGTCAGTATAGGAGTTCTAGAAATGCAAGAATGCCCACCAACAGCCCATCTATGGCAGTATTATGAGGATAGTTCTTACTATCAAAAACATTTCATAATAATGCCGTAGTGTGTGTCCTTTTGCATTGTCCTGAAGTATTCACAGCTCTGGGAACAGATTCTGCTGACACACCATTTTAGAGTGCTGATTGGCACAATGATTTTTTTTAACTTCCTTCCAAGGCTACTTCTAGCTTGTCTACATTGGCAATGTACTGCTTGCAAGAGTCCCAGGCACTGCCCACAGCATAGTGGTGATAGGAGACTGCCTCTTTGATAATGGTTGCTGCACAATACCAGTCAAAATGTTAGCATTGCATGTGATTCTAAATGATGAAAAGTGTGAAGTCATCCACATAAGTACTAAAAGGAATCCATTAAATTTTGCTTACACAATAAAGCACACAAATCTAAAGGCTGTAAATTGAACTAAATACTTAGGAATTACAATTACAAATAACTTAAACTCAAATGTTTTGCACCCATCTCCCTGTCATATTAATTCTACTCCTCTGACCAAACCTGTTAGAAAATTTGCCCTATGCACCCTCCTACCACAAACTATACCAGACCTGTAACTGGAAAAATGTATGCTACCAATGGGAGAGCCATCTGTGAAATGACACCTGTCACATACCAGGTGTTATGTAAACACTGTTTGGCCTTTTACATTGGCATGACTACCAACAAGTTATTGGGTAGGATGAATATGCATATGCAGGGTGTGTATACTGGCAAGACACAATATCTTGTTTCAGAGCACAGTTGAGACCTTGGTGCTTTCACCACATGTGCCATCTGGATTCTTCCCCCAGACATCAATTTCTCAGAACTCTGCAGGTGGGATCTAGTGCTACAACATTTCCTTGGTTCTTGCCACCCACTGGGCCTTAATTTACTTTAATTTCTTCTGTCTCAGAATTTCTTCACATTAATTCCTCCATTCTTCATTCTATTTTAGTTTTCTACATCTTTCATTTTCTAACCTGTCTATTTTTCACCGTCGTCCTCCCATCTCTGTTACATACAATGCACTTAGCTTTTCACTCTTATTAACTCATGCATGATGTTTTAGCGCCAATCTCTGTCTTGCATATTACGTTCCACCTCTCAGCTGTCCTGTGCAGTTCCCAGCAATCAGCCTTTCATCATCATCCCGTCTGGTAAGTCTCCCATTTCCCAGAGTTCTGGGTGACTCTTCCAAATTCTACCCCTTTTCCTAAACATCTCCAGTTCCTTTCCCTTCACCCCTCTTCATTCCCCTTCTATCCTTCTGCCAGAAGGAGGAGGCACTGGCTACAAAAGCTTGCATAAGTAAAACCTTTTCTGTATGTGTGTTCTCCTGCCACTGCTTGGCGAGTAGATTTTTTATCTACCCAATTAAATTATATTGTCAAAAATGATTATTTTCGTTGTTATAATGTTATATGGGATCATAGGGATGATTTAATTCATGAAGCTGTGCTAAAGCTCTCTAAGTTTAAAAGCATGTAGTACAAATTATTCTTGGTGTGAACTCAAGATTGTCCTGTTGAGGACTATTCAAGGATCTGTCAGTACTAACTACTACTTCCCAGCTTATGTATTCCTTAATGAAATTTTTCATAAGTAATATACATTAGCTGACAAAAAAAGTTAAACACTCAGGAAGGGAGGAGGAAATAGAACGAAACTTCATGGGATGAGAGGCCTTTGCCTTACGGTGTTTTTCATTTTTAGGTGTGAAGAGCAAGCAGTTGGCACACAGTTGCCGTGATCAGTCATCATACCAAATGCTATTGTTGTCAGAAGTCGAAGCAGGAACACTTACATCAATAGGCCCAAGTGTGTGTGTTTGTATTCTTTTGTGATAAAAAAGCTGTTTCAGTATAATGATAGTTCTTTGACATGACTATGGCGTGTGAAAAGTTATTTGTCTTTCCAAATGATCAACACATTGAGCGGCTAGTGCGTTACTACTGGCTATTCACTACTCCCCCCCACCCCCACCCCCACCCCACCCCCCACCCCTTCCCAGTGCACCATACCCATTGCTGAGCAAAGAGGCACCATAGTGAACGATGCAGATGGAATGAAGTGGAGTTTCACACAGTAACTGAACAAACGAAATGTATTCACGAAAGTGAAATGACAGAAGAAACTACAACAATGACAGGGAGCAGCCTTCGGCATCATAGTACACATCGCACCACATAGCTGTAGCAGTGCTAGATCATGAAAAGTAAGTGTTGTATGAGCCAACACAGTAGTTTGCCTAGCATTGCCACCAAAGGGCATTTGTGCAGAACTATCAAGTTTTTGTGTTCCTTGGGTGTGGAACAACATGTGGCGATAGGGAATGAAGTGTATTACAACTATATTTTATATTTATATGCAAGCTAAGAAGGTGATTTTCCAGCAGTACCAATGGTGGTTCGTGCAAAATTTGACAAATGTTCTACAATAAGATGGCATGTAGCTTTTTCACTTACAATGGTAGTAATCATAACTATGGTGACTATATTAATTTTAAGTATATAAATAGAACTGTTTAAGTGTATTGAAATTTTTAACATTATGAGGAATAGGATAATAGAAAAAAATATGGTAACAGCAGGAATCAAACATAAGCCACCAAATTGCTAGTTTGCAAGTCTGCACTATTAAGCACTCACCTGCCATGCTTGTTGACATCTGTTGTATGAATTTTCCTCATACTATACACATAAATCTTTATAGACCATTTCACCTTCCCTTGTGGCGCTATCAGGCAAGATATTCTGGGAACCTGAAAGGAGTATTTACTTGCTTCTATTAACGTAGTTTGAGACAAATTAGTGAGCCTCATCCAGGTGCACATGATGTTAGATTTACACTTGGAGAAGATCTACTTAACCCTTTAAATTTCACTTTCTCCTCCTAAGATCTGTTCAAAAAGGGACTTTTTAGCAGATCATATACAGTAAACACTTTCACTCTAAACTTTCCCACTTTTGATGTATTAATTTTATTTGTTCACAGCTATTTCAACCTTCTAGGCTATTCTCATGTGATTTTATGGTTCTGCAAGAGAAAACTATGCCTTACATACTGAAATGTCAGGGTCTTTAAATTTGTTTTCTATTCATTCTCATTCACAACTGCTGTCTTGTGGTTTTGACAACTGGACATTTACAAATGTATTGAGCAGAATTTTTCATCTGTGGTTCTAATAAAAGATTGTCATAGGACATGCAAACCAAGCTAGCTGGGGAGTCACGGAATCCATGGATGCAGCACAGAAGGTTTTATAATGGCAATTCAAGCAAGAAAAGCACTTCCTGTGGAACCTACAACAGATGAACAATAATTAATGTGGAAGTTGGTAGGAAGCAGAAATGAGTTATCAACAACAAGACTACGATTAGAGTGGTGATGGCATAAATGAGCATGGCCCACAAACTTGACAGGAACACAACTGCTACGAATGAGGAGGTTAGATGTGGCGTGGCACCATTAGGTGCAGCTGTTGACATGGAACGATTTATCAGTGGCATGAATAGGTGTAGCAGATGCAGGAAGAACAAAGGGAAGGAGGAGCCCTTGTTCAGGAATTGGAGAACTAAGCGAAGTTCTAGAAGAGACCTGATCTTTAACTGCAGGGTCAGCACAAATGCTAGTAATACATAGTGATAATCTAAAAGAAGACCAACAGAAATTGATGTCAGAGGACAAAGTATGGGAAAAAGAACAAAGGTCACCAATAATAAACATCAAAATTGAGAATCAGGGAGTGAAAGCTCTTTTAGATAGTGATATTTACAGTATTTCAAAAAATCTCTATCAAATGCTGTTGAAAAATGGAGACAAGTTAGTAAGTTCCCCAAAATCATAGGCACAATAGGAGCTATGAGCAAACCTGTAAAATGCCAAGTATTATTGGAATCTTGAAGTAGGGAGAAATGTATAAAATGGGTGTTTGGGACACAGCAGATTTATGTATGGGCCTTATATTGGAAATAAATTGTATGACTGAGCATCAAGTGGAGGTTAATTTCAGTGAAAATGCAGTGAAGATTCAGAAGAGTAAAAAGGAGCAAAAAGTTACATTAAAGAGGAGAAGAATGAATAGCGTATAGGACATGGAGGCATTTACAAGTATTTACTACTCTACAGTAAAAGTACTCTGGGAACTAGGAAGAAAAACATCATATGAAATATAACAGCATCTACAAAGTGAAGAATACACCATTAAAGAACAGGAAATTACCCAGAAGATCACAGAAATAGGAAATAATTGTTGTATAATAAAGAATAAATTAGCCGTCTTGCTGAATGGGTATAAGATAGTATTTTTCAGGAAGTTGGGGATATTAAAACACCACCGTATAAGATAAAAATAAAGCCATGCAAACTGTACTTTTCAAAGCCATACCTGATACCAGATGTCAAGAAAACATCAATGGAGAAAGAAATACAGGGGTTGCTAAAACTGGGTATAATGGACAGGTCTGCTAGCTAGTATAACAGTCTGTTGTTTTTAGTGGACAAACGGAATGGGGAGCCCACTATTTTGTTATTTATAAGGAAAGAAAATCAGATTTTTTAATGAGAACTGAATCATCCAGGAAATCTGGAAGAACTCTTACAAAAATGTAATAGGACTCCACTATTTAACAACATTCACCTCACACTGAGTTAACACTAAATCCAGTTGCATGAAGCATCTTGGAAGTATACTGTGTTCCTCTGTGCGGGTGGGTGTTAGCAGTACAGGATGCTACCATTCAGATCTAACCTGTCATTTGGCCACTTTCATCCAGTAAAAGATAACTTTTTAGGAGCCTAGCTGCTTAACAAAATCACTGTAAATGTTGATGACACATTAATTGTTTCAAAGATGTGGGATGAGCACCTGGAAGCAATTGCAGAAGTACTTGATCATTTCAAGAAAGCTGGAGTCATCACAAATTTACAGAAACCTGAATTCAGTGGAAGAAATGAAAAAGGTGTTGGTCACATTATAACTCTACATGTACATTCACACTCTTCAAACCACTGAAAAGTGCATAGCAGAGGGTATGTTCCATTGTACCTGTTATTAGGGTTTCCTCCCATTCCATTTATGTATGGAGTATGGGAAGAATGATTGTTTGAATGCCTCTGTGCATCATGTATTTATTCTAATCCTGTCCTCATGATCCCCGTGTGAACAATAAGTAGGGGATTGTAGTATGTCTAGTATCATAATTTAAAGCTGGTTCTTGAAACTTTGTTAGTAAATTTTCTCTGGATAGTTTATGTCTATCTTCAAGAGTGTGCCAGTTCAGTTTATTCAGCATCACTGTAACACTCTCACATGGTCATACTAAGCTGTGATCATTCATGCTCCCATTCTCTGTATACATTTAATATTGCCTGTCAATCCTCTTTGGTATGGATCCCACATACTTAAACAATATTTTTGAATGGATCACACAAGTGATTTGTAAGCACTCTCCTTTGTAGACTAATTGCATGTCCCCAGTATTCTACCAATAAACTGAAGTCTACCACCTGCTTTCTGTTTCATATCCCTACAAAGTATTACTCCCAGGTAGCTGTATGAGCTGGCCAATTCCAACTGTGACTCATTGATATTATAAGCTACTACCTTTTCTTTTTTCATTTTGTGAAGTGCACAGTTTAACATTTGTGAAAATTTAAAGCAAGCTGACAATCTATGCACCACTTTGAAATCTTATCAAGATATGACTGAATACTTATGCACCTTCTTTCAGATGGTACTTCATTATAGGTAACTGCATTATTTGCAAAAAGCCTAACCTTACTATTAATATTGTCTGCAAGGTCATTAATATACAATATGAACAACAGGGGTCCCATCACATTTCCCAGGGCACACCTGAAGTTACTTCAACATCTTGTGAAGATTCTCCATTGGAGATAACAAGCAGTTTCCTCTCTAACAAATGTCCTCAGTTCAGCCAGAAATTTTATTGGATGCCAAAAACTATTGTTTACATTACAACTTATGAGAGTATTGCACCATTTCCAGAGAAATAGAAGGCAATTTGCCATTTATCTACACCTAAAGGCAGGAAACTACTGCACTCTGTTTTTGGCCTGCAATATTTTTGTAGATTTTCATTGGGAACTAAGTTTGCAAGGATCATTAAAGAAACAAATTTTTTGTCAGTGGACACAAGAATGCATGACAGATTTCAAGGAAATGAAAGAGAAACAGAGCACGTATCTATCCTATCCCACCTGGACACACAAGAATTATAGTTAGATTGTGTACAATGCTTCATTTATTCTGAGAACAATCTTGAATACTTAACGTTCATAGTTGTTTCTCACTGAATTGGTGACGTAACTGTTTGTTAAATAAATAATCCATGGTTTATTAAGCACAGTTGGTAATTCAGTCAGCCAGGGTTGGCCTTAGGCATGTGCAAATGGTGCAACCATGCAGGGCCCTGAAATTCTAGGGGCCCCTCACTTCTAAGGGCCCTGCACAAAACTTTAGAAGGTAATCTGAAAACTGTCACCTGTAATTTTGTTATTACGGGTGAATTGAAAAAATAAAGTAAGGTGTTTCTGAAACTGCTTTAAATGTAATGTAATTCAATTATATACCCATTGTGACACAGCTATGGCCACTGGAGTACATCTCAGAAATTCTGTCTGCGTCAGAGTTGGCAGAACCAGGAGCTACGGTATTGATGTGCTATAATAATATCTATTGTCAACACATAATTACTGTTCTTGCGTAAATTAAGAGGTAAGCTATTCATTGTTTCTGAACACCTCTCCGAGCCCAGTCTACTCATTGTTGTGGCTAATAATCGAGCATTACATTGTTTTGTCAGGAGATGTTTCCCACAGTATGATTTGTTCATTGTTGTCATTTTAAACGTAAGGTACTTTTCCAGTTCACAGCGTTTAACATGTTGTGTGTGCACTCTGTGTGAAGGTACAGTGTTTTTATCTGTTCTTGAGTTCAAAGTGTCAACTGGAAAATATCTCATGAGATGGACAGATTTAGAAAATATGATTCAGGTGTTCTAACAGATCAAGAAAAAGCTACAACATGAGCAGTTTTTGAACTCAAAATGGCACTTCAAAAAAATTTCTTTGACCATGAACTTCAGACTGTGAGACTAAAACATGCTTAAAGGATGATGGCATTAACAGTAGCTTCTCATCATGTGATTTTTTAGATAGAAGTGAACATGAAGTATTGGAATGCGAACCTCCTTCTATCCCACATTCCGGTAGGCCTAGTAAAGCAGTTGTGAAGTAAAGGCAAATTTGGACTCAGGCACTTGGTGTAATATGTTAACATTCTCCATGGTACATGAAATTGGACAGAAAGGCTCTATTAAAATTGTAAATTTTGAGTATTCCTTAAATGAGAACAGGAGACAATTTTCAAATCATTTTCATGTAAGAACTTTACCCAATGGAGAAAAAAGGGATCATACATGGCTTGTGTATTTGAAATCTACAGATAATTTTTTTATCTCTGTCAAACATGCTGTCAAGTGATGGACTCCATGGTTGGGTTCATTCAGGAAATTGGCTTCGAGGGCATGAACAATCATGCAAAAAATGGATAAAATGTGAGATACATTTGAAACAAAAAAGTGGTATTGTCCAAACTAACCATGAACTAATGGAAAAAGGGAAGGAACATGGGTATCAGGTTCTAAAAAGAATTATACTCACCATCAGGTACCTAGTTCAACATAATATGGCCTTAGGGGAATCAGTGACAAGCTGTATCAATAAAATAATGGTAGTTTTCGTGGTTTGGTTGTTTTGCAGGATAATTTAATGCAAGTAAAAACTCAAGAAATGCATGACCATTATCTTGGGAAAAACATTCAAAATGAACTCATACATTTGCTTGCCAACAAAGTAAAAAGTAGCATTGTTAATTTTGTAATAGAAAGTAAACATTTTGCAGTCATATTTGATTTTGCTCATAATACAAGGCACAAAGGACAAATGACATTGATTTTTCGGTTTGTACATTTATCAGAAGATGCAGTGACTGTAGAAGAACACTTCTCAACTTTCTGAACACCACTTCAGCAAAAGGAGAAAGTTTGACTGAAATCCTTTTGTAGAAACTAGATCAACTATGATCCAATATTCACGATTTCAGAGGCCAAAGCTATGATAATTGTGCAAATATGAAACACTAGTGAAGCAATATTCAAGCCAGATACCTAAAGTGCAATCCAGTATTAATCTCGTGTTATCAGATGCACAACATATACAGCATAAGCACTCACATTTTTTGGCTTAATTACAAGACTATACATTGTATTCATTGTATACACTCAGAGAAGGGAAATCTTATCAAGCAGGGTACCAGCTTTAACAGTCAAGAAGCTTTCAGCTACTCTTATGGACAGTAGGGTGGAGAGTGTCAAAACTATAAGATACAAGACAATAGAAGTCAGAGGTGCCCTTCATGAGGTGCTCAGTGCTACTGTTGAATCAACAAAGAGTGAAGCACACTTGTTTGCTGTGAATGAATTAGAGAGCATCAAGTTTACTGTAGGCATTATAATTTGGTAAGACACTTTAAGCAGAAAACATGGACATGGAAGTTGTACCTAAATTCCTCAACAGTCTAGTAAAGTTTATTGAGAATTTCTGTGAAGGAGGTTTTGTTAATGCACAAATAACAGCGAAAGTAATAGCTGGAAATTTACATATTGAACCAAAATTTTGAGGGAAGAGAATTGGCAAGAAGGTGAAGCAATTTGATTATGAAGGTGATGACATGGTTTGCAGACATCAGCCTTCAGAGGAGAAATACAAAATCAGTTTTTTATACCCTGTCATTGACACACTGGTAAAACATTTGAAAGAAAATTTTGGGCAGCTGGCAAAGTACTCCAAAATAGTTGGCTTCTTATTTTCTCAAGAAGATTTAAAATAAATACAGGATGAAGAACTGAAAATGCTATGTAAAAATCTTGAAAAATAGCTAAGTGTAAACATAAATGGTGAATGTTTGAAAGATGTTGCGCCAGACCTTTTGACAGAAATTGAACTGTTTAGAGAAATGGTGACTGGGGATGTGAAAACTCTGATGTCAATATTGAAATACTTTAATGACATTGGAAAACCACTTCCCAACACTTATTTTGCCTACAGAACTTTTCTAACTGTGCCATTGACTGTCGTCTCTGCTGAAAGGAGCTTTTCACATTTAAAGCTTATCAAGAATTATTTCAGAAGCAGCATCTCACAAGAATGCCTGTCTTCTCCTGCCATGCTGTCAGTGGAACACAATGTGGTTTCAAAATTGAATTTTTAATATCTTACTTATGAATTTGCTCATCAAAAAGCAAGGAAAAGATGTTTTGTGCAAAGTGTGTAAAGCAAGGGACCTTTAGTTTTTATAACCTACAACTCATTTGATTTCTTGTAAATATAAAACACTGCCAAGTGATGAAAACATTTAAGTGTATATCCTGAACAACACTTGTGAACCTTATCAGATTTTAAATGTCATTAAATTGGAAGGATTTGTTTATGATTAACATTTAAGTAATTCCCATACCTATTAAGATTCCTTCTCTGATTAATTATTTTCTTATCACAACAATAGGTCTGCTGTAGTAACAGTCTTTTGATATATTGGTAGTATGTCAATGAAGAACCTTAGAATTCTTTTGAACGTGAAGAAGGCATATAACCTATGTTGGAGGAGGGGCGGAGAGGGGGGCATGCGGGAGTGCACTGTGCAGAAGTTTTGCACTTAGCCGCGTGCCAGTTTAGGCCGGACCTGCAGTCAGCATGTCAAGACAGTCAACACACTGGGATTACACTTTCACTAATTTATTTCTACAGAGCCATACACCAAAATCTCATCCAGACTAACAAAACTTGATACAATAATGGAGTTAATATCGACAAATACTGATGCTCTATGGCTACTCCCATTGGTGCTTTTACAACAACTAACAAGATCACATTACGTATTGTTTAAACTAAACATTATTAAACTTCCAATTGAAATTTATATGCTTTCCTAAAACTGGTTAAAAATTGTGGCTTGGCAAATCATGACACCTCTGATATAACTGGAATGTTGAAAGATGTCTGTTTTCATGATGAAATTTCATGAGATATACATTGATAACAATACTTCACAATCATATCATAACTTTTGGATGTATCATGATTTCAGTGGCTTCACAATGAGTTTGTCAGTATTACTATTACTCTTTTGTATATTATTTGTACAAAGGGTGATTTCAGTCTGTGTTTACATTTGATTTGAAATATTTTTGGTTTCTAGTAAAATTTTTCTATAAACTGATCGTAATTAAATACTATTAGTTTGATTTCATCAAACATCAACTAGTTTTCATAGATATAGTAAGCTAACAATGTTTTAATTAAAACTTCTGCACATATATAACTTTGAGTAAATATTGAATAATAGTATTGCTATCTCTGAAATGAAAGGAATCATACAGTGCATTTGATACTGTTTCATACTGCCACATTACATCGACTTACAGAGTACTGCACATAAGAATTGTGGCAGAGATGTTGTCATAATGTGCATGCAACTGAATATGAAGTTTGTTATACAAAGTGACGGTAGTGTCTGCATATGTTTGTGAAATAAAGGAATTATAAATTCTAATATAGTGTTTACATTACATAGATATTTCATACAAGGTACTGTTTTGACATATCATTACACATATTATTAATGTACATTGTTCTTTTATAAATGCCTTGTGGATGTCCATCTTTCACTCTATAAACTTGTATCCATAACCAAAACTGATGTTTGAAAGATCACTATTCTGTGTCATACTTCTTCTCAACTTCACTCTTAACATTTTTTTTCTAAAATAATAGACAGTCTCCATTACCAACAGTTCAGTCAGAGTGCAACTACAGAAAAATATAAATAATTTTAAATGATCAAAATGCATGGTTAGGTTTTATAGTTCCTAATATTACACAACTAAAAGTTAAATGTCTCAAGTACTTGTGTTGGTATATGGTAGAAGCATAGTTGTAAATCATTTACATTTCAGATAGTGCAGCATATTTCTATATATACATTCCTAGTAACTAGTACTTCTTGTTCCAGCATTGAGGATGCTTCCAGCATATATGGAGCCAAATTTTACAAGATAATGTGCTAATCAAAAGTATTTGTAATTACAATGGATTTGATTGTTTTGTCAATTCAGCAAGTAGCATTTAAAAATATGAGAGCATAAGCATTAAATGGAATACAAATTGTTTTCTTATTCATCTTTGAACTTTGCTTTGGTTTTTCATTAGTACTAGCTACTAAACTGAAAGGTGTTAGTTACATTTGTCTGTATCTCCACAATCTTATAGGATCCTTTTTCTATGAAATTTTGTTTCTGCATTGATAAGTATTTTCTTACATGAACATATTTCAGTGGTAAATCAGTTTCAGCCTCTTATGCCCCTTGCTAGTAAAGTCACCTCTTCATCTTCCATTTAGTATAGTGTACATACCTGTAACTTTTTAAGCATAATGTTTGTATAAGGAATGGCAATTTTCTTCATATCATGACAATATTTACATAACTGTGCATCTCAAATAATAATCACAAACAAATATTGTAAATCATATTCACCATATTATACTGTTTTGGCCCATCACAGTGAATTCATATAAGCAATAATCATCTGAGCTTGTTTCTTCAAACATGTAACAAGTATTCTGGCCCAAGCAGCTGGAGATGGCAGTCATATGTGTGTGAGGTGTGCTTGCTTGTGTGTATGAATGGTGTGCATTTCTCTTTTACTGATGAAGGCTCTTGCCAAAAGCTTTATGTAAGTATCTTTTAATTGTGCCTGTCTGCAACTTAACATGCTCTTTTGTAAGATAAGTAGCAATCTATCTTTTGCAGCAATGTTAACTAGTATTTGTATATGAAATTATGCATACAAAAACGACATGGCAAGACTTTCCACACAGAAGCTATCTTTAAAAGGATCACATATCTTAAACAACAGCAGTCATTTTTCCATATAAAAAAGATGTTGGATGTTGCTGACCCTGCAAAAGGTTTTACTGTTATGAAATAATTTTGTAAAAGGTAATACATGTAATGGAACACCAGTGTGTTTACTCAATAAATACATTAGCTTGAACAACAACAGTAGTGTGGTATTTATTTCAGTTGATAACGTTATACTAGATTCAATATCCATACCTAATACAGGTTTTAAACAGTTGAAAACAGTTTCCTCTCATCATTTCTAATGTAATTAAAGATTTATGATACATCTTATGTGTATTTTCAAGCCTGTGGACTTGTGAAGTTCATATTGTGACAGAAGAAGCTGAGCAGCTCCGTGGTGTAGTGGTTATGATACTAAAGTGTTGCATGGAGGATAGTGAGTTCAAAACTCACCTGGGCTGTACAATTTTAATTTCTATATTCAGTTCAGGTACATTCTAGAAGTATCCACAAATGTCAAGACTCATTGTACTGGAATGTTCTGTAGCTGTATATATACTGTACGTGTTCTGGCCGGAGGCAGTTCACTCTGTGCTCTTGTATGTGCAAGTGCTGAATAAACCTTCGTTAATTGAAGTTAGTGTTCATCATTCATCTAATTACACCTTCTTCTACGTGACATTATTCCGGTGGAGGCGCTGGGTATTGGAACTTGTGATAGCACACATTACCGATGACACAGTGGCTCCCATCAGGCCATGACATAGCTGCCGTTTACCTGGCGAGAAACCCGAGTTCGATCCATATTCAACAGATCACAATCTATCGGAGACAGAAGAAGAAGAGGAAGTTACAATGACAGCAACTGTGTGCCACCACATGAGACATCTTTCTGGGTTCTCTGGTGATGATGGCCGAGATCTGAACAAGTGGCTGAAGGTATATGAGCATATACCCAAATTTAACAAGTGAGATGACATTGTGTGTTTGGCTAACGTATTTTTCTACTTGGAGGGCACTGCCAAGCAAAGATATGAGAACAACAAGGATAATTTCACAAACTGCGAAGTATTCCAAGTGGAACTGGGCAAGTATTTTGGCGGCACACAACGACAGAAGTACAAGGCTGAAGATAAATTAAAGTGCAGGGCACAGCATCCAGGAAAAACTACAACATCCTACATTCAAGAGTCTTGGAGCTGTGTAAAATAGTGGATCCTAGAATAAAGGAGGAAGATAAGGTTGCACATCTTATGAAGGGCGTTTCTGAGGACTTGTATTCTGAAGAAGGTTTCGACAGCAGACGACTTCATAAAATGGTGCCAGTATATAGAGACAATGCATCAAAAAAGAATTATATGCAAGAAGTTTGAACAGATTCCAAATGTCGCATGGATGTCCGTGATGGAGGAAGGAACTGATTTCAGAAGTGTTCTTCGTCAGATAGTGAGAGAGGAAGTTCAGAAGGCACTTGGATTGCATGCCAAGCAAAAAACTGAGATGCTTCAAGAGGTCATAAGGGAGGAAGTGGAACCAACATTGAACCCAATCTCTCGTCCTTCATTTCCTTTTAAAATGGTGAAAAAGTAGAGACCCAGGTGGAGTTACGTTCCTGCAATGCCGCATGAGGAACCTGTTTGGGCACCAAGGAAGACTGACGTCTGGAAGACCCAGGATAGCCAACCAGTATGTCTCCACTGTGGACGACTGGGACATGTGGTGCACTATTGTTGAGAAAGGTGGCGGATATTTGATGATGTGCATGCCAGAAGATGGCAGACCGATCTTAACCGACGCCAGCTCCGGGACGATGAAGATGAACAAGGAGATGTGGGTGGAGGACGACGTAGGTCACCATTGCCACAAGCTATCCACTGGAGAGGACACTCCCTGACACACCAATCAAGGTCTCCATCACTGTTTAGAAGCTGCAGCCAATCACCTAGCTGCCACAATATGGAAAACTAAAGGGTGTGACCTTCCTTGGAGGCAATCACTAAGAAAATGATAGGAAACTACATCGATATCCTCATGGATGGCCAACCAGCCCAAGCTCTCATGGACTCTGGAGCATCATATTCAGTCATTTTGGAGAAGTACCATTGCTGGTTGCAGAAAACCATATTCACCGACAACCATACATCTCTGCTGAAGGTGGCGAATGGGAAATATGTAAAACCTACATGAAGATGTACCATTCGTGTGGGTATAAGTGGCCATACACAGCCCTCAGAATTCATCATCTTACAAGAGTGTAGTCATGACGTCATTCTTGGATGGGACTTTTTGAAAGCTTCTCAGGCAATTATAGATTGTGGTCGCTCAAAGATTATGCTAGATGAGATGAGATACTGTGTACAGGAAGATGTGCATCCAAATGCGTGGAGACTATGTGTGCTGGATGAAGTGATCATTCTTGCAGTCATCACTAGAAAGGTAACTATCACGTCTCATTCGACGCATCAACCCATGGATCTTGTAGTGGAATGTAAGAGAAACATACCACTGAAGAACAACTTGAGCATCCCAGCCTCTGTCATCTCATTTAAGAATGGATTCAGTGAACTGTGGA
Organism: Schistocerca cancellata; assembly: GCF_023864275.1. Classification (NCBI taxonomy): domain Eukaryota; kingdom Metazoa; phylum Arthropoda; class Insecta; order Orthoptera; family Acrididae; genus Schistocerca; species Schistocerca cancellata. Next base: position 590,211,093 of record NC_064628.1, read on the forward strand.
TAGTTAACTGTTGCCAAGAACCACAGATACTTCCAAGATGCATGTGCAATGTGAGCATGATAGAGCTGTTCCAGTGGCATGATTGGCCTCATCTTGGCGGGGCTGTAAGACATGTCAATGTAGAGTCGGAAATAATGCTGATGACTGTTGGCCAGTCACACATTGCACTGATGCTTGTGGGGCTGTAGAGAGATGGGGCTACACTAGGCAGGTCTGCACCTCAACGGGTTTGGGGAAGAGAGGTTGGTAAAGTTGATTAGCGAGAGTATAGTGGATGGGTGTGGGGTCATACGTGATCAAATACCTGTTGCATGCATAGGAGACCTATGCCTTTGATAGGATAAACTGTGGCAATGGGTTCCATTCTCTTAAAATTATCTCAACCAGCTTGGAGACTTCTGCACTGTGTATGTTGGAAATAGAGTATACCACAATGGAGTGTTTAAGCACCATGGAAATTAGCTCATAATTATCTATTATTCATGAAAATGTGCAGGTCATTGAAAATAAAGTACACCATCATGAAGCTGAATTAGTCTTTGGGCAGCATGGTAGTATGCATTACAGAGCATTGATTAAGAGAGGATTAATTGCAGCATACAGTGCTATCATCCCATCTAGGTGTAAGTTGCTATTGTAGGTCTATCTTAAAGGGTGGAGGATCATGTATCTATATAATGAGTGGTACACATTTTAAAGCTACAGAAGATTTGACCACAATTAGTGAAGATAAATATTTCAAATTGACAGCCATTGAAGCAACCAAACTAGATCCCTATAAGAAGCTAATCATTATGTTTGTCTACTACTGACCTAGTGGTAATGTGGACACTTTCTTCAACAAATCAACAGAAATCCTGGAAAGAATCTCAGCCCCCAAAACTAGCATAATAATGTGGAGAGACATGAATATTAATCCGGTGCTGAGGGCAAAGCTAGTAATAACTTTTTAAATATTTTGACCAATTTTGGCATAGCACAAATTGTAAACATTGCTACGAGGGTTTCAAAAAGTTAGGCTTCAATTTTAGACCATGTACTTATGGACACTGAAGGGGAAAATTGTAAAGTATTTATAAGAGATCTTTGCATTTTGGATCATTACTGTCAGATAATAAAGGTAAAGAAAGGTTTAGTGAAACCTGCAAAACTGCAAGCCTATAAAGGATTTTCTCAGACCATAAGATACATATTCTTTCTGAGGCATTGGCAAATCAAACCTGGGATGAAGTATATGTAGAAGGCAATGTACATGCAAAGTTCTCTAAATTTTGCACTTTGTTTAGATAAATTTTTGTGGTGACAATTCCAAAATTAGCCATTTCTACTGCAGCACTAAGGAAAATAGACTGATATGTATTAGAAAGTCCTGGCAGTGACTTAAATTTCTCAGTCCTTAGTAAAAATGTTGCACTAATCAACAGTTGTTTGAGTACTATTATAGGTACAGAGAGGCACACATAAAACTGGCCCCTGCACTGAAACAAATATGAATGAAGAAAATCAAAATACATCATTGCTTTCGTACATTTTTATTGTACAGTTTCATTATTAACTATGTAATTAACTGTTTAAGTGACAGACTTACTTTTATTAGTTTAATAAGCATATTTTAGAAAGGAATTTAAACTCTGTGTTCAAAGTGTTCTCCACCAACATCCAAGCAAAGTTGTGCACATCAAAGTATGTTAAGGAAAACACTTTTCAGTGCTCTTTGATGAATGTTCGAAATTTCTTCACATTTGTTGTTTTTTAGTGTGTCAAGTGTTCTGGGATTGTTGCAGTAGACTCTAGCCTTTAGAAAATCCCAGAGGTAAAAGTCACATGGTGACATGTTGGGAGAGCGGGGTGGCCAAAAGCTCTTACTAATGGTCCTCTCTTCTGTGAAATCAGTATGTATACAAACTAAGGACAACTCTGATGTATGAGAAGCTGCCCCATCTTGCTGGAAGTATGCACAACATTTTTAATTTGGAGTTATCAGAGCCAAAAATTCATTGCAAGTAAACATGTGTGTTGACAGTTTCATTGAAGAACAATGGCCCGATAATTCTGTTACCAGATACAGCACACCATACAGCAATTTTTAAATCACATAACAGCTTTTGCAGTATGCCATGGGGATTCTCTGTACCCCGGTGTCTTGTGTTTTGTGAATTAATGTAACCTGACAGATGAAACCAAGCTTCATCCATCACAAAAAAGGAGGAACGGATCAAGATGTCCCCCAATGACATTTTCCAGCAACCAATTACAGTAATGTGTAAGCTTACCCTTGTCTGCTTTTTTTATTTGCTGAACAACACTCACACAGTAAGGTTTCATTTTTAAGCCCTGAAGGATGCACTGACATGACCTGTAAGATATTCCACAGTGCTGTGATAATCGCCGTGTTGATTTGTAGGGACTTCTTTCAATGTGTGCCATCATGTTTGCCACAACTTCAGGTGTACATAAAGTCAGTGCCTTATTTCTCTTTTAATTAACAACACTGCCTGTCAAAAGCCACTTTCTCACTAGATCCTGAAATTTTGATTTTGCAGGCATATTACTTTCAGGAAACTTTTCATGAAAGGTGTCATGAACACCTTTAATGGCTTCAGACCGCACATATTCTTCAACAATGAATGCATGTTCTTCGGTGCAGTACAGCATGATAATGAAGTACACAGTTTACTTTCTGTGTGAACTAGTCACACGTTACTGCTGTTGGAAGGTGGCAAAGAAACTGACAAGCTAGTAATGCTACTCACATGTGTTTGCATTCCAGTTTGGGCCGGTTTTATGTGCGCCACTCTGTATAAAAGATATGCAGGAGAGTACTGCTTGAGGGAAAAAATTGTTCAGTGACAAATTAATATATAATGCAGGAAATAAAAGCAAGGTGGAGTGGGATGTTATGAAACAAGAAAATGGTAAAGGTAAACACAAGTATAATAACATACAAACCAAATATGGGGACAGAAAATAGAAAGACCTCTGGAATTTTCTAAATGATCATTTCTGTGGTATTGTGGAGAAACTGAAGCAAAATCTTCCTAAGACCACATATAGCAACCACAATGACTTACACAGCAGGCACAATGCTGTTGCTTCCACAACAGAGCTTGAAGTCAGGAAGGCAATACAACAATTACAAAATGAGAAGTCAGCAGGCATACATGAGGTTTCTGTCTCTGGTATTAAGATGTGTATAGACACCACACAAGTCCCATTAACAAACATAACAAAATAAACCTTTAGTTCAGGTGTTTTCCCATAGTACCTAAAGCAAGGCTGAAACACAAGCAGCAGTGTGCATTAAAGTTGCACAGGCAACATGAGTGTGGACAAGGCGTACAGGGGTTTACTCATAAATGTGTACCAAAACAATGACAACGCTTTAGGTGCTAAAGAAAAGGTTATGTGGAAAACACTAAAAATCAGTTTCATTGCTGTTTTCATTCTTAAAATTAGCTGAAGCAATCATGAGAGAGAGAGACTGATAAGTTGCATGAGTAAATACAACATCTTTAATGAAGCAAAATTTGGTTTTAGAAGTGGAAGAACTAAAATGTCAGCCATTGCAGAGTTTAAAAAAGTGATACTTGAAACTCTTCATAGGGATGGTTGTGTTACAGGCATTTTCTTAGACTTGTCCAAGGCTTTTGACATCATGTTGACTATAAAATACTACTGAGCAAGCTAGAAGCAAGTAATGTAAGATGAACAGCAAATGAATGATTTCATTCTCACTTGGAGAACAAGGTCCAAACAGAAGAGATTGTTCTGTGTCTGCTGATGATAACTGCTAGTAAAACAATTGTCATCCAAGTTATATATACACATAGGTGTTTCTCAAGTTAGTGTACAGGGTCAAATTCTGTTATTAATATATACTGATGACTTTTCAGTCAGTGTAAGACATAGAGAAAAAGTTCTGTTTGCTGATGACCGCAACATCATAGTCACTGAGAACACATCAGAACTCATGTTACAAAAAGCTAATGAAACCCTATAGAATGGTTAAAACTGGACAGTATGTAATAAATTAATGTTGAACAAAAAGAAAATGAATGGTATACAATTCAGCATAAAGAGAGAAAGCAACTCTGTCACTTTAAGCACAGATGATAAAACTATAGATTGTGTAGCAACCCCAAAATTTTCAGGGGAGAACATTGATTGTCAGCTAACATGGAGCGAACACACAAAGTTACTGGCAAAAAGAATTTAATTAGCTTTCTGTTCTCTTAGGGTGTTAGCATCAGTTTGTAACAGCCAATGTTTTATGACAACATACTTTGCCTACATACATTCATTTCTTAGCAACGGGATTCTTTTTTTGTGGATCAAAGACAGAAAACATGGACACAGTTCTTAAACTGCAGAAAAAGTCTATAAGAATAACAACTGTAAGTAGTCATTGGGCTCACTGTAAAGAGCTATTTAAAAAGTTGGGCATTCTTTTTGCACCAAGTGAGTACATATACCTGTCTGTGGTGCATATAAGAATATATTAGTAAATACTGTACTAATATGTCTCTCATAATCATGGAACAAGAGCCAGCTTGGAGTTCCATTCGCACAGAAAAAAATAAATAAATAAAATAAAAAAACTCAAAACAACATTTTATATCAGTGATAAAAATGTATAATAAATTGCCAAAGGAAATGAGAAAGTTTACTAAAACACATTTGTTTATATAGGCAACTGACACATTCTTGACAAGTAATGGACATTACATAATTAAAGATTACCTAGGGAACTCAGAGTAGTGGATAGTAATGAAAGGGCACAACTAAAGCAGATTTTAATACATGATTATAGCTTCCTGCTTTCACAAGGCTCATGTGTCAAGATGTATAATGCATGAATAGTAATGTCCAGTTTTTCAAGTGAACAGTACCACATAGTTGAATGTGGAATCCAGAGTTGAGGCAAGGGGCACAGCAGCATCTTCTCAGTCTAGCAGTTATCAGTGGGTGTCTTAGTGGATGTGGCAGTGAAGTGTGGAATCATGTTTTACATTGCAAGTGACCAGAAACAGTCCAGGAGTCATCACTGGGTGTCCTCGGTTTGTGGAAAGTGATAAAGGGAATTATGTCTGATACTGCAAGTTACTTCTCACAATTTGTGTTTCAATAAACAAAAATTATACAGTGGAGAATTAGCAAATGAGGCAGTGCAGCTGTTAGAAACTAACATTTTATTCAGGGCAATGGAGCTGCTCTTTCTGGCCTTCCTGATTTGAGTTTTCTGTGGTTTTCCTAGATGACTAAGGCAAATGAAGGGACAGTTCCTTAATCAAGGCCGTGACTGTTCACCTGTCCTGTTCCCATAGGATACCTGTCCTATCCTCTTAAAGCCTGCTAAATGTGCTGTGTGTTATATTTTGGCTTATTTATTGGCATTGTATTACCTTGACAAATCCTATATCATTGTGAGATTATTCTTGGATGGATAAAGATAAATGAAAAATAAATGAATAAAAATACAGGCATCATGCCCTGCTGTAACACTGGAAGGAAGGAACCAACTGAAAAATGCTCCAGTGGGAGCACAATAAAGGCAAATATGCTCCTCTTTAAAAGACTGACAAAAAAGTGTAGAACCAGGTGCCTTAGTTCTCATTCTGCCTTCCTCACCAAAAATTTTGGCATGCAAATGTATTTGCACTTTTTGTTCTGAAATAGAGTAGCAGAGACAGTAACACTGGAAGAGGGAGGAGGCAGTGCCAATGGGAGAGTAAGAGAGAGGAGACAGTGATTGTGGAAGAGAGATAGTGGCACTGAAAGAGAAAGACAGATGGATAGATAAAATAGCAGTGGGAGACAAAGAGAGCTGGGACAGTAATAGTCAGTGAGAAACAGTGACAGTAAAGAGAAAGAGAGATGGATGAAGATAGCTGCAGTTGGAGCAGAAGAGAGATGAGACAGTGGAAATGAGAGTTGTGACCAGGCTCGTGGGGGAGGGGGGACTGGACTCCACAGACATTAACACAACAAATTTTCTCACATTCCCTCATCCCCTATACCCAAATGTTAAAGTTCCCAGTCTAGGGGTCAAAACCCCAAGAAAGCCATCCCCAAGGACATTTGTGCAGAGGATACAATGGGAGTTGAAGAGAAAGCCAACAGACTAAGTTACAAAGAAAGAGACTGCAGCAATGGGGGGGAAAAAGAATGGGATAAAGATAATGGTAGTGAAACACAGAGACAGTAAATGTGGCAAAGAAGGAGACAGTGGCAAAGAAGAGCAAGAGAAGGGGAGAAAGACAGTAACAGTGAGGGAGAGAGATAGGATACAGTGCCAGTAGGAGAAAAAGGAGACAGTCATAGAGAGACATATATAGACAGTGGAAGTGAGAGGGAGATGCTGATTATGAAGGCTTCACTACAAAGAGAGATGAGGAGAAAATGATTTAGGAAAATGGAACAAGGATTGAGGCAGCTGGTTCCTCAATTTTCTGCTGGTCTCTTTTAAAGAGGAGTGTATCTGTTATTTTTGTGTTCCCACAGGAGCATTTTCCAGCTGGTATACAGAGTGGTTATAATTGAACTTGTGCTACTTGAGTAAGTGTAGACAGAAAACTATTTACTGTATGGAAAGCCAACTAAATAGGAATTATGTTCAAACTTTTCACTGCAGGATTTGCATTGTTCTTAATGTTAGTGTCATGACTTGCTGTTAGGTACCGGTACTAGCCTGGGGACACAAAGCTGAAACACAAGCAGCAGTGTGCATTACAGTTGCAAACAGTCAACATGAATGTGGACAAGGCGAACAGGGGTTTACTCACAAATATGTACCAAAACAACAACAATAGGGCTGCTGCTCTTTGTGAGTATTGACACATTAAAGTAACACAGAGAGGTCCTACTTCCACAATGCAGCTGAAAAACATGATTCAGAAGTTTAAATTAACTGGCAATTTGGGAACTGCCCCTGGGAAAGGCCAATAGCCAATTGTGCCACAAATTGTTGAAGATGTTACTGGATACCATGTGCAATCTTCAAGCAGTGTATGAGCTGTGTCATGACAGCTGAACATTCCACAATCCATGGTTCAAAAAGTGCTGTGCACAATCTCTAGTGCAGGTCCACACTGTTATGGATACAGATGGTTGTCACAATGAGCAACATTTGTAATCTGGAATATAAATATGACACTCAATTGACAACTGTCACCCTCTCGTGTAGAAATTGTTTGTTTGTTCCAACAGTTTACTCACTATTTCTCTTCTGCATGTCCTTACAAATGCTTCCAGAAAACATAAGACTTATAAATATTTTTGTGAATCAGGTAGTTGCGAAATTCATGTGATTTGGTTCATAGCAGCGAATGGTTCCTCAGTTATATTAATTCTTACCCTTTTCATGGTGTTGGGAAAACAAAGTAGATTCAACATGATTGGGTGTGTTATTACTATATGAAGAAACTAAAAAGTGTGTCTTGTATATAAGAGAATGAAAGAACAAAGAATAATGAGGTACTGGAAATTGAAATTTTTGAAATATGAACCACATGGCTACAGTCTGAGAGTTCAACACACTCTTGAGGCATAAGGATAATGCTTCTCCCTGAGAGTCTACTTTGATCCTACAACATTGCTTATATCCATTAATATTAGGTTACTACTCTTTTGTAATGACAGAACTCATTTACCAATTTTGGTTCCAACCTTGTATGGTTTTAATTGTATAATATTTCTTATCCAAATAATTTTATTGCTTAGTGATAACAGAACACATCAAACAGGAAATAGAAACTAAATTAACTAACATTGCAAGTACTTTGATCCATTTGTGCCAGGAGTTGAAGGATGAGATCAATAATCAGTGCAATTTAGTTTGCAAGGAAGTAAAAGAGCAATTCAAAGAATTACATGATAAAATTAACCATGTAGGTCAATTTGCCATTAAAGAGCAAATCTCAGAGCAAATGAACATGTAACCATTTTAGAACAATGCAAAGAATTTATAGAAACAATTACATTAATTTGTAAATCCTACCATACAAGAGAAAGTAGAATCACTTAATACTAACACTCTTCTTAAGGAAGGTGCTCAAGAACACAAAAAAAGAACTATGAGGCTATGGGAGGCTATTGAGAATTCTAAGCAGGAAATCCATAAGAAGGCAGGTGTAAATAACAGTGGGTTACTGAGTACATTTACATCTACATCTATATCTATATAGTTACTCTGCAATTCACACTTAAGTGCTTGGCAGAGGGTTCATTGAACCATTTTCATACTACTTCTCTACCATTTCACTCTTGAATGTCGCATGGGAAAAAGGAACACCTAAATATTTCTGTTTGAGCTCTGATTTCTCTTATTTTATTATGATGATCATTTCTCCCTACGTAGGTGGGTATCAACAAAATATTGTCACATTCGGAAGAGAAAGTTGGTGATTGAAATTTTGTAAATAGATCTCGCTACAAAGAAAACTGCCTTTGTTTCAGTGACTGTCACCCCAACTTGTGTATCATATCAGTGACACCCTCACCCCTATTGTGTGATAACACAATACGGGCTACCCTTCTTTGCACTTTTTTGATGTCCATCAGTCCTACCTGGTAAGTATCCCACACCGTGCAGCAATATTCCAGCAGAGGATGGACAAGTGTAATGTAGGCTGTCTCTGTAGTGGGATTGTTGCATCTTCTAGATGTTCTGCCAGCAAAGCACAGTCTTTGTTTCACCTTCCCCACAATATTATCTATGTGGTCTTTCCAATTTAAGTTGCTCGTAATTGTAATTCCTAGGTATTTAGTCAAATTGACAGCCCTTATATTTGTGCGATTTAATGTATACCCAAAATTTATCAGATTTTTTTTTTAGCACCTATGTGGATGACCTCACACTTTTCTTTGTTTAGTGCCAATTGCCACTTTTCACACCATAGAGAAATTCTCATCTAGATCATTTTGTAATTGGAACTGATCGTCTGATGATTTTACTAGACGGTAAATTACAGCATCATCTGCAAACAATCTAAGGTGGCTGCTCAGATTATCACCTAGATCATTTATGTAAATCAGGAACAGTAGAGGGCTTATGACACTACCTTGCAGAATGCCAGATATCACTTCTGTTCTACTCGATGATTTACCATCCATCACTACGAACTGTGACCTCTGTGAGATGAAATCACGAATCCATTCACACAACTGAGACAATACTCCATATGCATGCAATTTGATTAATAGTTGCTTGTGAGGAATGGTATCAAAAGCCTTTTGGAAATCTAGAAATATGGAATCGATCTAAGATCCCTAGTCAACGGCACTCATCACTTCATGGGAATAAAGAGCTAGCTGTCTTGCACAAGAATGATATTTTCTGAATCTAAGTTGGTTATGTATCAATAAGTCATTTTCTTCAAGGTGATTAATAATGTTTGACTACAGCATACACTCCACAATCCTACTGCAAATTGAGGTCAGTGATATGGGTCTGTGATTCAATGGGTTACTCCTATTTCCTTTCTTGAATATTGGTGTGACCTGTGCTACTTTCCAGTTTTTAGGAACAGACCTTTTTTCAATTGAGCAGTTGTATATAATTGCTAAGAAAGGTGCTATTGTGTCTGCATACTCTGAAAGGAAGCTGATTGGTATACCATCTGGGATGGAAGACTTGCCTTTCTTAAGTGATTTGAGTTGTTTGGCAACACCTAAGATATCTACTTTTATTTCGCTCATGCTAACAGCTGTTCTGGTTTCGAATTCTGGAATATTTACTTCATCTTCTTTCATGAAGGTATTACAGAAAACTGTATTTAGTAACTCTGCTTTAGTGGCACCATCATCGGTAACAATTCCATCGCTATCATGGAGTGACGGTATTGACTGTTTTTTGCCACTGGTGTACTTTACATACAATGAGGAGCTCTTTGAGTTTTCTACCATATTTTGTGAGAATGTTTCATTGTGGAAACTATTAAAAGCATCTCGCATTGACATCCGCTCTAAATTTCGAGCTCCCGTGAAACTTAGCCAGGCTTGGGGATTTTGCGTTCCTCTGAATTTGGCATCCTTTTTTCGTTGCTTCTGCAACAGTGTTCTGACATGTTTTGTGTACCATGGTGGATCAGTCCTGTCTCTTAGTAACTTATGCAGTATGAATCTATCTATTGCTGTCAATACTGTATCTTTGAATTTGAGCCATATCTGGTCTGCACTCACATAATTAGCTTGTAAGGAATGGAGACTCTCTCTTAGGAAGGATTCAAGTGAATTTTTATCTGCTGTTTTAAATAGATATATTTTATGCTTATTTTTAGTGGTTTTGGTTGATATGCTTTTGAGCCTTGATACAATGACCTTGTGTTCACTAATCCCTGTAACCATCATGACGCTCTCTATTAGATCAGGATTATTTGTGGCTAAGAGGTAAAGTGTTTTTTTGCAACCATTTACAATTCACATTGGCTCATGAACTAATCATTCAAAGTAATTCTCAGAGAAAGCATTTAGTGCAATTTTGGAAGATGTTTTCTGTCTACCACCAGTTTTGAACATGCATTTTTGCCAACAAATCGAGGGTAGATTGAAGTCTCCACCAATTATAGCTGTATGAGTTTATTAGAGGAGTTACAATCAGGAATTAATATGAATTTATCAAAGCAATTTCCAAAATTCAAACCTGGTGGAGCAGTACATCCCTCCTGTTTTTGATAGTATTTTCTAGATTTGTAACAAGAACCTGGGAGGATAGCAAAAAATAAGATTTTGCATTGAGTTATTTGATAGGTGGTGCTATAGAATGGGGTACTGCTCATTCTGAGGATTTTTCATCTTAGGATGATTTTAAGGAGAAATTTAGGAGAAAATATTGCTCTAAGAGCACACAAGAGAAATTGACATTACAGTTATTAGACCCAAAATACTATAATAACTCTTGGAGAAGTTTTAAGAAGTATATACACTCCTGGAAATGGAAAAAAGAACACATTGACACCGGTGTGTCAGACCCACCATACTTGCTCCGGACACTGCGAGAGGGCTGTACAAGCAATGATCACACGCACGGCACAGCGGACACACCAGGAACCGCGGTGTTGGCCGTCGAATGGCGCTAGCTGCGCAGCATTTGTGCACCGCCGCCGTCAGTGTCAGCCAGTTTGCCATGGCATACGGAGCTCCATCGCAGTCTTTAACACTGGTAGCATGCTGCGACAGCGTGGACGTGAACCGTATGTGCAGTTGACGGACTTTGAGCGAGGGCGTATAGTGGGCATGCGGGAGGCCGGGTGGACGTACCGCCAAATTGCTCAACACGTGGGGCGTGAGGTCTTCACAGTACATCGATGTTGTCGCCAGTGGTCGGCGGAAGGTGCATGTGCCCGTCGACCTGGGACCGGACTGCAGCAACGCACGGATGCACGCCAAGACCGTAGGATCCTACGCAGTGCCGTAGGGGACCGCACCGCCACTTCCCAGCAAATTAGGGACACTGTTGCTCCTGGGGTATTGGCGAGGACCATTCACAACCGTCTCCATGAAGCTGGGCTACGGTCCCGCACACCGTTAGGCCATCTTCCGCTCACGCCCCAACATCGTGCAGCCCGCCTCCAGTGGTGTCGCGACAGGTGTGAATGGAGGGACGAATGGAGACGTGTCGTCTTCAGCGATGAGAGTCGCTTCTGCCTTGGTGCCAATGATGGTCGTATGCGTGTTTGGCACCGTGCAGGTGAGCGCCACAATCAGGACTGCATACGACCGAGGCACACAGGGCCAACACCCGGCATCATGGCGTGGGGAGCGATCTCCTACACTGGCCGTACACCACTGGTGATCGTCGAGGGGACACTGAATAATGCACGGTACATCCAAACCGTCATCGAACCCATCGTTCTACCATTCCTAGACCGGCAAGGGAACTTGCTGTTCCAACAGGACAATGCACGTCCGCATGTATCCCGTGCCACCCAACGTGCTCTAGAAGGTGTAAGTCAACTACCCTGGCCAGCAAGATCTCCGGATCTGTCCCCCATTGAGCATGTTTGGAACTGGATGAAGCGTCGTCTCACGCAGTCTTATCGTCCAGCACGAACGCTGGTCCCACTGAGGCGCCAGGTGGAAATGGCATGGCAAGCCGTTCCACAGGACTACATCCAGCATCTCTCCGATCGTCTCCATGGGAGAATAGCAGCCTGCATTGCTGCAAAAGGTGGATATACACTGTACTAGTGCCGATATTGTGCATGCTCTGTTGCCTGTGTCTATGTGCCTGTGGTTCTGTCAGTGTGATCATGTGATGTATCTGACCCCAGGAACGTGTCAATAAAGTTTCCCCTTCCTGGGACAATGAATTCACGGTGTTCTTATTTCAATTTCCAGGAGTGTATAATGGCACCTGAATCATTCTAAATACTTAGATAAGCCAATAGATGAGTCCAATTTATTCAAAATGTTGGCACAAAGGTTACCATGTTATGTACGAAAGGAAGTGTGGTATAAAGGCTAGAGGAAGGTTAATGATTAATTAACTTTTGTAGAGGAGTTAGATACGCTGAAAAAAGAAAGAAATGAACATATGCCAGAGTATAACAGGGGAAGTAATAGCATGGATAATGAATGATTCCCAAATAAGTTCATTAAGAAACAAAATCCTAATCTTTGCCAAGTATGAAGAGAAAACAAAAACAGGAATACATCTACAAGTGGGCAAAACATTTCCTACCCCCAACACAATAAGTAGTGTCAAAACAGCAATACACCTTCCAAAAAAATATTCATTGCCCAAAAGAGAGTTATTAGAATAATAAGCAGAGTCCAACCTAGACATTTTTGTAGGAACCTTTTCAGAAAAGTAGGGATACTGACAACTGCATGCAAATATATCTACTCTCTGTTATGTTTCATTGGTAAAAACGGACAATCGTACAAAACCAATGATTCATACCATACCCACAATACCAGGAGGAAGATGGACCTCCATTATGAATCAAAAAACCTTACTATTGTACAAAAAGGAGTACATTACATGAGCTGAAAGGTGCTCTCCCATGATCACTGAAGTTACTTATCCACGAACTTCCCAAATTTAAACAACAGCTCAAACAGTATTTATTAGATAATTCCTTCTATTTGGTAGAATATTTCAGTAGAGTTAACTGTAATTGATTTTTTCATTTACTAATTTGATGTGCTATTGTGCATTACGATACTCACAGTCACTGTTAACATTACTTTGTCTTTCATTTAGTATTAAGATGTACCATATTTTTAATGTAATTTTTTCTATACCTATTAATGTGTATGTTGTCTTATACCAGATATCCTCTTGAAAGAGGTACTTTTATGTATTCCTTTTGTATTATTTGTAATAATTCTGACACGTCCTACATCCATGTGAATGCCTCGCAGTATTGGATTTATGGGATATAAATAAATAAATAAACAAATAATGAATTGAAGGATAGTGGGACATGAATAGTATATGTTGACATAGTATTTATTGAAAGTATAGAAGCTGATGAGTAGAGGAGGACTCTGGGGAGTAAATGATGTATTAATGAATAAATGTGAAGCTTCTGGCAATGGCAAGGAAAGCTTTTCTGAAGAAGAGAAATTTGTTAACATTGAGTATAGATTTAAGCATCAGGAAGTCATTTCTAAAAGTATTTGTATGGAGTGTAGCCATGCATGGAAGTGAAACATGGACGATAAATAGTATGGACAAGAAGAGAATAGAAGCTTTCGAAATGTGGTGCTACAGAAGAATGCTGAAGATTAGATGGGTAGATCACATAACTAATGAGGACGTATTGAATAGGATTGGGGAGAAGAGGAGTTTATGGCACAACTTGACTAGAAGAAGGGATCGCTTGGTAGGACATGTTTTGAGGCATCAAGGGGTCACTAATTTAGTATTGGATGGCAGCATGGAGGGTAAAAATCGTAGAGGGAGACCAAGAGATGAATACACTAAACAGATTCAAAAGGATGTAGGTTGCAGTAGATACTGGGAGATGAAGAAGCTTGCACAGGATAGAGTAGCATGGAGACCTGCATCAAACCAGTCTCAGGACTGAAGACCACAACAACAACAAGATAGATTTATATCTTTACCAGAAAGTACTTAATTATGTTGTTGTTGTTGTTGTGGTCTTCAGTCCTGAGACTGGTTTGATGCAGCTCTCCATGCTACTCTATCCTGTGCAAGCTTCTTCATCTCCCAGTACCTACTGCAGCCTACATCCTTCTGAATCTGCTTAGTGTATTCATCTCTTGGTCTCCCTCTATGATTTTTACCATCCACACTGCCCTCCAATACTAAATTGGTGATCCCTTGATGCCTCAGAACATGTCCTACCAACCGATCCCTTCTTCTGGTCAAGTTGTGCCACAAACTTCTCTTCTCCCCAATCCTATTCAATACTTCCTCATTAGTTATGTGATCTACCCATCTAATCTTCAGCATTCTTCTGTAGCGCCACATTTTGAAAGCTTCTATTCTCTTCTTGCCCAAACTATTTATCGTCCATGTTTCACTTCCATACATGGCTACACTCCATACAAATACTTTCAGAAATGACTTCTTGACACTTAAAACTATACTCGATGTTAACAAATTTCTCTTCTTCAGAAACGTTTTCCTTGCCATTGCCAGTCTACATTGTATATCCTCTCCACTTCGACCATCATCAGTTATTTTGCTCCCCAAATAGCAAAACTCCTTTACAACTTTAAGTGTCTCATATCCTAATCTAATTCCCTCAGCATCACCTGACTTAATTCGACTACATTCCATTATCCTCGTTTTGCTTTTGTTGATGTTCATCTTATATCCTCCTTTCAAGACACTGTCCATTCCATTCAACTGCTCTTCCAAGTCCATCTGTCTCTGATAGAATTACAATGTCATCGGCGAACCTCAACCTTTTTATTTCTTCTCCATGGATTTTAATACCTACTCCGAATTTTTCTTTTATTTCCTTTACTGCTTGCTCAATATACAGATTGAATAACATCGGGGAGAGGCTACAACCCTGTCTTACTCCCTTCCCAACCACTGCTTCCCTTTCATGCCCCTCGACTCTTATAACTGCCACCTGGTTTCTGTACAAATTGTAAATAGCCTTTCGATCCCTGTATTTTACCCCTGCCACCTTTAGAATTTGAAAGACAGTATTCCAGTCAACATTGTCAAAAGCTTTCTCTAAGTCTACAAATGCTAGAAACGGTTTGCCTTTCCTTAATCTTTCTTCTAAGATAAGTCGTAAGGTCAGTATTGCCTCACGTGTTCCAGTGTTTCTACAGAATCCAAACTGATCTTTCCCGAGGTCAGCTTCTACTAGTTTTTCCATTCATCTGTAAAGAATTTTTGTTAGTATTTTGCAGCTGTGACTTATTAAACTGATAGTTAGGTAATTTTCACATCTGTCAACACCTGCTTTCTTTGGGATTGGAATTATTATATTCTTCTTGAAGTCTGAGGGTATTTCGCCTGTCTCATACATCTTGCTCACCAGATGGTAGAGTTTTGACAGGACTGGCTCTCCCAAGGCCATTAGTAGTTCCAATGGAATGTTGTCTACTCCGGGGGCCTTGTTCCGACTCAGGTCTTTCAGTGCTCTGTCAAACTCTTCACGCAGTATCGTATCCCCCATTTCATCTTCATCTACATCCTCTCCCATTTCCATAATATTATCCTCAAGTACATCACCCCTATATAGACCCTCTATATACTCCTTCCACGTTTCTGCTTTTCCTTCTTTGCTTAGAACTGGGTTTCCATCTGAGCTCTTGATGTTCATACAAGTGGTTCTCTTATCTCCAAAGGTCTCTTTAATTTTCCTGTAGGCAGTATCTATCTTACCCCTAGTGAGATAAACCTCTACATCCTTACATTTGTCCTCTAGCCATCCCTGCTTAGCCATTTTTCACTTCCTGTCAGTCTCATTTTTGAGACGTTTGTATTCCTTTTTGCCTGCTTCATTTACTGCATTTTTATATTTTCTCCTTTCATCAATTAAATTCAATATTTCTTCTGTTACCCAAGGATTTCTACTAGCCCTCATCTTTTTACCTACTTGATCCTCTGCTGCCTTCACTACTTCATCCCTCAAAGCTACCCATTCTTCTTTTACTGTATTTCTTTCCCCCATTCCTGTCAATTGTTCCCTTATGCTCTCCCTGAAACTCTGTACAACCTCTGGTTCTTTCAGTTTATCCAGGTCCCATCTCCTTATATTCCCATCTTTTTGCAGTTTCTTCAGTTTTAATCTACAGGTCATAACCAATAGTGTGTGGTCAGAGTCCACATCTGCCCCTGTAAATGTCTTACAATTTAAAACCTGGTTCCTAAATCTCTGTCTTACCATTATATAATCTATCTGATACCTTTTAGTATCTCCAGGGCTCTTCCATGTATACAACCTTCTATCATGATTCTTAAACCAAGTGTTAGCTATGATTAAGTTGTGCTCTGTGCAAAATTCTACCAGGCGGCTTCCTCTTTCATTTCTTAGCCCCAATCCATGTTCACCTACTACGTCTCCTTCTCTCCCTTTTCCTACACTCGAATTCCAGTCACCCATGACTATTAAATTTTCGTCTCCCTTCACTATCTGAATAATTTCTTTTATTTCATCATACATTTCTTTAATTTCTTCGTCATCTGCAGAGCTAGTTGGCATATAAACTTGTACTACTGTAGTAGGTGTGGGCTTCGTATCAATCTTGGCCACAATAATGCGTTCACTATGCTGTTTGTAGTAACTTACCCGCATTCCTATTTTCCTATTCATTATTAAACCTACTCCTGCATTACCCCTATTTGACTTTGTGTTTATAACCCTGTAGTCACCTGACCAGAAGTCTTGTTCCTCCTGCCACCGAACTTCACTAATTCCCACTATATCTAACTTTAACCTATCCATTTCCCTTTTTAAATTTTCTAACCTACCTGCCCAATTAAGGGATCTGACATTCCACGCTCCGATCTGTAGAATGCCAGTTTTCTTTCTCCTGATAATTATGTTATACAGAGAAATGTATACTAGTGTAATGAACTGTGAGGCCTACTCAGAAAGGATAAGGGGGGCGTACCCAGCATTCACTAAGTATAAAGGGTAGGCGTACCTACATGGAGATAGGATGACCAGTGGCCTAAAAAATAGGGATGTTTTATAAGGGGTGTACCTACCAGAATGGAAAGAGAAAGTGCTCTCATAAGGTCAACCCACAAGCAAGGAATAGGTGCTGATCCTAGGAGAAGGCTATAGTATCATGATAAAAGTTACAAATTTTCTAGGAATTATTCTGGAAAGCATAAATTCTATGAATGACTAGCATTATTATGTTTCATGGAAGTAAATGAGTGTCAAAAGAACACTTTCATTTCGCCCAGAGTTGCTTAAGTATCTGATTTTGTATTAAAAGCATATGCTCACCACATAACAAAACCATTGGCAAAAATTTTCGTCCTCTCTCTAGAAACTGGTGTCTTTCCAGATACTCTCAAAATAGCAGAAGTTCAGCAACTACTAAAAGAAGGTTCTTCTGAAAAAATATCAAACTACTAACCTGTGTTACACTTAACTTCCTCCTCAAAAATGCTGGAAAAACTCTGTAATGATGTTGTTAAGTTTATAAATAAATATTGTCCTCTTACCATACAACAACATGGTTCTAAAAAGTCTAAATGCACACAGAGAGTAATTTTCAAATTCTTAGACTGTGCATTTAAAGCCCTTGATCAACATAAATTAGCTGCAGGTATTTTTATAGACCTGTCAAAAGCCTTAAACATCCTATACCATAGCATCTGCTCAAAAAATCAGAAACATGAGGAGTAAAGGTGTACACAGAGCTGGTTGTGTTTGCACCTAAAAATCCAGAGGTGTCACTTCAGTAAGAATTTGATACTAAGAGTAAAACAAATAACAACTCCTTCCTTTCTAGAAAATTACCAATAATATATGGCATACTGCAGGGCTCAATCTTAGATCCACTACTCTTCTCTACTTATGTGGATGACTTTGTTGAATAAATGAGTGCCCAAAAAACTACCCTCTCTGCCAATAGCAACAGCATATTGCTTACTGGATCCATCCCAGAAACCTTGCAGTCAACAGCAGAAAGTTCTATGAAAAGACTTTATAAAGTGGTTCACCAAAAACAAACTCACTGTAAATACTGAATAACTGTGTGCGTCAACTTTCATTTATTTTTTTTCTATCTAGTGAAATGTCTATTCAAGCATCATTAAAAAATGATCCCATAGAAAATTTAGGTGTCACAAAATTTTTCGGTCTGTGGATTCAGTAAGCTTTAAAATGGGACACATATAAATAACTTGTCTTGGGAACTCTCATCCATGTGCTATGGTTTATGAATATTAAAGTCAACAACAAGCAAAACAACAGTATTGCTGTCATACTATGCTTTGATACGGGGTCATTTTCTGGGAGCATTCAGCTCAGAGTGTAAAGGTTTTTAGAATTCAAAAAAGAGCTCTAAGAATAATTTGTGGCCTTAAAGAGATGGATTTCAGTAAATCTCATTTTACTGTGCTTGGTGTTCTGAATGTTCCAAGTTTATTCATGTATGAAACTATCTTGTTCACTAGAAACTATCTCTTGAAAACAGACAGACTACTGTAGAACAAAAATGTACACAATTGTTGTACCAGATGGAAATCAAATATACATAAAAATATCATAAATAAAAGCCTATCAGCAGTGCATAATTAACATTGGTGTAATACTACATAATAAGACACCAGAGGAAATAAAAACTGCTGCATATCCAACATTTAAAACCAAACTGAAGGCGTTTCACATAAAGCACTGTTTCTATTGTGTAAAGGTATTTCTGAATATGTAACAAAAAAGTTATTCAAAAATTAGATTATAAGAATAGGTAATGAATTTTAATTTGCTTACTATTAGCTAATACCATCTACCGCTGCAAATTTTCTTTGACTTGTCCAATATCAGGTGTAAAATTTGTGCTGTATGATAAAACTTGACCAATAAAAAATCAACTAATCAATCAATTAGAGTCAATGATTATTATCTTCTTGCAGTGACAGCGACTGTAGCAGCTCCTAATAAACATCCAAATACAAATGTATTAAAAAAAGTGTTGTCCATTTGTGAAAGACAGTGATAATCATTTGCAGACACTATTATTACAGAAAATTAATAGTGCAAATAATAATAAATGTAACAATGAAAACAACCAATTATTGATAATATAATGTAAACAGACAGATAAAAAAAATCTATTTTCCAAGTGGTGGCAGGGGAACACACACACAAAACAATTTAACTTTCAGAAGCTTTTGGAGCCAGTGGCTTCTTCTTCCTTGTGGAAGAGTTGAAGCGGGAGGAAGAGTGGTGAAGGAAAATGACTGGAGAGGTTTAGCGAAAGGGTTACAGTTTAGAAGTCACCCAAACCCCAGGTCAGGAGAGACTTACCAAATGGGATGAGCTTTACTTCTCATCCAGCATGTGTGTTTTTGTATTCCTTGCTACCTTGGCTAGACAGAACATAACAGCAACATACAGCTTGTATTTGGAGTCCTATCCATGTATGTGACAGCTTTTTCATGTTATATTGGAGTCATGCCAGCACTGATGTTCCAAAGTATCCATATCCTTATAATCTATGAATCTTTTAACAGCAACTGGTCTCTTCATTGTCAGAATGATTTATGTTTTGTTTAATGACAAGATTTACCTTTTCTTAAAGTACATTCACAATGATGGAGAGTCACCATAACATCTCACTGTTCTCTGTTCTTGAACACTAGGCAACACTTGTGACAAATGGTCACATCAATAACATCTTTGACATATATTGTGACAAACCTACAGTTAATGCCACAAGGTGCAAAGTTTTGTGCCCTCAAAAACTGAACTGCACCATATAGTTTACAGTTGATAACCTTTACATCGACATAAACAAACCATTTACAGAATTAGTTAGTAATGTATGCTTTAAAAATAAATTTAAATTGGCAAAGAGCCTCATTTTTTGTACTAGTAATCTAATAAAGATTTTAGTAATAGTATATAAAACTCTATTCAAATTTCAGACAAAGACGCAAAGTGGATGAACATATTATACAGAAATGCCTTGCCTTGTTCCAAAAGAATAGAAATCAAGTTAATTTTCTTGTAATATTACTGACTGTGCCACATGTCCTAAGTGCAAGGCTTCAGAAACTGAGTTAACACAGTGTAGTTTAGTTTTGTAATAATGTCACCAAGTTTCTTAGTCAGCCAGCATTATTTGAAAGTGGCCTCTTTCCCAAATTATGCCTGGCTTTTTCCATTCACAGAACACAAAGAGCTATATTTCTTAAAAAAGTAAATTTGTTTGTTCCTGAAAGCCACATCATTACAAGCAATTTTCTTCCTTGCAGAAAATGAGATACATAAATCGACAAAACAAATTATAAGTCCCCCAATAGGCATGTGCAGTTATAGCACATGTCATCAGGTGAGAGAAATGTTGACAGTGCTGTCCTGTACATCTTTATTAAAAATAGTAATAATTTTTGAATAATTAATAATTCTTCACTGTGATTTTTTATACTTTCATTTAAGATTACAGGTTTGATACATCCATTTATAAAATAATTAACTATTTTTATTCACCAGACTTGTTTAACATTACGAGAAAAGTAACAATGTTCCACTGTAAGTGTTTAACATTATAATTGTTTTCTTGCAGCTTATGGAATGCTTTGGCAGACTGATTGAGCCTCCAGTTTCTACACATTCACGTATAACATTTAACAAGACCATGACTTACCCTGCTGTAACAATTTGCCGTACTGAAGGTTACAAGGAAGATGTACTACTGGTAAGGAATCACTAATTACAATTTCAAATGTTATCACTATTGTTCTTGTTTCTTATTCTTTATTACTCATATTACTTTTTATGCAATATGTATTACCAGTAATTTTCTTTTTCTCTCGCTTCTTTCACCATTGGCAAAGATTTTTTAGGTGAAAAATTCCAAGATGCATTGTGTTTCAGTTTTCCATGTTAAATTGTACACTCACCCATAAGTGGATGGGTACATCAATTCAAAGGTTGAAGGAAAGTACCAATAGAACGATGCCTAATAAATCACTGTGGTATTCAAATCAACCTTGGGCTGAAGACAGCTTTATCTTTAGGATATAAAATTATTATTTCTGTAATTTACTTACATTATACATAGACCTGTCAAGCATAGAATTTTAGAAAAAGTAAAATATGAAATGACACAGGCAGAGTCCATGTAAGGACATTGTATAATTCTTTGAGCAGTATGATAAGCCCTGGATGAAGTGTTCTGTGGAGCATTTTAATGTATGGCTGGAGAATTGTATAGGAGAGAAAGGTATTCATAAACCTGCATCTACATACCTACTCCACAAGCCACCATGTGATTTATGGCAGAGGGTATCTTGTGCCACTATTAGTCATTTCCTTTCCTGTTCCACTCACAAAAAGAGCAAGGCAAAAATGACTATGTATACTCCTCTGTATTAACCCGCATTTCTCTTATATTATCCTTAAGGTCCTTACTCAGAATGTATGTTGGTTGGAGTGGAACAATTCTGCAGTCAACTTCAAATGCTACTTCTCTAAATCTTCTCCACATTGTTTCACAAGAAGTATGTCATCTTCCTTTCAGGGATTCCCATTGTTGTGGCTGTGTTCTCTTTTAATGTTTTTTGGTTCCTTGGATGAGGAGAGTGTGGTATGATAAGTAGGTGGCCAGTTTCCCACACTATATTACAGGAACCAAATGAGTACTTAACTTCAGTGGTGTGCAATCTGAAGTTCTGTGGTTAACAGCAATCAAATAACATCTACTAATTCTTGAATCTTGTCCGTGTTCATATCACAGCTATATACAATGAATAACATTCCCTCACAGCTAGCTAAGGTGCAAGGTGACGACTATCACTGTGAAAGACTAGAGCACAGTGTGACATATTGAGGTGCAATGTGAACTGAGCCCCAATGCAACGTACTGAGGTACTGAGATTGAGAGAGCTCAGCCATCAGCAGCAACCTATTGCACACTGCTCAGGTGGCATTATCGGCATGTAGCCTGTGGTAATTTCTCGGTCTTCTCTTGTCATAGGCATAGTTCAGTGTGTATGTCAGGTGAAGGCATACACCAGCACATTCCTCTCCCTCTCTCCCCCCCCCCCTCCTCCCAAAAAAAATGCTGCACTGATGCCATGTATTGGAGATGCGAATGACAATCGAAATGGGGATGGGGGGAGGGGGGAGGCAGGGAGCTGGATGTAGAGATGAGCCGGGAGCTGTAGTTGTGGAGGACGGCATACTCATGGCCATACTCTGCCACGTGGCTTGGAAGAGCAGAGGATCGTCCTCTCAAAAAGAATGCCCAGGATTTGTGTTCAGTCCTGAGGGTGTCTCCTGGAGTAATGACAGTGGCAGTGATGGTGATAGTGGGTCCAGGTCCATTGGGTCGGAGAGCACTGACGGCAGAGGCGAGGGCGTGACGTCCATTGGCTCGTCCTGTAGTGCAGTGGTGACACCAGCGATTGGCTGCAAAGGCCACATGGTCATATGAGGCTGTGAATCTGCGGGAAGGAAAGCAGCAGAATCATGGGGCAAATGACAAATGCAAATTTGATTCTGATGACAGAGCTGCAAACCATCCGGACCTGCAATTAGATACATATATGTGCCTATACATTTCTGGATCTCACCTTGCTCCCAGTGCTGGTGTCACACCAAAACCCTGCAAAGAACAAGATCAAACAGTGCAAAGTGATACTTGCAGACCATTGACAGTGCCAGATGGTGCAGCAGGTGGAGCAAGTTAAGCAGTGTCTGATGGCAGCAGCCATGTAGAATTTCCCCCTGTGATGGTCTGTTGTATGGGTGGGAGCGATAGGAGGCGAGAAAGAGTTGCAGTGCCCATTCTCATGTGTGGAAGGCGTGAAGCTTGGACATCATTGTTTAAAAATGCATACAAAGCATCCTGCTTCTCAATGGGATTGGGGGTGAAACGGAGCACTTGTTAGGTGATGAACACCATTTTGTAACAAAACTGTTCAAAGTCATGTGGCGTGAACTAAGGTCCATTATCTGTAACAATGACTTCAGGCAATTCTACAATGCAAAAAATTGAGGACAACACTTGAATTGTGCTACATGATGTGGTAGAGTTCATAGGAAATGCAAATGGGAACTTGCTAAAAGAGTCTACTACTACAAGCCAATGAGTGTTTCAGAATGGTCCTGCAAAGTCTGTGTTTACTCATTGCCACTGGTATTGAGTCTTAGGCCAAGTTGAGAAGATCTGTGGTAGACTGGATTGGTTTTCCATGCATGCGCGATACTGTGATGTCATCTGTTCAGTGTGAGAGTCCATCCTGTGCCAAGTACAATGCCAGTGTGTTAACTGTTAAGTGTGAACAGTGTCCCAATGTCCTAGGTGTAGCAGCTGTAACACATTATTTTGCAACACTGTGGGAATGAGCATATGCAGTTGCTCACTGTCAGAATGTACTAAATTACACTTTGTTGTACCGAAAGGTTATGCTGATGAGCAAAATATCAACACACTACTGAGTTCTCAATACTGTTCAGTCAGTGAGACTGACATGTGCAAATGTAATGCAACAAAATCTTCAGATCAAGGTCCGCTTCCATGGCCTGTGCAATTTCTCAGTAATTCAATGGAAAAGGTTGCAGCTATTAAGAGACCTGCACAATGATCTGGCAACAAGATGCATCAGAGGAACCAAAATCAGCGTTGGGGCTGATCGGAAGACAAGAAAGGGCATCAGCGTTACCATGCTGTGCTGTAGGTCTGTAGACAATTTCTCATTCATACTGGGATAGAAGCAAAGCCCAATGTTGCAATTTTTGAGCAGTATGTGTAGGAACTGGTTTTGACGGATGAAACAAGGACTGCAAAGGCTTCTGATCTGTCACTAAATAGGATTTGCGACCAAACAGATAGTGATGGAATTTTGTCACACCATACACAATAGCGAGAGCTTCTTTTTCAATTTGTGAATAATTGCACTGAGTTTGAGTTAACAACTTTGAGGTAAAAGCAATAGGTCCCTCTTGTGCACCAATTCTGTGCAAAAGCACAGCGCTGATTCCGTAAGAGGAAGCATCTACTTGCAAAATCACTGTTTTGATAGGATCAAAATTACTAAACATCTATCACTGGGCAAGGCATTTTTCTGAAATGAGTTTCTGAAATGCATTGCACCACTCTTTGGTCTACATGAAAGGCACAATTTTCAGATGCAAGCGATACAATGGATTCGCAATCTATGAAGCATTCTGAATGAAACAAATGTAGTATGTCAACATGCCAATCACTGACTGCAGTTCAGAAACATTGTGAGGACCAGGCAGATCATGAATTACAAGCAAATGAGATTTGAGGGGGTGCACCCTGACTATTTATCACAGGACCTACAAACTGTAGTTCTGTCTGAAAAAAAAACCCACACTTTTCAAGATCACACTTGAGTCCTACATCTGACAACATCTGAAAAAGAGTATGCAAATTGGCAATGTGTTCCTCTGGTGTACAATATATAATTCATTGTACAACCTATTATTATAAACAAATATTTCAAATCTATGTAAATGACATGTTCTGCACCCAAGCGATTTATTGCTAATGGGTCTACAGAACACAAATGAAATAAATAAATAAATTAAATAAATAACAATCTGAGATGACAATATCATCAAGGTAGTTTGAACAGAATGGCACTTGAGCAGTCAGCTGTTCCAAGTAACATTGAAAAATGGTGGGTGCACAGGCACTGCCAAAGGGCATACACAAATACTTGAACAGGCCTAAATGTTTATTAACAACAAACACTTTCAGTGATTCTTCATCTAGTGGTATTTGCAAATAAGCATCATGCAAATCTATCTTAGAAAAGTTATGGCCAGCACCAAGCCCGTCCATAAGTTCCTCAGTGTAAGGCAATAGATAAGTGTCAATTATAGTCTGTACTTTTGAAGACAACATGAATGTGAATTCGACCAGAAGGGACGAGCCTCAAAACCAATGGACTTGCCCACTGACAACTAACTAGCGTGTATTGGAGCATTCACACCATTGTCTTGCAATTCTTTTAATTCACTTTGTCTCGTAAAGCAATGGGAACAGGCTGATCTCGGAAAAACTTAGGCTGTGCATCGTCTTTCAAGGTAATGTGCACTATAAAATTATTAACTTTCCAAAGTCCACCAGAAAAGAGTTCAGGAAATTCCTTAAGCAAAGCTATGTAAATGGCTGATGGGTCTACAGAACACAAATGCAATAAATAAATAAATAAAATAAATAACAACCTGAGATGACAATATGATCAAGGTAGTTTTGGATTAAAAGCAGTCACTGAAAGTACATTGTCATGGATGCTAAAGCCAAACAAGTCAAACGAACTGAAGCCAAAAATATTTTCACTGTCTCTTGATTGCAACACAGTAAATTTCATTGTCATAGTGTGAGGTTTGCAAGTGGCAGGCAAACTGCACTGTCCAAGTACTGGGATTTCTTGTCCATTGTATGCAGCGAGGAGCGTGCAAGATTCTGACAGGTGTGGTGAGCCTAACTGGTGAGCCTAACTGTTCATAGTGGCATGATTAAGCAAAGTTACAGAAGCACCTGTGTCCAATTGAAAGTCAACACGACAGCCAGAAATTTGTAATGTTACAAATAGTTTGTTGGAATAGCGAACACTGCACTAGGGCAAGATGAGGCACAATCTTACTTGAATTACTGCTAGTACCTGTAGTTGGTTTTGAAAACACTGCATTCACAGAATTTGCATGAGACCTATTGTTGTGAGAGTGGGCAGAACTGACATTCATTTACCATTGCAAGCAAACTGCCTGGACAAGGCCTTTCTTTCCACATGAGTAACATGTCGCTTTGCGTGACAGGCAATCTTGCCGCTTGTGCCAAGCAAAACAGCGAGGGCATGACTTCACTAGATTTACAGGCCTGGATACTTGTTTAATAGGCTGTGTGTGCATCTGTGTGCATGCCCATTGTGGCAGCTGAGTGGGACGGTCTCTGGCAAGAGGTGACTCGACCCAACAAATCATGACCTGATCAAATTTATTGGTGGCTATGGCACCGTAATCAAATTGTTCTAATATTTGCAACACTATGTAGTGAAGGATCTGAGTACTTGAGAATCTGTTCTCTAATTCTGCTATCAGGGACATTGTATGTGATTGCGTGATGATGATGTTTGGTTTATGGGGGGTTCAACTGCATGTTCATCAGCACCTGTACAATGTCCCAATTTTTTCACACTCCAATGCAGTCCAATCTAGCCACAATCATGAATGATGATGATGATGAAAGGAAGAGGACAACACAAATACCCAGTCCCTAGGCAGGGAAAATCTCCAACCTGGCCAGGAATTGAACATGGGACCCCATGATCCAGAGGCAGCAATACTAGCCACTAGACCACAAGTTGCAGATGATCACAACATGTCACTCTAAAAGTTGCCACAATTACACTTGAATTTACACTTCCTAATGAGATCCCATAAGTCAGTATACCACTGATGGTACATCTGTGCCGGCTTTTTCTTAAGGTGAAAGAACTGAAATATGGCTCATGTGACCTGAAACTGCTGTTCATAATACTGACTTAATGTACCTACTACTTCATAACAGGAGAGTGGATTGGAAGACAATGTAGGGAAGAGCTTTTGAAGTAAGTGAAACACAGGGGTTTCTGGGATGTACATCCAAGCCATTCCTCTTCTTTTTCATTGCAGTGGTGAAACGGTGGAATGTTGTTTGGTGACACTTGTTGGATCAGATGGTTGGTTGGTTGGGCAGCCAACACAGTTTGTGCAGTAAGAAACTGCTGTACAGTAGACAGCAATGTGGTGTATTGCTGGTTCTGAAACTGAAAAATCTGATTTAGTTCCAGAGCAGGAGCAGTCTGTAGCTTAGATGCAGTGCCAGGGGGTGGAAGGGGTAGGTAGCAGTTCTAATGTTAATAAATTACAGCAAAACGGTCGCAGGTTCAAATCCTGCATCAGGCCTGGATGTGTGTGATATCCTTAGGTTAGTTTGGTTTAAGTAGTTCTAAGTTCTAGGGGACTGATGATCTCAGATGTTAAGTCCCATAGTGCTCAGAGCCATTTGAACCATTTGAAAAGACAAATAGAAAAGCAGTGTGAAAAGCCACTGAAAAGATAAATATATTAGTTCTGCAGCTCCCCTCCTGTAATACAAGCAACAACAAGAACAAATGAACAAATAGAAGCACTGTAATGACAGCTCCCTTGCAGCAACCTAGAAAAATGTGTTGATCAGACTTGTCACCACTTGTTGTGGCTGTGCCCTCTTGCAATGTTTTGTGGTTCTTGGCTGGATGAGGAGAGGGCAGTATGATAGGTGGGCGGCCTGTTTCTTCTCACTACAACACAAAAGGCACACGTGGTTAAAATACGCTTTATTAGAGGAACCAAATGAGAACTTAACTTCAATTATGTCCAATCTAAACTTCTTGGTTAACAACAATCAAATAACATGTACTGATTCCTGAATCTATGCAATGTTTCCTAATGCCAACTGGTGTGCTGGCAAAGGCATACGCCAGCACATTCACTTCAGTTCACGAAGCATCTCCAAAATGCTTATGTGTTGATTGAATCTACCGGTAATGCATCTAGCAGCCTGACTCTGAATTGCTTCAATGTCTTCTTTCAATCTGGTCATGTAAGTATCCCAAACACTCAAGCAGTACTCACGAATGAGTCCCAGTAGTATTCTATACTTTGTCTTCTTTACAGGTGAACCATACTTTCGTAAAATTCTCCCAATAAACCAAAGTTAACCACTCACCTTCCCTTCTAATATTCTTACATTCGTGTTCCATTTCATATCACTTTGCAACATTATCCCAAGATATTTAATCAGTGTTACTGTCTCAAGCAGCACACTTCTAATGCTGCATTTGGACATTATGAGGCTGTATTTATAATTCATGTGAATTAAATTACATTTTTCTATATTTAGAGCAAACTGCCATTCATCACAACAACTAAAAATTTTTGCCTAAATCATCTTGTATCCTTCTATAGTCACTCAACAATGACATATTCCCAAATACTACAGCATCATCATCAAATAGCCGCAAATTGCTGCTCACCCTTCCATCACATCATTTGTGCATATAGAGAATAAGAGCATCCATATCTACACTTAATCTGCCCTCTGAAAGTCATGATGAAGTACAAGGCAAAGGACTTCCCATTGAACCATATTATGTTTTCATTTGTGTATGAAGAACAGGAATAGTGACTGCTTAAATGCCTCTGTGCATACTACAATTTGTCTAACCTTGTCATCACAGACCATACATTATTAGCAATGTGTGTGACTGAATCATTACACTTCACTCGACTGTATGTACATAACAAAGTCTGCATCTAAATGTTTATGGTAAGAGGCTTCTTACAGGTGTAATTACTAAAAGCATCCGGTTTGACCAGAGCATTCAGTACCCCTCCTATACCAGTGAAATCCTATGTTTTTCCAAGGTTTTTTAATTTGGATTTTTAATGGTAAATTCTTCCAAAAGGCAAAGCTGCAAGATAATTGTAGATGCCATCATAACAACTGTTAACAAAACAAAGCACTGCAGCTTGGACAAAGTGATGGATGTTAGCAAGGAGGAGCTGCTACTGTTATACACAAAAATGATAGGGTGGGTTGTCAGCAGATGTGCTGAGCTTAAAATAAAATCATCAGGTAAAGCACTTAAAATAAAAAATAAAAAAATGTAGATGGATACAAACTAATACATTACTACTATAGAATCAGTAGCTCAAAAGGTTAGTGCCTATATATAAAAAAAGAAAAAAAACTGGCATTAACTCCCAAACAGTCCAGGTTAAAGGATATTGTGCTGAACAACACTTTGAATGCTGTGATCTCTCAGGCTTTCTTAGTGTGATTGATTAATGGTGTACTTCCGGGCATTAAACACCACTAACTTTGAATTATGTGACACACTAGTGATTAGTGAATTGGGAAATTACAGTCTGGTAAGATAAGGTGGCATAAATGCACTTTTGGAACAAGTGCACAATTAGTTCATAGTTCCTCTGAAATGTTTCATACAGAGCTAGCATCACATGATCATATAGTGAACTATAAGTGTTTTGTTCTGACTTAGTTAGAGTGCACTGGTGTCAGGCGTAGTATTTCCAGAAGCATTCCTACTCATGCATTCCATCACAGCATGGCTGCTGAGTTCCAGCATGTCTCTCTAACCTATCATATTCACAGGATTGTTTGCATTTTTTTCAGTTTTGAGAACATAAGGAAATAGCATTGATAGTGTAGTTTAGCAAATGCATTATCCTTTTAACAACTTTCTTTGTGTTTGAGACTTAGGCCTTGTAATCTCCGCAAAATTCATACTGGGGTTAGTGCACTGTAATTTGTGAGAAAAGTGCTCCATTACTGAATGTTCTTGGGGAAAGTGCACATTAAGGCCAAAATTCTGAACAAGAAAATGAATGAGTAGCTAATGCATAAAATTCTCAGCTGAATGAATACTGTTCTTTAACTACTTTCAACATTTTTAAAGGTACTCTTTGTAGAATTATGTTATGGTGAGAAATGATGATGAACTGAAACTAGCAGATTAAAACGGTGTCCCAGACCGAGACTCAAATTTAGGACCTCTGCCTTTCACAGGAAAGTGCTCTACTGACTGAGCTACCCAAGCACAACTCATGACCCATCCTCACAGCTTCAATTCTGCCAATACCTCATCTCCTAACTTCTTAAATTCATAGAAGCTATTCTGCGAACCTTGCAGAACTACCATTCCTGGAGAAAAGGATATTACGGAAACATTGCTTAGCCACAGACTGAGGGTGTTTCTAGAATGAAATTTCCATTCTGCAGCAGTGTGTGCACAGTAATGAAACTTCTTGGCAGATTAAAATTGTGTGCCGGACTGAGACTCGAACTCGGAACTTTTCCCTTTCACTGGCATGTGCTCTGCAGACTGAGTTACCCAACCATGACTCATGACCCATCCTTACAGCTTCAATTCTGTCAGTACCTCATCTCCTACCTTCCAAACTTCACAAAAGCTTTTCTGTGAACCTTGCAGAACTAGCTCTCCTGGAAGAAAGAATATTGTGGAAACATTGCTTAGCCACAGCTTGGGGGGATGTTTCCAGAATGAGATTTTCACTCTGCAGTGGAGTGTGTACTAATATGAAATTCCTAGCAGATTAAAACTGTGTGCCAGACCGAGACTCAAACCTGGGACCTTCACCTTTCACGGGCAAGTGCTCTACTGACTGAGCTACCCAAGCACAACTCACAACTTATCCTCACAGCTTCAATTCTGCCAGTACCTCATCCCCTTCCTTCCAAACTTCACAGAAGCTCTTTAGCAAACCATGCAGAATTAGTACTCCTGGAAAAAAGGATATTGCCGAATCATGGCTTAGCCACAGCCTGGGGGATGCTTTCAGAATGAGATTTTCACTCTAGAGTGGAGTGTGTGCTGATATGAAATTTCCTGGCTCACTCCACAGCAGAGTGAAAATCTCATTCTAATGAGAAACTATTCAAGGCAATTGGAGAGATGAAAGAAGTATACAGCAAGAGCTCTGAAAACTGTTTTGGAGGAGGTGCAATCTGGCCAAATGAATATAAATCACATTTCTAAGATGTACAATGTACCATATTTTACATTAAGAGATCATTCCAAAGGCAGAAGAGAAGCCACATAATACTCTCAGGGTCACTCAACAACATTTTCACTTGATGTCAAAAAGAGCATGGCGGCAGAATAACTGAGATAGAAAAACATGGTTTTAGGCTGCCTTGTAGCATGTTTCATCATTGGTGGGCAAGTCTGTTAAAAGTAATAAACTGAAAATGCAATTCACAAATGACAAAGTAAACTATGAATGGTCCTATGAATTCATAAAAGGCAATAACTTATCTATTTAAAAACTCCAAAACACTAAAATGTGCAAAAAAATTGTGTAGATTTATTCATTACTCATCCCCATTACAACTTCATTGAAGTTACTATAAAAGCTCATGGCCTTGAAAATATACCAAATATGTTTTTTAATTTAGGTGAGAAAGGATTTGCTAGGGATCCTTCAAATGCTATAGTTGTGACAGGCAGAGGACAACAAGTACTCCATGGTGGGATAATATTTCTGTCTTGTTTACTATATCTTCAGTCGCGAAAAAACGCCCTCCATTAGTTGTATTTACAGCGAAATTCATGTGGAGTGCGTAGCAAGCTTCTGAAGCAGAAACTTTTCCTGAACTTATTTATGCAGCTGCTCACAGTGGCAGTATGGAAGTTGATGTGATTGAGAATTTTTTCGAGAAATCATTTTTACCATAACAAGGAGGAAGTAGGCCTGCTCTGATTAAATGTCATGGGTGTAAAGCACATGTATGTTTGAAGTTGATAGAGATAGGAAGCCATGAAAACATCACATTTTTAATTTTGGCCCCTCATTCATTCCAGCTTCTCCAGCCATTGGACTTCAGTGTGACAAAACCTTAAAAAACTACCTGGAACACAGAACTCATTGAGTGGCAAAAACATCACATTGGCCAGAAGCTACCCAAAAAAAGAATTTATTAAGATCTTAAGGTGTGTCTGGGTGAATTTAGATCCATCTGTTACCCAGGTGGGGTTTCAAAAAGAAGGAATTTACCCACTAAAAGGGACGTGATTTTGGAGTTCACTTATTTGTTGCGGTGACCTGTTTTTACACTAAGAAAAATTGTTAGTGGCATTATAAAGAATCAGCACCCAAAATTACAGTTGTGAAGTAAATTGTGCTGTTGTGGCACTAAATAAATGCTTCATTTTTATAAAAGGTAGTCATAGTTCTTACTTTACAGTTCTTCTTAAAAACAATGACAGTCCATAGCTCATTTAAACCTGTCCATAATACAGGTCACAGAGTCCAACAATAATTCACTCTTTTGATAATTATGTTTCACACTCTTGTTAATTATAATGCAGTTCATTGAAACTATTGACTGATTTAGGTTGCAGAATTCACTCAAAAGTTAATATTACCGAGTTATGGAATTACCAGATTATCTATTTTCAGGTACATAACATTCATAATTGTGTTGAGAGCCAACGCCATGCAAACATAAGACTTAAATGTTACTTCCATACTTTCAAACCATGGATTGATTATTTCATAACTGAGATGGTCTCAATAAAGGCTGGCATAGGAAAAAACTGTTATTCTCAAGACTACATAATGCTTTAGAACTTGGCTAGATTAGAATTTACTGTTGTTGGCTAACTTCAAGAATAAACAAAAATTTGTATCACAGAAAATGTTCCTGGTTACAAATTTACAAAAGGCATCGTCCATATTAATTCAGGCAGGCTGGGAAAAAATCTAACCTTCACAGTCACAGACGTTATTGAATTTAGCATATGTTAAAATGAAGGACCAAGTGAGGAACATGCATTTCTTTGTTTTCTTCAAAAAAATTTATGCTCCGAGATACAGCACTCCAAACATGACACTGCACATACCATTTTGAAGATGCAAATTTTGGAAAAAATTTCAAAATGCTGTATCTCTGGAACAGATCTAGATATTTTGTTGGCATTGTTTTTATTTGAAAGATAATTGCTTTATGATTGCAAAGAAATCCTCCATTTGGACTTATCTGTCAAGAGTTCTTTTGCTATAGTATTCTGAACTTTTTTATAATTTATGCGAAATTTATTTCTGTTGATTAGTACCATATAGTTCTACATTTCCTGAAAAGGAGAGCTTCCACTTTTTAAGGTTGAACAGGATTTATAAACAATTGAAATTTTTACCATACATAAAACCTGTTTCATTACCACATCATCACATAACAAGCTCATAAAAATCAAAACCTAGTCATATTTAACATAATTATAGTTTTGAAAGATGAGTAAGAGACTCATTTTTTCAAGAATTTAAAATGGTTCCAAAATGTATGTGAAAGGTCCAAAGACTTAAAGGTTTCAATTTATACAACTTCTGTGCACTCTGTTTTGTACTGAAATTAGCCAGTAAATGAACTAAAAATGTGTTCCACTGCTTCATATCTTCCTTTGATATAGAGTGATGCCATCCTGTTGAACCAATAGGAACTGGAACACTTACAATCTTCAAAACATTGTGAACAGGAAGTGAGCACTGATGGTAGTGTTGCTGTCCTTCAGCTGGAAACATATACCCAGCAGCTGGTCCATGTGGTAGTGTAAAGTCCACTACAATTTCATTTAACTCATAACTGATGTCTATAAACCACCAGTCACAGTCATACACACATGCCACAAACATCCCCTTTCTCAGGTTTTGAATCTGAATATTATCCTGCTGTTTCTGAGGTGTTGGCCGAACAAACAAAATTTCTTCTTTCTTGTTCTTTAAAGTGTGTGCAGTATGAGTTCGCCCATCACTTTGAGTCCATAAATTTGTCTCCTGAATTCCTTTCACAGGAATAGTTTGTGTGAACTGTTCTTCTCTTTTCTGCTCACGGAATTCTTCAGTTTCCTCTTTGGACAAAAGAATGAGGGCTGCGGATGTGTAAGATTTCAGGACTTTCATAAAATCCTCAGCATTCTGAATTGCAGCTGTATTTGGTCTGGAAAGATGATGTTTTCTAGCATGTGCTCCAGCAGGCCTTCTACACCATCAAAAGGCCCCTTCCTGTGACCAGTGGCACTGTATACCCAGTCAGTTGGCACAAGCGACTTACTAGATTCAAACAGCTGGTGATGATTTTTAAAATGACTAGGAGCACCATCAGAAATAATGATGATCTTCTCTGCCCCTGTTTGCAGTTGAAGAATTTTGCACATTGCAAGCAAAGCATGTGCTGAGTCATCTCCTGCGTCATCGCTTATAACTGCAACACTTGTGGTCTTGTTTTGAAAATATGTCACTCCTGTAAAAATTGAAACCTGGTCATTACTCCAATGATTCCCTTGTGCTTCTTGTGGGAGAATTACAGACCAGTTCTCAGCAAAATCACAGTGAAGAACTAAACATAGTTCTTCAGCCTGTACACACCCTTTCACTTCTGCAATGTGTTGTTGTTGCAATTTCTTCAGATGCTGGTGTGTTACTGCTTCCACTGACCATTTACCAAGTTCATCAATGAAACTGCCAAAGGCAATTGTTTCCTTAATTAGTTTATTTTCCCCCCATGTCACATATGTAATTGCTGAAGAGTTACCTGCTATGTCTACCAGGCCAAGTGTCTGTAAAGAAGTTCTCACTTTCCAGGGTAATCACCACATTCTAGAAACAAACAAGTCTCTCGCTTTACATTACAAACTATCAATGACTTCACATGCCCAGCCAAGGTGTCATAAGTCTGTGCTCCAAAAAGCTGTTCAAAATTACCACACAAAGGTCAAAATTCACACAGTACACACATAAACAGACATCTCTAGGTGGGTGTGGAACTACCCACTTAGGTTGTAATGCATAAAATTTTGATCTTCCAGTATGTGAAGTTCTACAGTTATAGTAGCTCTTATAAATTGCAAAAGTTTCTTTAATACTGTGAGTCATGTACCTCTTCACTTTCATAACTTTTTCACCTTCAACTGTTACAGTTATAGTGTCTTTTTTGTTGGCACTCTGGCAAGAACAATCCCATTTATCTTCCAGATAAAATGACTGCACTATTTGTACTTGAGCTGCTTCTACAGGATGACCATAATAGGGATCTGGTCTTCCAAAGACACCTTTTACAGACCTCACATTTATTGATTTGTCTACCATGTATAAAAGAAGATTGTATACATGGAAGAAGCCTGGAGATACTGACAGGTTTCAGATAGATTATATAATGATAAGACAGATATTTAGGAACCAGGTTTTAAATTGTAAGACATTTCCAGGGGCAGATATGGACTCTGACCACAATCTATTGGTTATGAACTGTAGATTAAAACTGAAGAAACTGCAAAAAGGTGGGAATTTAAGGAGATGGGGCCTGGATAAACTGAAAGAACCAGAGGTTGTACAGAGTTTCAGGGAGACCATAAGGGAACAATTGACAGGAATGGGGGAAAGAAATACAGTAGAAGAAGAATGGGTAGCTTTGAGAGATGAAGTGGTGAACGCAGCAGAGGAGCAAGTATGTAAAAAGACGAGGGCTAATAGAAATCCTTGGGTAACAGAAGAGATACTGAATTTAATTGATGAAAGGAGAAAATACAAAAATGCAGTAAGTGAAGCAGGCAAAAAGGAATACAAATGTCTCAAAAATGAGATTGACAGGAAGTGCAAAATGGCTAAGCAGGGATGGCTAGAGGACAAATGTAAGGATGTAGAGGCTTATCTCACTAGGGGTAAGATAGATACTGCCTACAGGAAAATTAAAGAGACCTTTGGAGAAAAGAGAGCCACTTGTATGAATATCAAGAGCTCAGATGGAAACCCAGTTCTAAGCAAAGAAGGGAAAGCAGAAAGGTGGAAGGAGTATATAGAGGATCTATACAAGGGCGATGTTCTTGAGGACAGTATTATGGAAATGGAAGAGGATGTAGATGAAGATGAAATGGGAGATATGATACTGTGTGAAGAGTTTGACAGAGCATTGAAAGACCTGAGTCGCAAAAAAGCTCCGGGAGTAGACAACATTCCATTAGAACTACTGACAGCCTTGGGAGAGCCAGTCCTGACAAAACTCTACCATCTGGTGAGGAAGATGTATGAGACAGGCGAAATACCCTCATACTTCAAGAAGAATATAATAATTCCAATCCCAAAGAAAGCAGGTGTTGACAGATGTGAAAATTACCGAACTATCAGTTTAATAAGTCACAGCTGCAAAATACTAACACGAATTCTTTACAGACGAATTGAAAAACTAGTAGAAGCCGACCTTGGGGAAGATCAGTTTGGATTCCGTAGAAATATTGGAACACGTGAGGCAATACTGACCCTACGACTTATCTTAGAAGCTAGATTAAGGAAAGACAAACCTACGTTCCTAACATTTGTAGACTTAGAGAGAGCTTTTGACAATGTTGACTGGAATACTCTCTTTCAAATTCTAAAGGTGACAGGGGTAAAATGCAGGGAGCGAAAAGCTATTTACAATTTGTACAGAAACCAGATGGCAGTTATAAGAGTTGAGGGACATCAAAGGGAAGCAGTGGTTGGGAAGGGAGTGAGACAGGGTTGTAGCCTCTCCCCGATGTTGTTCAATCTGTATATTGAGCAAGCAGTAAAGGAAACAAAAGAAAAATTTGGAATAGGTATTAAAATCCATGGAGAAGAAATAAAAACGTTGAGGTTCGCCGATGACATTGTAATTCTCTCAGAGACAGCAAAGGACTTGGAAGAGCAGTTGAATGGAATGGACAGTGTCTTGAAAGGAGGAAATAAGATGAACATCAACAAAAGCAAAACAAGGATAATGGAATGTAGTCAAATTAAGTCGGGTGATGCTGAGGGTATTAGATTAGGAAATGAGA
Organism: Schistocerca cancellata; assembly: GCF_023864275.1. Taxonomy (NCBI): domain Eukaryota; kingdom Metazoa; phylum Arthropoda; class Insecta; order Orthoptera; family Acrididae; genus Schistocerca; species Schistocerca cancellata. Next base: position 590,247,607 of record NC_064628.1, read on the forward strand.
CGCTTAAAGTAGTCAAGGAGTTTTGCTACTTGGGGAGCAAAATAACTGATGATGGTCGAAGTAGAGAGGATATACAATGTAGACTGGCAATGGCAAGGAAAACGTTTCTGAAGAAGAGAAATTTGTTAATTTCGAGTATTGATTCAAGTGGCAGGAAGTTGTTTCTGAGAGTATTTGTATGGAGTGTAGCTATGTATGGAAGTGAAACATGGACGATAAATAGTTTGGACAAGAAGAGAATAGAAGCCTTCAAAATGTGGTGCTATAGAAGAATGCTGAAGATTAGATGGGTAGATCACATAACTAATGAGGAAGTATTGAATAGGATTGGGGAGCAGAGAAGGTTGTGGCACAACTTGACTAGAAGAAGGGATTGGTTGGTAGGACATGTTTTGAGGCATCAAGGGATCACCAATTTAGTATTGGAGTGCAGCATGAAGGGTAAAAGTCGTAGAGGGAGACCAAGAGATGAATACACTAAACAGATACGGATGGATGTAGGTTGCAGTAGGTACTGGGAGATGAAGAAGCTTGCACAGGATAGAGTAGCATGGAGAGCTGCATCAAACCAGTCTCAGGACTAAAGACCACAACAACAACAACCGTGTACTTTGACACTGATGGAATGTAGTTGAAAATTGTTTTCTTTGAAAATGTCTCTGAAATAATAGTCAAAACTTGCACCTTTTCCCTGTAGGATGCACAATGTTCAACAGCTTAATTGATATTTGTGAAAAATTCCTGGTAAGAGGTGCAAGAGTGCTTTGGTTCATTTTCCTCTGAAGATGGAATTCCTACTTTGAAGTGAGTGGTCAGTTTTGCTGTAGTGTATTCGTCCATAGCTTTAGTAATTTCTCTGTGCTTTCTTGATGCATAGAGCTTATGACTCAGCTTCACTGACCATGGTTTCTTAACAAGACTAACACCTGCCTCTGTAGTTGATTGATTCAGGGTATTTAATTCTTCCTCTATTAATGCAAAATCTGCAACATCTGCATAGTGGAAGGCTTCACCTTGTTCAGATACTATCATTGTTACTAAAATGTAGACTTTCACGGCCGGAAATGTCATGTCCATTATAATTATCCGGGCTGTTAAGCCATGGTCGGTTGACGAATTCTGTGTCAATTCCCAAAGTTTCATCCCCGTTTTCAAGGGGGTCTGTAGCTCAATGGAAGGTCCAACACACACACTGGGTCACTACTGAGAGTCGCTAAATTCCGTGTCCGCGTGCTCCCGTGCCGAGGCGTGACGTCACGTGTTTTGCAAACGTCAGTGCAATTGGCCACTGTCCACTGCCGTCGATCGCCGTTGCCATCACCCAGTGGTGGATGGGTGGTACACATCTTCTTCAACACTGGCATCCATATACCATTTAATCTCATGCCCTCCTCCGTTCGATTGAAATTATTAGGGAGATGCAAGTACTAGTGGCCACAAGCAGATATTACAAAAGGCTCTTCAGGGAGGCAATGGAAATCGCCAAAAACCCTACTAATTTCAATTGAAAGGAGGAGGGCATTAAATTAAATGGTGTATGGATGCCGGTGTTGAAGAAGATGTGTACCACCCATCCACTACTGTCCACTACTGTCCACTACTGGGTGATGGCAATGGCGATCGACAGCAGCAGACAACAGCCAATTGAGCTGACGGTAGCAAAACACGTGACATCACGCCTCGGCACGGGAGTGCCTGGGCATGGAATTTAGTGGCAGTCAGTAGCGAGCCAGTGGGTGTGTTGGACCTTCCATCGAGCTACAGACCCCCTTGAAGACGTCCTTCACAGACGGGGATGAAATGTTGGGAATTGACACAGAATTCATCAACCGACCATGGCACAACAGTCCGGATAATTATAATGGACATGACTATCATTGTTGTTATTCTGTCAAAACATTTAGAACACAAAAAATCGTCATTGGAAACACCTCCACTTTGAAACAGAGTCTTCGAATGAGAACACTTATTCCCAAACTGAACAAAGTCTGTTTTTTGTTTGTCTTATATATCACTCTTTTATGGGTATTCAAATAGTCAGCACACTTCACTCTCCGGTGACCCCAGTCAGAAGACATTTCAAACCGTCCTTTTCACAAAACACAGTGCAACTGTATCAACTGCAAATTCTTCACAAAAACACAGAACTAACTGGATGGTCTCAGAGTTCTTACAAGTCTCTTCAGTAAACATATTAGCGCTGAACAACTACAATACAAAAACCTGCAATGAACGACCATGACAAAGAAACTGACAGAAAACTACAACAAAGTGTAAGAAATATCTGCAACAATGAAAGTGAAAAGAAACAACTGCAAAAAAGAAAGTGATAAGTAATAATTGCAACAAAGAAAGTGATAAGAAATAACTGCAACAGAGAAACAGATAAGGAATAACTGCAACAAAGACAATAGAAATAAACATTGTTACAAAGAAATTAGTAAGAAAAAACTTCAGTGAAGACATATTGTTCGTGCAAACAAAGTTGACACTCAGCACAGTGACTGATGGGAGCGACTAAAATGGGAAATGCCTTTACGGTCACTCACATCAGCCACCACGCCAATTGTCAACTTTGTTTGCATGTGAAGTACATTACCCTTGAAAGTTAAAAAAATGATTTTTTTAAATAAAACCTGTCTAACTTAAAAGTGTAAGTTCTCCTTTACAAAGAATATAGTACAACATGGCACTAAACAACAGAACGAAATATATTTTTTCTGGATTGGCATAAAAAAAGAAAAAAATAATTTTGTAAATTATAAAAAACATTCAAAAGATGACAGTAAAAGAACTTTGACAGATATGTCCAAATCGAGGATACCATTATCATCATAAAGAAATTATCTTTAAAATAAAAGAACTCTAAAAAATATCTAGAACTGTTATAGATCCAGAATTTTAAAAAAAATTTCCTAAATTCCCATCTTCAAAATGGTGTTCTCAGTGTCATCTTTGTAGGCCTATATCTCGGGGCAGGAATTTTTTTGGAGAAAACAATCAGAAATACATGTTTCTTATTTACTCCTGAATTTTAACATATTCTAAATTCAATAACATCCAAGATTATGAAGGTAAACCCCCTGCCTGAAGTAATATGGATTATGTCAAAAATACAAGGCAAGTTTTTTAAGTAAGTAGCGTTTTGCCACACCACAGCCGCAGCACTGCGGTCAGCTTTCTGCGCATGCGCACTGGGCACCTACATCAGTTGTCTATGCACTGACGCCATTACAGTCTGATTATTCCTTGTTTACGTTGTGTACTGTGTGTTTAAGATGCCTCCGATAATCGTGAGTCCCGCCGACTGTGAAGTACGGGCTGTTATAAGATTTCTTAGAGCTAAGGGCCTAAAAGAGATCGATATTCATCATGAGATCTGTGCAGTTTATGGAGAAAACATTATGAGTGATGAAATGCTAAAAAAGTGGGTGAGAGGATTTAAAGATGGCCGCACAAATGTAATGATGAACAACGGAGTGGGCGTCCTTTGGTCATTAATGAAAGTTTGGTGCAGGAAGTGGACAATAAGGTAAGAGAAAACAGATGCTTTACAATTTCCTCCTTGCTTACTGTAAGACACTGCTCAATCTTCACCATTCAATTCAGAACAAAAGACATGGCAAGTTGAGCATGGGCATCGTTTTGCTGCAAGACAATGCCCGTCTGCATGTGGCGAATCAGACTAAAGATCTCATCACATCTCTTCTATGAGAAACTCTAAATCATCCTCCATACAGCCCTGATCTTGCGCCCAATGACTACCATCTTTTCCTGCACTTGAAGAAATGCTTGGGTGGTCAGTGACTTCAAGACGATGACGAAGTCAAAACAGTGGTTAACAAGTCGGGCGGCAGGCTTCTATGAGGAGGGTATTCAAAAACTGGTACAACATTATGACAAGTGCCTCAATATTGATGGAAATTATGTAGGAAAGTAGATTAAGGTACAGGCTTTCATGTAAAAATAAAATTATTGAGATATCTTAGCACATCTGTTTTTAATTTCAAAACGATACTTACTTGAAAAACATGCCTTGTAGATGGACACTATTTTTCTTCTGCAAGATGAACCACCTCATTTAAGTGCATAAGTACAATTTTGGAAATTACAGAAAATTCCATAACATTATTAACTAATGTGTTAATTAATCAACACTATGGTATACTGTACAGAAAAATTATGGTAAGAAAAGTGTGTAGTCAAAATTAGGATTCTCACCGCAGCTGTGATAGAATTTACAATGAAAAGTGGCACTGAACACAAGTTCAATTAACACAAAAGATAATTAATTTCAGGAAAAATGAAGCAGTTATTTAAACATTGGAATATTGTATTATGGACTAGTGAAATACGTTGGCTGATAAAAAAGCTGCAGAATTGTACTCTGTGAATATTCAAATGAAACTATATGGTTCAAAAGACCTTTTCCAGTCTCAGACATCTATGATGTATATATGGAGAATGAAGCAATGAATGAAAATTTGTACCCAGGCCAGCATTCAAACCCGGGTCTCCTGCTCACTAGGCAGATGTGCTAACTGCTGTGCCACAGTGGCTCAATGGTTAGCACATCTGCCTAGTCTATGCAGTCTGCACAACTACATAGACTACCCTGCTAATTTGGATTGAGAGGGAGGCATGTTAGGGTAGACCATGCAGGTGTGCAAAGCCACTGTGCCAGGGTGGCGTGGTGGTTAGCACATCTGCCTGGTGAGGAGACTTGGTTTCAAATCCCACGCTTTGTGCAAATTTTATTTATTACGCTATTAATTTTCTTTCTTCTCTGCCAGGAGGGAGCTTCTTGTAGACCAACAAACCACTCTGAATGCTATATAATGAGGCAAAATCTATAGGGAAATTCCTTGTTCCTATCTTTCACTGCAGTTGTAAACATCACAGTGAAACTGAAACTTATTTATATTACTAACAAAAAATGGCATTAAAGAGTAAATGTACTAGAAACTAGTTGTGACAGTTTCTCAATATTTGGAGGCATCTCTGCAAGATGCATATTTACCAACTTTACAACTGAGTGAGGTGGTGCACTGGTTAGCGCACTGGATTCACATTCAGGAGGATGACGGTTCAAATCCCCATCCAGCCATTCAGATTCAGGTTTTCTGTGATTTCCCTAAATCAATCCAGGCAGATGCCAGAATGGCTGCTTTGAAAAGGGCATGGCCAATTTCTTGCCCCATTCTTCCACCATCTGACATCCTGCTCCGTCTGTAATGATTTCACTGTCAAAGGGATGTTAAACTCTAATCTAATCATCTCATCCAGCATTACATAGTACTCTTTCTAACTGCTTTTAGTGAGTGAATATTTACTCCAGCTGCATTGGTCCAACTGAAAATTTCACGAGACAAGACATAATACAAGGATGCAAAATAACCCACTGCCCTTGCTTTCATGCCAACACAATGAAGAACACTTCTAAGTGCAAAATATGCCCTATTGAGCAACTTGAGTTGTTTATTCTTGTTTTGTTTCCATTTTAGGTTGTGATTTGACCATACATTATGAACAAAACTAACCTAAGACTGACTCTTGGGGACTCAATGTTTCATGCTCCCTCATATACTCATCTTGTATTCTGCTAAGGAGGTGTTACAGAGAAACTGTACTAGAAAGTCCTCCCAAATCCTAAGTACCTGAGATTCATGGAAAAGAATACTAATGAGCCAAAGTTCCTAAATTCCTACCATGGTTACAAAAAGATTTATGGGAAAGTGCAGATTGCAGCACAAACAGTCATCTAATTACAAAATAATATGCAGTGCAGAGAACAAGTCCAAAGCAAAGTCATCAAAGAGGAAACAGAGAGACAAACAAATGCATAACTATATGAATCAGCAAAACCAAATATAATATCTGTTGATAACTAATCACTAAGTACATAAATGTTACTTCCAACCATGGAGTATAAAGTCAATAATAGCAAACAAGAGCTAAAAAATAAAAAAAAGTTAAACAATAAAAAGTCAGCAGTTGTCTGCATGCAACCTGTCTGCTGAAACAGTGTATACCAACTCCTTGAACAAACATAATGAAATTTTCAAAATTTTTTAAAATATGCTGATTTGGTGAAGACAACCAGCATCGCACGCGGAGTGCAAGCTGAGCTTAATATCTGCAGCATAGTGCCCAGAGTCGATCGCGGTCCTCTGGTTTGGAGCCGTGTGGAGGGTCTAAACCAGAGGCTCAGACGACTCTGCGACTATAATGGTTGCAAATTCATCGACCTCCGTTATTGGGTGGAGAACTGTAGGGCCCCCCTAGACAGGTCAGGCGTGCACTACACACCGGAAGCAGCTACTAGGGTAGCAGAGTACGTGTGGTGTGCACACGGGGGTTTTTTAGGTTAGAGGGACCCACCCTTGGGCGAAACGATAAAATACCTGACGGCTTACCAGAGAGGACATTATCATCGTTGATAAAGAACGTCCGTCCTCAGAGACCAAAAACAGGAAAAGTTAACGTAATATTGGTAAACTGCAGGAGTATCCAGGGCAAGGTTCCTGAATTAGTATCTCTTATTGAAGGAAATAGTGCGCATATAGTATTAGGAACGGAAAGTTGGTTAAAACCGGAAGTGAACAGTAACGAAATCCTAGACACAGAATGGAATATATACCGCAAGGATAGGATAAACGCCAATGGTGGAGGAGTATTTATAGCAGTAAAGAATTCAATAATATCCAGTGAAGTTATTAGTGAATGCGAATGTGAAACAACCTGGGTTAAGCTAAGTATCAAAGGTGGGTCAGATATGATAGTCGGATGGATAGACCACCTGCATCAGCAACCGTAGTAGTTGAGCACCTCAGAGAGAACCTGCAGAACGTCGTGAAGAAGTTTCGTGATCATACTATTGTAATAGGGGGGAGACTTCAATCTACCACCTGCATCAGCAACCGTAGTAGTTGAGCACCTCAGAGAGAACCTGCAGAACGTCGTGAAGAAGTTTCGTGATCATACTATTGTAATAGGGGGGAGACTTCAATCTACCAGGTATAGAATGGGATAGTCACACAATCAGAACTGGAGCCAGGGACAGAGACTCTTGTGACATTATCCTGACTGCCTTGTCCGAAAATTACTTCGAGCAGATAGTTAGAGAACCAACTCGTGAAGCTAACGTTTTAGACCTCATAGCAACAAATAGACCGGAACTTTTCGACTCCGTGAATGTAGAAGAGGGTATCAGTGATCATAAGTCAGTGGTTGCATCAATGACTACAAGTGTAATAAGAAATGCCAAGAAAGGAAGGAAAATATATTTGCTTAACAAGAGTGATAGGGCACAAATCGCAGAATATCTGAGTGACCACCATCAAACGTTCATTTCTGAGGAAGAGGATGTGGAACAAAAATGGAAAAAATTCAGAAACATCGTCCAGTATGCCTTAGATAAGTTCGTACCGACTAAGGTCCAAAGCGAGGTGAAAGATCCACCGTGGTATAACAATCATGTACGAAAGGTACTACGGAAACAAAGAAAGCTTCATCATAGGTTTAAGAGTAGTCGAATCATAGCTGATAAGGAAAAGCTGAACGAAGCGAAAAAGAGCGTAAAGAGAGCAATGAGAGAAGCATTCAATGAATTCGAACATAAAACATTGGCAAACAATCTAAACAAGAACCCTAAAAAGTTTTGGTCATATGTAAAATCGGTAAGCGGATCTAAATCCCCTATTCAGTCACTCATTGACCACGATGGCACCGAAACAGAGGACGACCGAAGAAAGGCAGAAATACTGGACTTCAGCCGTCGCACGGACGCCAAAATGGAAAATATTGAAATAAACGATATCGGAATTGAAAAACAACTGCTATCACTTAGTAGCGGAAAAGCATCTGGACCAGACGAGATACCCTTAAGATTCTACAGTGATTATGCTAAAGAACTTGCCCCCTTTCTATCAGCAATTTATCGTAGATCGCTGGAAGAACGTAAAGTACCTAGCGACTGGAAGAAAGCGCAGGTCGTTCCCATTTTCAAGAAGGGTCATAAATCAGATGCGAATAATTATAGGCCTATTTCACTTACGTCAATCTGTTGTAGAATAATGGAACATGTTTTGTGTTCTCGTATTATGACGTTCTTAGATAATACAAATCTCCTTCATCATAACCAACATGGTTTCCGCAAACAGAGATCATGTGAAACTCAGCTCGCCCTATTTGCCCAAGAAATTCACAGTGCCGTAGACACTGGCGAGCAGATTGATGCCGTATTCCTGGACTTCAGGAAGGCATTTGATACGGTTCCGCACTTACGTTTAGTGAAAAAAATACGAGCTTACGGAATATCGGACCAGGTTTGTGATTGGATTCAGGATTTCCTAGAAGAAAGAACACAACATGTCATTCTTAACGGTTCAAAATCTGCAGATGTAGAGGTAATTTCGGGAGTACCGCAAGGAAGCGTGATAGGACCTTTATTGTTTACAATATACATAAATGACTTAGTTGACAACATCGGTAGCTCTGTGAGGCTATTTGCAGATGACACGGTTGTCTACAAGAAAGTAGCAACATCAGAAGACTCGTACGTACTCCAGGAAGACCTGCAGAGGATTAATGCATGGTGCGACAGCTGGCAGCTTTCCCTAAACGTAGATAAATGTAATATAATGCACATACATAGGGGCAGAAATCCATTCCAGTACGATTATGCCATAGGTGGTAAATCATTGGAAGCGGTAACGACCGTAAAATACTTAGGAGTTACTATCCGGAGCGATCTGAAGTGGAATGATCACATAAAACAAATAGTGGGGAAAGCAGGCGCCAGGTTGAGATTCATAGGAAGAATTCTAAGAAAATGTGACTCATCGACGAAAGAAGTAGCTTACAAAACGCTTGTTCGTCCGATTCTTGAGTATTGCTCATCAGTATGGGACCCTTACCAGGTTGGATTAATAGAAGAGATAGACATGATCCAGCGAAAAGCAGCGCGATTCGTCATAGGGACATTTAGTCAGCGCGAGAGCGTTACGGAGATGCTGAACAAGCTCCAGTGGCGGACACTTCAAGAAAGGCGTTACGCAATACGGAGAGGTTTATTATCGAAATTACGAGAGAGCACATTCCGGGAAGAGATGGGCAACATATTACTACCGCCCACATATATCTCGCGTAATGATCACAACGAAAAGATCCGAGAAATTAGAGCAAATACGGAGACTTACAAGCAGTCGTTCTTCCCACGCACAATTCGTGAATGGAACAGGGAAGGGGGGATCAGATAGTGGTACAATAAGTACCCTCTGCCACACACCGTAAGGTGGCTCGCGGAGTATAGATGTAGATGTAGATGTAGATTTGTGCTTCTGCAAAAGACAGATAATGCAGAAGATGTAAAAAACTAGAGGCCCTATTCCCTGCTATCATCATTCTTGAAAATAATAAAATCAGCCATGAAAGATAGATTAATGAATAAATACAACTCCTATGTGAATCCCAGTTTGGGTTCTGAAAGTGGTACTTGATGCTCACAAAAGGATGTGTGTGTCACAAGCATATACTTATATTTTTCTATGACTTTGCTGCTAGTCTCCAAGCAGCAGTGTGGGATGACACAGAATGTTGCAGGGACTCCATTACTTATCCTGGGATGGGAGGCATAGATTTGAAATGGTTACAATGTGCTTGGTGCACAACACTACAATCTTCCCTTATGGTGCTCAAATGTGGTCAACCTAAGCCTTAACAATGAGATACTTGCCATCGCCTGCCGTCACATTCCCATGTAGTCAAATGTTGGGCCACTGTCACCTCCAAATGCCCCTCAAATCTGCATAATCCATGATTCAACCACCTAATCAACAGGAGATCCACAATGAGGTTGCTTTTAAATGAGTGTGAGACATCTCCACATCTTCCACCACCCAACATCTGAACTTGTTCAAGCCCTTTATGCACCCTACCAAGGCTGGTAACAACACTAAACATGCACAAAATGAATGCACTCTGGTGGCCATTCTACCTGTTACAGAGAATTGCCCACTCTAATCACTCATATATCCACTATGGTGTGTGTGTGTGTGTGTGTGTGTGTGTGTGTGTGTGTGAAGTTAGATTGACATTTGTGACTTGACTGTGCCTTCTGGATGCTTAACTTCTTCTGCCAGGCAGTGACTAGTCGCTGTGAAAATAAGAGAACTCATTGCAGGTAAAGCAAATAAAGCCATGAAAGAAGTTTACAATAGATTGTTAGGCAATAATGTTACACTGAACATAAGGAAAACAAATACCATATGACGAATTTCAGTTTTAAGAGGAAAAATGACACTGGGAACTTAAATGTAAGTTTTACCTCTACAAATTGTGTATCAAACACAGAATTTCTAGGAATGAATGTTGACTCTCTGTTGAAATGGCATAACACACAAAACCATTTATAAACAGAATGTCATCAGAGTGTAACAGCCAGTGTCTTTTAGTTGCATGCTATTCATATGTACACTTATTTCTTATGCATTGAATTCTTTTATGGCAATGAAGAGACCTGGATAGAATAACAACTATATGGAGCAGATAAATTGCTACTCACCACATAGAGAAGACACTGAGTCACATACAGACAGAATGAAAAAGACTGATAAAATATTAAGCTTTTGGACAAAGACCTTCTTCCAAAATAGAGAACTCACACGCACATTCATACAAGAACAACTCACACACACTTGAGTTTCAGTTGGGCTCCAGTGCCTGGAGACAGTGACTATGTGCATGCAAGTTGTGTTTTTGTGAATATATGTGTGTTTTCTATTTCAGAAGAAGAACTTTTTCCAAAAGTTTAATAGTTTAGAAGTCTTTTTTATTGTGCCATTGTGCCTCTCTGTGGCTTAATGTCTCTTCTGTGTAGTGAATTCTTTTCAGCAGTACAAATACACAAAATATGAACACAATTTTCAGACTACAGGAAAGAACCATAAGAATAGTAACCAAAAAATAAAATTGCACAAGAAATTGTCCAAGGAGATTACTAAGATAACCTTGTACAAATATGGAGTTAAAAAGTATCTGTTAAGTGATATATTCTACACTATGAAGGATTCTACACTATGATAGATTATTTAATTTGTCCATTAAATTTTTGGCATGCAGCCATGCAAATAAAATTTCTTCCACTGATATTTTGTCTATTTACCATCTGACCATCCTCACAGTGAGTTGCAAGACTGATGACAAGGTGCCAAGCGTGGTCTTATATGCTCCATGATGGTGGTACGCACCCGCGAGTCACAGATTCTGGTCAGCACCAAAGAGATACACTTATCAATGTATGTTTGGTGGCGATGACACCATAATGACTTCTCTGCAGTTTAATTATCCCATTAACTGGATTCCATGCTTTGTCCAAATTAAAACCATTATCTCTGTTTATTAAAATATTAGCTAATCTAATCCCAATAGTTTCCTTAAAGACAGAATTACAAAAGGAAGAGGTGGATGTTACAATCTTCACATCACTGTAGTTCGTGGAATGCCCTGTACCAATACAATGTTCAGCCACAGCTGACCTGTCTGGCTGTGATAGGCACGTGTACCTTCAATGTTCCACACACGTCTCATGAACAGCACATGTTGTTTGACCTATGTATGACTTCTCACAATTTCTGCAAGGAATCTGATACACACCCACCTTACAAAGCAATAAATAATTCTTTACAGAGCCAAGTAAAGCTACAATCTTTATGGGAGGCCAGAAAATCACCTTAATACTGTATTTCTCGAGAATATGGCCTATCTTCAAGGAAAGAGTACCCACATAGGGCAAAAATACACTTGATCTGAAGGAATTACTATCTTCTCCCCCGTCACATACCTGCATTCTAGGTTTTACATTGAATGCTCTACAAATCTGTTATGGAGAAAATCCATTTGTTTTAAAAATGCTCTTGATGTATGTGAGCTCTTCTTGCAAATTACCTTTATTGGATATACAGTGCACCCTATGCACTAAGGTCTTAAGGACACCTATGGTCTGTGAAGGGTGACAGCAGCTACTGGCATGTAGATGTTGATTTGTATCTGTAGGTTTATGATATACGACATGTCTGAATGTGCCATCAACTTTATGGGAAACAACAACATCCAAAAAGGGGAGGCAGCTGTCTTATTCTATTTTCATAGTAAAATTGATGCCAGCATGGGAAGAATTCAAATGCTCAAGAAATCAACATAATTCATCCATTCCGTACAGCAATACTACAAATTTGTTGTCCACATACCTCCAGAAGACTGTTGGTTTAAAACTTGCTGAATCCCGTGTCTTGTCCTCAAAGTCTTCAATGAATAAATTAGCTACCAGTGGGGAGAGGGGGCTTCCCATGCCAACTCCATTGATCTGCTCATAAAATTCATTATTAAACTGAAAATAAGATGACAAAAGCACATGTTAAAATAAAGCCGTGATGTTGTTGTTGTTGTGGTCTTCAGTCCTGAGACTGGTTTGATGCAGCTCTCCATGCTACCCTATCCTGTGCAAGTTTCTTCATCTCCCAGTACCTATTCTTATCAAAATAATGGCTGATAAGAGATAAAGATTCCTTTAAAGGTACCTTGGTATATAATGATACCATATCAAAACTAACAAGGACATCTGTACTATTGAGCCTGATGTTGCTGAGTCTCTGAATAAAATCCATAGAATTCTGAATGTGCTGACTACATTTCCTACCAATGGTTTTAATAAGGAAGCTAAATATTTGGCAGAAGAATATGTTAGTGAACCCATAGTGCTTGTACAGGCCTCATAAACAGATCCTCTAAACACTCATCCTTACCCATCTTGTGAGCTTTAGGAAGCCCATAAAATCTCAGTGGTACTGCACCTCACATTTTTGAACTTCTCATGACTTCCTGCGGTAGTGATGAAGCGTTCAGCCAGGCAGCAGTCCTTATTGTCACATTGTTGGTAGGATCTTTGTTTATCTTCTGGTTTGCTTCAGAACTGAGTAAATCAGATATCTTTTCCTGTCATTGCCACTGAACATATGTTGATAAGTGAATTGCATGTCTGTACACCTTTGCCACAGGCAGCGCATGTATAACCGTATCTCTTTGTTGTCGATCAATGTCTGTCACTCACAGGCACGTACCAATGTGGTGGAGCATATAAGGCTGTGCTTGACACCTTGACATCAGTCTTGTGCCTCACTCAGAGGATGGCCAGACAATATGCAGCCAAAATATCAGTGGAAGAAATTTTATCTGCATGCTGCATGCTGGAAATTTAATGAACTATTCATTACACTGCAAAAAGTTGAAAATGCACAAGTACCTCTTCGGGGAGGAGATGGTTTCATGGGTCTGTAGTTTGGACAAATTATGACACCAGAGACCAAGACTACTGAACTCCTTGAGTTTCTTACTGAAATGCCAGGACCACGGAGTTGTTCCAAAATTTTCAAGGTTGGTTCACTTTGACAATAATGCTGCGGTAAATAGAATTTTACATAGGACTAGTTCTGATATTGTCAGAGAAAGAATTTGTTTTACACATCAGAAGTTGGACATTGTTTCTGAACACCTGTATCATCTGCATTTGAAGATAGCAGCTGCTTTATCTCCTGACTCGTGGGACTGGATTGATGGCACAACATGGGCTAAGTCTGACTGGGTTTGTGAAGTGGATACAAAAAGACAGATTTCCAAGTATAGCCAATTCGACCAGTCTTTTTAGGTGGACTCTGTTATTTGACATCCTGTCATAAATTTACCGGGTAAGGATCTGGATGAAGCTACATTATCTCTCTTATTAAAGGGCTAAATTTTGCCCCTCCTCCAAAGACTTTGCTGATATCATCTTTCATGAGTGCCATTGGAGAAGGTGTCTGACCTCTATCAGAGGATTCATCTGAAGTAATCAGACATGAAAGCTGCGAAACAATTACGAAACATCATCCACAAAGAAGTAATGTTTCCAAGGAAGAGATTTGCAATACAAAAGCTATGTGAGGATATGCTGATAAAGGTAATGCTAGTGTCCTTTTGCCTCAGGAAATCTACAAGGAAATTATATGTGGTTTACTTAGTTCTAGTGCATACCAAAAGATCAACAAAGATCCTACCAATGAGGTAACAATAAGGACTGCTGCCTTGCTGAACACTTCATCACAGCCAAAGGAAGTCGTAAGAAGTTTAAAACTGCAAGGTGCAGTACCACTGAGATTTTATGGGCTTCCTAAAGTTCACAAGATGGGTAGGATGAGTGTTTAGAGGATCTGTCTATGAGGCCTATAATTTTCTGCCAAATATTTAGTTTCCTTATTAAAACCATTGGAAGGAAAATGTAATCAGCACGTTCAGAATTCTATGGAATTTATTCAGAGACTCAGCAACATCAGGCTCAATAGTACAGCTGTGCTCAATAGTTTTGATGTGGTACTATTATATATCAAAGTATCTTTAAAGGACTCTTTATCTCTTATCAGACAACATTTTGATAAGAACACCATGGCCTTATTTAAAGAACATGAGCTTTTGCCATCTTATTTTCAGTTTAATGGTGAATTTTATGATCAGATTGATAGAGTTGGTATGGGAAGCCCCCTCTCCCCGTTGGTAGCTAATTTATTCATGGAAGACTTTGAGGACAATGCACTGGATTCAGCAAGGTTTAAACCAACAGTCTTCTGGAGGTATGTAGACAACACATTTGTAGTATAGCTGCATGGGATGGATGAATTACATCGATTTCTTGAGCATTTGAATTCTATCCATACTAGTATCAAATTTACCATGGATGTTGCCTGCCCTTTTTGGATGTTGTCGTTTGCCATAAAGTTGATGGCAGCCGTACATCATATCTATATCTACATGCCAATAGCTGCCATCACACTTCACAGACCATAGGTGTCCTTAAGACCTTAGTGCATAGGGCACACTGTATATTCGATAAAGATAATTTGCAAGAAGAGCTCACATACATCAAGAACACTTTTAAAGTGAATGGATTTTCTCTGCAACATATTCGTAGAGCATTAAATGTAAACCTTAAAATGCAGGTATCTGATGGGGAAGAATATAGTAATTCCTTCAGATCAAGTGGGTTTTTGCCCTATGTGAGTACTCTATCCTCCAAGATAGGCTGTATTCTTGAGAAACACTGTGTTAAGGTGATCTTCCGGCCTCCCATGAAGACTGTAGCTTTACTCAACTCTGTAAAGAATGATTTATTGCTTCATAAGGTGGGTGTGTTTCAGATTCCTTGCAGAAATTGTGAGAAGTCATACATAGGACAAACAACATGTACAATTCATGAGAGATGTGTGGAACATCGAAAATACACATGCATATCACAGCCAGACAACTCAGCTGTGGCCCAACATTGTACTGATACAGAGCATTTCACAAACTACAGTGATGTGAAGATTCTAACATCCCCCTCTTCCTTTTGGGACTATGTCTTCATGGAAATAGAGGGTAAATTAGCTAATAATTTAATTAATAGAAATAATGGTTTTAATTTGGACAAAGCATGGAATCCGGCTCTTTGGAAAATTAAACTGCAGAGAAGTCATCATGGTGTCATCACCACCAAACAAACATCAATACAAACATCAATAAGTGACTCAAATGTCTGTATGTCTTCACCAGAGGCAGCGTGTGTGCAAGAAAACCTTTTTGCTGCTGACCAGTGTCTGTGACTTGCAGGTGTGTACTGCTGCAGTGGAGCCTAAGACCGCATTTGGCACCTTGTTGTCAGTCTTGTGTCTCACTCTGAGGGTGGCCAGATGATACATGGTTGAAATATCTGTGGAAGAAATTTTATTTGCATGGCTGCATGGCCATAATTTAATGGACTATTCATTACGCTGCGAAAAGTTGAAACTGTACGTCAAGTACCTCTCTGGAGAGATGATTTAAGACTAGGATGACTTGCCATGAATGGCAACAAACTGCATCAATGTACTGCTGTGCTTTAAGGGTACTATGGATGAACTTAAGGAGTCCTGTTATGAAAATGAATGGCACTCCAGAGCATTGTTGCTGGTTGTCAGGCCATATGGCAGGCGACTGTCAGGTTGGTATCCCATCCCTGTCTAGTGCATCTCCAGACGTGTCTTTGGCCTAGAATTTCACTGACTGGGGAAGAATTGTCTTCATTGATGAGTCTCACTTCAAACTGAGCCCTGATGACCAATGAAGCTGCGTCTGGAGACATCATGCATAGTGGTGGGATACTAACTTGGCTGTCATCCACCACATAGCCTGACAACAAGGAGTGCTGGTCTGAATGCCTTTTAATTTCATAGCAGGAACCCTTTGGTTGACATTGCAGCACCGTTACAACACAGCAGTACATTGACAATATTCTACACCCAATTTTCTTGTCCTTCATGGCAAGCCTTCCTGGGCTTATATTTCAGCAAGATAATGCCTACTCGCACATGGGGAGAGTTTCTACTGCTTATCTTTGTGCTTGCTAAACCCTACCTTGCAAGCTAGCTGGATCTCTCCCAAATTGAGAAAGTTTGGTGCATTATGGGTAGAGCCCTCCAACCAGCTTGGGATTTTATCAGTCTGACATGCCAACTGAACAGAATTTGGCACAAAATATCTCAGGAAGACATTCAACAAATCTATCAATTGATGCCAAATTGAATAACTGATTCTGTAAGGGCTATAGATGGACCAATACATTCTTGACTTACACAACTGGCGAAGGTCTTTCTTGAATAAATCATCCAATTTTTCTGAAATTGTAATCATTTGTTTGTTTGTTTGTTCATGTACATTACATATACTGATTACCATCCCATTCAGGTAATTCCTTCACAGTGTGTATTTTTACTTATTTATGTGTGTATGTTTGTGTTCGTTTGTGTGTCTGTCGACCTGCCAGCACTTTCGTTTGGTAAGTCACATCATCTTTGTTTTTAGGTATATTTACTTATTTATTTATTTTTATGTTTTATTTTATTTTATTTTGTTCTATTTATTTATTTTGTCTGAGATTGTATTTTACTTATTTATGACAGCTTTGAATATTTCATGCTAAAATTTTATTTTAATTATTTAAGAGTTTTTGTTACAACATGCAAAATAATAATCCATCTACATCTACAGCTTATTCTTCTCACTGAACCATTTATTAGGGCTTCTTCCCATTCCATTCACTTGTAGAGCATGGGAAGAAATACTGTTTAACTTCCCCTGTGGGTGCTGTAATTTTATCCTTGTGATACCTGTGGGAGCAATACATTGGGAGTTAAAGTATATTCCTAGATTCATAACTTAATATTGGTTCTTGAAACTTTGTAAGTAGGCTATCTCAGGATAGTTGGCATCTATCTTCAAGCGTTTGCCAGTTCAGTTTTTTCAGTACCTCTGTCACACAAAACTGTGACCATTTGCTGCCCTTCTGTATGTATTTCCAATATCCCTTGTTAGTTCTATTTGGTATGGGTCACACACATTTGAGCAATATTCTAGTGTATGTTGCACATATGATTTGTGAGCAATCTCTTTTTTTTAGACTGACTGCATTTCACTAGTACTGTACCAGTAAACCAAAGTGTGCTACTTGCTTTATCTGCAGCTGAGCCAATGCAATCTTTCTATTTCATACTCCTGCTCAAATATTTGTATGAATTGACTAATTCCAACTGTGACTAATCAGTACTGTTGTCATTTTGTGAATAGCACAATTTTACATTTCTGAACATTTATAGGACGTTGCGAATCTTTGCATCACTTTTAAATCTTATTTAGCTCTGACTGAATAATTTTGCAGCTTTTTTCAGATGGTACCTCATTATACATAATTGCATTATCTGCAAAAAGTCTTATTATTCCAAAAAACTACTATTCACATTTATGTCACTTTCAATCGTTTGTCACATGTACTTGTACAATATTAAGTGAGTCATAATCACCAGATAAACAGAGTCTGTTGAATTTCATGTGATTATTTCATAGACAATTTCTT
Source organism: Schistocerca cancellata (assembly GCF_023864275.1). Lineage (NCBI taxonomy): Eukaryota > Metazoa > Arthropoda > Insecta > Orthoptera > Acrididae > Schistocerca > Schistocerca cancellata. Next base: position 590,265,560 of record NC_064628.1, read on the forward strand.
GCTGAATTTATGATGCTAATATGCTATGTGAATCACAGATCATTAGTAGAAAATATTTTTGGTAAAAAAATGACAATCACTTACTACGTATGTGAGAAACTGAGTATAAATGGACACAGTATGTAAGCAATTAATCAACCATTCATCCTCAAAGCACACAATGCCACAGACACAATAAAACAATCGGGCAGCCAAGGACTTTTTTTACATACATGAACACCACGGGTGTCCAACTTGCAGGCCGCATGCAGACCAAAGTGAATATCCTTTGCGAGGGGAAAAAAAGAGCTGTTTATGTAAAATGATAAACTGAAACATAATCCTAAAGATGGAATGATACATGCAGCCAAACTTTTCAATTTAATGGAATAACTTTAAAACTGATTTCAGGATTTCTGGGAAAAAAATGTATTTATACAACACTTTTACAAACAATATAGAAACAGTATCGTAAGATTTTTAGATGGAATGCATAAAACTGCAGTCCCACATCCAATGAAAAGAAAAATTTGATTGTGTCTTTCATTGGACTTTTACAAATCATACCTGCCCAGTGACAAATCTCCCTTGCTGCACAGCCATATATTATATATGTCATCTTTATTTGGACACACGTACATTTGTGAACAGTTACTTTCAAGAGTAAAGCACACAAAGATTAAAAATAGAAACAAAATTTCAGACAAACACATTAAGGACACCCTAGAATTGCAGCCACTTTGATCAAACCTAATACTGGTATAAGTTTCCCAAATTCAAAGCAAATGGCACATTTATAATGACCTACTTATAACATTATTAACAAAATATCATAGATAAAGCATCAAATTAATTCCACTTGCTTCTTCAGAATAAAGGATCATAAATTAATGTATATGCTCAGTGGTTATAATTTGTGTTTGTATGTTGTGTGTGGCCCAAAAATACTTGTCCTCTTCCAATGTGAACCATGTAGGCTAAAAGGTTGGACAGCCCTGGTGTACACTTTTCAACACCTCCACTAAAAGCTGAATGATTTCTTTTTTCATATAATTGTCTGCATTTTGTATTATATTAATATATTTTGTATGTTCTTTCTAGAAATATAAATTGGGCACTAAGATACACTGGACTTCTGAATGGCGATATTTTCCGTATGAAAATGCTTCTCTCCAGCAATTTTGGGATGAGGCAACATATACACAGGATGAAGTGCTGGTACTTTATGGCTTATACCATAAGGCAAAAAGTAATTATTTAAAGTTTTCCTTGTATTATTCTGTACATAAGCATCACCTAGTAGAAAAATTATGAATATCATCAGTAATAAATACACACATAAAAAAAAAGGTTTGCATCATCTCAGTTCTGAGAGTTCCGGAACCTGTACAGAAAATTGGAATAGAGATCAACATAAACATCATTTCCACCCTTTTTATTACTCATGAAAACCACACACTGTATGTTGTACCACCATACTGCGAGACCTTCAGAGGTGGTGGTCCAGATTGCTGTACACACTGATACCTCTAATACCCAGTAGCACATCATCTTGCATTGATGCATACCTGTACTCACTGTGGCATACAATCCACAAGTTCATCAAGGCACTGTTGGTCCAGATTGTCCTACACCGCAATGGCAATTCAGTGTAGATCCCTCAGAATGGTTGGTGGTCATGTTCTCCATAAACAGCCCTTTCCAGTCTATCCCAGGCATGTTCGATAGGTTCATGTCTGGTGGAAGAAATTCACAAGATGTGCACAGTGGGGCCGCAAATTGTCGTCCGTGAAGACAAATGCCTCACCAATATGTTGCCGATATGGTTGCACTGTCAGTCAGAGGATGGCATTCACATATCACACAGCCGTTATGTCCCCTTCCACAACCACCAGTGGCATATGTCTGCCCCACATAATGCCACCCCAAAACAGCAGAGAACCTTCACCTTGCTGCACTCACTGGACAGTGTGTCTAAGGTGTTCAGACTGGCCGAGTTGCCTCCAAACACGTCTCCGACGATTGTCTGGTTATAGGCATATACGACACTTGTCGGTGAAGAGAACGTGATACCAGTCCTGAGTGGTCCATTAGGCGTTTTGTTGGGCCCATCTGTACTGTGCTGCATGGTGTCATGGTTGCAAAGATTGACCTCGCCAAGGACATCAGGAACAAAGTTGCACATCATGCAGCCTATTGTGCACAGTTTGAGTTGTAACACAACATCATGTGACTGCATGAAAAGCATTATTCAACATGGTGGCCTTGCTGTCAGGGTTCCTCTGAGCCATAATTTGTAGGTAGCAGGCATCCACTGCAGTAGTAGCCCTTGGGTGGCCTAAGCGAGGCATGTCATTGACAGTTCCTGTGTGTCTGTATCTCCAACATTGATTTGGTTCACTCCGAGACACATGGACACTTCCCTTGTTGAGAGCCCTTCCTGGCACAAAGTAACAATGCGGACGTGATCAAATCATGGTATTGACCATCTAGGCGAGGTTGAACTGCAGACAACATGAGCCGTGTACCTCCTTTCTGGTGGAATGACTGGAACTGATCGGCTGTCAGACACCCTCCATCTAATAGGTGCTGCTCATGCTTGATTGTTTACATCTTTGGGCATGTTTAGTGACATCTCTGAATAATCAAAGGGACTGTGCCTATAATACAATATCCATAGTCAATGTCTATCTTCAGGAGTCCTGGGCACTGGGTGGATGCAAAACTTTCTTTGATGTGTGTATAATGTTGTCTACATTGACATACATCTACACTCCTGGAAATGGAAAAAAGAACACATTGACACCGGTGTGTCAGACCCACCATACTTGCTCCGGACACTGCGAGAGGGCTGTACAAGCAATGATCACACGCACGGCACAGCAGACACACCAGGAACCGCGGTGTTGGCCGTCGAATGGTGCTAGCTGCGCAGCATTTGTGCACTGCCGCCGTCAGTGTCAGCCAGTTTGCCGTGGCATACGGAGCTCCATCGCAGTCTTTAACACTGGTAGCATGCCGCGACAGCGTGGACGTGAACCGTATGTGCAGTTGACGGACTTTGAGCGAGGGCGTATAGTGGACATGTGGGAGGCCGGGTGGACGTACCGCCGAATTGCTCAACACGTGGGGCGTGAGGTCTCCACAGTACATCGATGTTGTCGCCAGTGGTCGGCGGAAGGTGCACGTGCCCGTCGACCTGGGACCGGACCGCAGCGACGCACGGATGCACGCCAAGACCGTAGGATCCTACGCAGTGCCGTAGGGGACCGCACCGCCACTTCCCAGCAAATTAGGGACACTGTTGCTCCTGGGGTATTGGCGAGGACCATTCACAACCGTCTCCATGAAGCTGGGCTATGGTCCCGCACACCGTTAGGGCATCTTCCGCTCACGCCCCAACATCGTGCAGCCCGCCTCCAGTGGTGTCGCGACAGGCGTGAATGGAGGGACGAATGGAGACGTGTCGTCTTCAGCGATGAGAGTCGCTTCTGCCTTGGTGCCAATGATGGTCGTATGCGTGTTTGGTGCCGTGCAGGTGAGCGCCACAATCAGGACTGCATACGACCGAGGCACACAGGGCCAACACCCAGCATCATGGTGTGGGGAGCGATCTCCTACACTGGCCGTACACCACTGGTGATCGTCGAGGGGACACTGAATAGTGCACGGTACATCCAAACCGTCATCGAACCCATCGTTCTACCATTCCTAGACCGGCAAGGGAACTTGCTGTTCCAACAGGACAATGCACGTCCGCATGTATCCCATGCCACCCAACGTGCTCTAGAAGGTGTAAGTCAACTATCCTGGCCAGCAAGATCTCCGGATCTGTCCCCCATTGAGCATGTTTGGGACTGGATGAAGCGTCGTCTCACGCGGTCTGCACGTCCAGCACGAACGCTGGTCCAACTGAGGCGCCAGGTGGAAATGGCATGGCAAGCCATTCCACAGGACTACATCCAGCATCTCTACGATCGTCTCCATGGGAGAAAAGCAGCCTGCATTGCTGCGAAAGGTGGATATACATTGTACTAGTGCCGACATTGTACATGCTCTGTTGCCTGTGTCTATGTGCCTGTGGTTCTGTCAGTGTGATCATGTGATGTATCTGACCCCAGGAATGTGTCAATAAAGTTTCCCCTTCCTGGGACAATGAATTCACGGTGTTCTCATTTCAATTTCCAGGAGTGTACATCCATACTGCTCCAACCATTCAGAGATTATTTCACATTTACAATGTGTCAGGGCTTGTTTCTGGTCCATTGGCAACTTATGAACAAAAAAAATTATCCAATTATGAAGCCACAAAAACTTACAGGAGACAAAGTCTTAGCTTTACTGTGGTTCTTATTGGAGCACTATGTAGGAATGTGTGGGATATTCCTAAATTTCCATCTTCATGTTGGCTCTTGAAGCTTTCATGGGATACATAGTGTCTACATTCAAGTGTTCTCCCATTCATGTTTTTAAGCATTTCAGTGATGCTCTCATTGGGTCAAACAAACCTGTGATAAACTGTGCTGCTCTTATTTGTATACATTCAATATCTGCTGTTAATCCTATTTTGTATGTACACCACTCAGTTGAGCAGTATTCTAGGATGTGTCACACAACTGTTTTGTAACCAATATCCTTTGTAGACTAATTGGATTTTCCCAGTATCCTACCAGTCGAATAAAGACTTCCACATGAAGACTGTTTACCTTGTGACTGAGCCTATTAGATCATTTCAATTCATATACCCATAAGTAGTTACACCAAGTTGACTGATTCCAACTATGACTCATTGATGTTGCATCCATACTGTATTATGTTTTTGGTTTTGTGAACTCCACAGTTTTACATTTTTGAAAATTTAAAACAATCTTTGCACCATTTTGAAATATTATCATGCTATGTCTGATTATTTGTGAAGCTTTCTTCAGTTAGTACTCTTTTTTGTAGATAACTACACATCTGCAAAAAAATTCTGATGTTACTATTAACATTGTTTGGCATGACTCTAATGTACAATACAAGGAGCAAGACTCCCAACAAACTTCCCTAGAACATGCCTGAAGTTACTTTTACATCTTTCAGTGATTTTATAGGATATGGGATGCTAGGCTTCCCAGAAACTTCAAACTATTTTAGTCAAATGAAAGGGAATTTCCTTTATTATTGAAAAAATGCACAACAATATGAAAATTAACAGTCTAAACTCTGTAAATCACTTTTTCTGAGAAGGGTTGGGAGGAGAGAGACCCACATTGATGGTTCTTTAAATTCTACTCTCTAATGGCAACACATCAGAATGTTATCCTCCAGCAGCTGTATAGTACAGAGTGACACAGAGTAATGGGAATATTCAAAATGAGTAGTGTCAGCCATGGGCAAGTGGCAGCACAGCAGGTTCACGACAGTTAGTGAGCAAACAGTCCGCCATTTCAGCAATCAGGGATCAGTGGAATGGACAATGGCATGCGTTAGCCATAACAATGGTATTTTGGTAGTGCTGCAGAGGGAGTTTCAACATTTTTATAATTTAGGACATCATAATGCCATTCTGTCAAAACATGTAATAAAACGTTGGCTTAATAACTTTGAAGAGACTGGATCTGCCCTCAAGAAGAAACCAATAGGACAACCAAGAAGTCTTTGTTCTCCAGCAAACATTGATGTTATACACGAGTCTGTCTTACAGAGCTCATGGCGTTCATTTCATAAGCAAGCAGGAGTGGTTTGAATGTTCCAGGAGAGTGTTCATAGAATTCTTCAGTTTGATTTAAAATTTCATCCATACAAACTACAGATGATGCAACAATTGTAGGACAATGATTACTGGTTATGATTAGCATTCTGTCAACAAATGATAACGAAAATAAACAATGATGATAAATTTCTAAACAAGTTGTGAATGTCAGATGAGGCACATTTTCATCTCACAGATTATGTGAATATACAGAACTACCATTACTGGGCAAACACAAATCCTAATGATGTTCATGAGCGACCTTTACTCGCTTGTATGGTGACAGTATGGTGGGGTGTTTCATCACATGGATATCGGACCATATTTTTCCACAGATGAACAGGGAAATTCAATAACTGTCAATGCCAATCGTTACATGGAGATGTTATGAACTGTTGTTGCACCTGCATTGAACAAGTTTCCAAACGTTCAAGAAGCCTGGTTTCAACAGGATGGAGTGACATCACACACTGCACAGCAATCAATGGCACATGTGCGAGAATTGTTTGGCAACTGTTGATATCACAGTTCAATAACATTCCCTGGTCCCCTAGGTCGCCATATTTATCTGTCTGTGATTTTTTCTTGTGGGGCTACCTCAAGAGCAAAGTCTAAACGACTCAACCAAGAACCCAGGTAGAGTTAAAATAGAGAATTCAGGATGCTGTTGATGGTATCCCAGCTGAGATGTTGCAGCAGTCAATGAGGAATCTCAATAGCAGATTTCATGAACGTATTTGTACAGGAGGATGCCATTTAAAGGATGTAATTTTTTTTTAAATGATAAATGCCGTCAATGTTTTGTAAATGGCAAAGTTGTAAGGTTTCAATTACTATGAATGTAATTTCTTTACTTCATCACTTATAGTTTTATTGGATTGTGGAAAAATTCCCTTTTTTCTGTGTCACCCTGTAACTACCATCCAGTTTTCTTCAAGTTCTCTTAATTTTATTTATCACCCCTTTGATGTTTTTATGTTTACAGGTTTTCTCTGATTTCCATAAATCACTGCAGGGAAATACTGTTATAGTTCCTTTGAAAGGGCACAGTCAGTTTCTTTCTCCATCCTTGAACCAATCCAATCCCTAATGACCTCACTGTTGATGAGACATTAAACCATAATCTTCCTTTCTTCCTTCTAGTTTATATCTTTTTTCCTCTAGCCTACCTCATTATAATAATTTGCCACATTCTTTTTGTGTTGTATATATGTCTTGTTCATCTATAATTAAGTTCCATTTTGTTTAACTTTTATACCTGAGTAGCTTCCATATTAAGTCCTTTGAAATGTTTCCTTCTTACTGAATATCTGTCCACTCTAATGGAAGCAAATTTTCACTGTAGAAGTTTAACATTCATTGTTTTCTTGAATATAGCTACAAATGTTTTACTGCCTTTTATTTTAGTAAATAGACCTTTAACCAATCTGGACTGACATTCATTCCTACCACTTTTATTTAAAGATATATTTCTTCATATTTATTAATTTAGGAGATGCCTTACTGTCATTAAAAATTTACTTTTATTTTTGTATGTTTATCTTTTTCCTAATGTAATATGCTCCTTATAGTGTTCTCTCTATTAGATGAAAACTCCACTACAAATATTTCTGTCAAAAGCACTCCTTTACCCTCAACTAACCACATTCCATAACGTTAAATATATGTCTCTGACTGAACTTATTTCTTCTTTTACACTATTTACATTGAGACTCTTGTGGTGTCCTGGTCAAATGAAATCACAATGGAGTGTGGTAGGTATATCTTCTACTTTCAGAGCTTCCTGTATTTTTGAAAACGATTGTTAACTACTGCAAAGTGTCATATGATTTTTATTGTATTACAGCAAAATTTCATCAAGAATGTATTTCATTTTACTATTCTTTCTTTTCTACTGCAGATGTAGAGGTAACAAGCAAAACATTTTTCAACTCAGGACGATGCTACACACTGAAACCATTGACTCAAGTAGAAACAGTTGGACGTGTAGTTGGATATTCTGTTACACTGAACTATGGAACATATTCATCTCGACAGAATACTGGTTGGAGCATATACATCCATGATCAAACAGAAACTTGGTCAGGTGAGAAAGGCCACTATCAAAGATAAAGCACTACTTGACTCACAATATGAAACAGTATAAGAGGAATTATTGTTCACTTGTGTAGGTATCATTTTTCGATAACAAACTGAAAATAATTATTTGTATTATCTCAAAACTAAACCACCTTAATGAATACCGTATTTACTCAAATCTAAGCCGCACTTTTTTTCTGATTTTTGTAATCCAAAAAACTGCCTGTGGCTTAGAATCGAGTGCAAAGTAAGCGAAAGTTCTGAAAAATGTTGGTAGGTGCCGCCACAACTACAACTAACTTCTGCCATTGAATATATGTAGTGCTACACAGGCATGCTTTGCAGGCACAAAGAAAAATACTGGCGCCAAAACATCTGCATCAGTAAAAAAATTAAAAAAAAAAATGGTGGAAGACGAGCTTTTTTCTCTGCCCCGAGTTTCGACCACTGCATTTTCATACATTATCCAACAAAGTAAATACAAATTCCGTATTGTTCATCTTCAAATGTAGCAGCATTTCAATGTACTATGAAAATCCGGCTTGCAAGACTGTTTGGGATGTTCGTCAATATGGCCAACTCTACGTTCTGAATTTTTTCCTACCTGTGAGAAGAGATGGTTGCTAATAGGAACTTTTATGAATTGTGAATCACACGCAGTATTCTCTTCACCATAAGAATAATACGAATATAAACATTTTGCCATGTATTCTTTCGTGTTTGCTGCTATCTCTGCCTAATAAACTACGAAACTAGAGTGTGACAACAGCAAATGCGGAAGAATATACATATCATGTCATGTTTATATTCGTATTATTCTTATGCCTAATAATGATACAGTCAGAATTGAAGCACGGCAATTGACTAGATTTTTAAATCTAAGATGACTAATTTCTGTGCAGAATATGATGCACTAAAGAGGCGTCTGGAAAGATTTTCAAACGGAGAAAATTTTTCGCTAAACTCTCGTTCCGAACACCTTCTATCATACACAGCCTATTATTTGTTGATCATTATCAAAGAAAGCAGCAGTGTAAGTAACAACAAATAGCAGTCTCTTACAATTGTTTGCTAATGAGATGATTTCTCTCTCTCTCTCTCTCTCTCTCTCTCTCTCTTTTTTTTTTTAATTGTAAGCGGTGGTAGTGCACACAAAAGCAAGCCATGCTGCAAGCTGCGACAGGCCGTAAACACTCATTATCAGAATGCGACAAACAATGCATGACACAGTACAGTAATGCATTTTCAGCTTAGAGTGACATAAACACCTATAACAAAGAGAACAGCACTTATCAGATCAAAAAAAAGTAAGCAATCAATTCAAACCAGACGAAGCATATGAAAAAGGAAGGGTACCCGTATAAATACGGACGGAGCACCTGATGCATAGCATTGGCTACCTGCTAAAGCTTAACTGCTAAGCTTATGACTCGAATAACTACTGTAGCTGTATCGTCATTTATTCGACCTAAATTGTGTCTCATATTACAATGGACCAACTTTGTTTTGATTTGGAGGTGTGGCCTAAAACTATTCCCTTCCCTTGAATTTCGAGTCACAAATTTCAGGTGCGGCTTAGATCCGGAAAATTTTTTTCCTTGATTTCTAGTCTCATTTTTCAGATGCGGCTTAGATTCGAGTGTGGCTTGGATTCGAGTAAATACGGTAGTAATTATTCATTATGTAGCACTTAGAAATTGCAAAATATGTAAGGATTAAAAAGTAGAGTAAACAACTGCTAAATATAGACAGTGTGGCGATGGGCAAATCCACATTCGTGTGTGCCATCCATCTGCTGTTACAGATGGGCTAGCACTGAGCAGATGACACATCAACTGGAGCACAGAGAATTGCAGACCATGTATAACAGCAAGCAGTAGTATATCTCATGCTCACCTGTTTGCAAAGCATGGAGTTTTTCCCCAAATGCCCCATGGCAACAGGTATTCTCCTTGGTAACACTTCCTGCAGAGATGCATAGCACTATGCACAACATGATATTCTCTCCCGACTTTTGTTAATAACTGAAAAATGTGATATCAGAAATTTACTGGCTTCTCATGTGATTAGTTTAAGTTCAAGCAAGAAGATGCCAAGTGGGTAAAATGGCTTGATATTGCTTAGCAACATAGCAGTGCATGGCACACGCCTATGGAGAGCTGGTGGTATATGAGCAAGGGGCTCTAGATGATTTGTATGTGCAGAAAAATGCTTGCCAGAGACTAAGGATTACATGCATGGAGCATCTGATTATCGGACCCCACTGAATTGAACCAATGGTATAAATTGCATTCTAAACCTTGCATCAGTAGGCAAAGAGCAACACAGTAACATAGGTGTGAACCTGCTGTACTAAGCAGGCCCATCTGTGAATGCACTGGACAATGAAAATATTAGAAATTTGTGGATTATGTACACTACTGGCCATTAAAATTGCTACACCAAGAAGATGATGTGCTACAGATGCGAATTTAACAGACAGGAAGAAGATGCTGTGATATGCAAATGATTAGCTTTTCAGAACATTCACACAAGGTTGGCACCGGTGGCGACACATACAACATGCTGACATGAGGAACGTTTCCAACCAATTTCTCATACACAAACAGCAGTTGACCGGTGTTGCCTGGTGAAACGTTGTTGTGATGCTTTGTGTAAGGAGGAGAAATACGTACCATCACGTTTCCAACTTTGATAAAGGTCGGACTGTAGCCTATCGCGATTGCAGTTTACCATATCGGGACATTGCTGCTCACATTGGTCGAGATCCAATGACTGTTAGCAGAATATGGAATCAGTGGGTTCAGGAGGGTAATACAGAATGCCGTGCTGGATCCCAATGGCCTCATATCACTAGCAGTCGAGATGGCAGGCATCTCATCTGCATGGCTGTAATGGATCGTGCAGCCACATCTCAATCCCTGAGTCAACAGATGGGGATGTTTGCAAGACAACAATCATCTGCACGAACAGTTCCATGATGTTTGCATCATCATGGACTATCAGCTCAGAGACCATGGCTGTGGTTACCCTTGACACTGCATCACAGACAGAAGCGCCTGTGATGGTGTACTCAGCAACAAACCTGGGTGCACTAATGGCAAAACATCATTTTTTCAGATGAATCCAGGTTCTGTTTACAGCATCATGATGGTCACATCCATGTTTGGTGACATCGCAGTGAACACACATTGGAAGCATGTATTCGCCATCGCCATACTGGCGTATCACCTGGCGTGATGGTATGGGGTGCCATTGGTTACACGTCTCGGTTACCTCTTGTTCGCATTGACGACACTTTGAACAGTGGATGTTACATTTCAGATGTGTTACAACCCATGGCTCTACCCTTCACTCGATCCCTGCGAAACCCTACATTTCGGCTGGATAATGCACGACCGCATTTTGCAGGTCCTGTATGGGCCTTTCTGGATACAGACAATGTTCAACTGCTGCCCTGGCCAGCACATTCTCCAGATCTCTCACCAACTGAAAATGCCTGGTCAATGGTGATCGAGCAACTATCCACTGAATAATATTATTCTGTGAACTATTTTTAGTTAATGTCAACTAACTACATTGATTATGAAAACAAAGATATCAGTTACTGTAGACAATGCAAGAAACCACATGCTGCATGCTGCATGCTGCATGGAGCACTATTAATAGTTTCTGTTTTAGTGTGAGACTTAGCTGTTCTATGCCAGTGTTGATTCCAGAACTTATGGGATTTTCAAGTTACATATTGCCAAATATTTGCTTATTCAAAATTAGGCACAAATTACTACTGTCAGTGTCAACATGATCATTGTAATTTTTCAATGAGATTCTTTCTTTTAATTTTATTAATTCTTTTTTGTGATAAATAGTAAATTGTTACAAGTGACATATGCCCTGGGCCATTCCATCACATCCATTCCTATGTAACGTTTATTTGGAGCAGATTAGTTCATGGAACATACTACGGTTCCCACACTGGAGACTCCATCTGAGCTGCATAACAGATCCTTAAGAACTTAGAATCATAGGTCAGACCGGAAAGCTGACCAACACCCGCTTTTGAGCTCTGCTCTGGCTGGCAAACCCCCTCCCCCCCTCCCAAGATGCACAGTTCACACAAAACACCACTGCCGGGCACATGCCCCACCTTCCCCCACCCAGCCAGCTCATGCTGTGGTTCACCTGCTGCATTTTAATTCTTGCGACCCCCAGCTGTGGTTTGCCTCTGTGGAAGCAATTTTTGCTGGGTCTTCAGTGGCTCATGACACTAGATGTTTCACTCTGATGGTCACACAGCTGGAGCTTTCAATTGCTGCAGAAGCTTGTGGCATCACCACTGCTCCATCTGAACCAGGCAAACTCCATGCACTTAAAGACTGACTGATTAGGCCAGTTGACCTCGTCAGAGATGGAGCACACACATGTGTTATTTTCAAAAGAGGAATGCACTGATATGCAGCCCTCACAGCTCCTGAAACAGCTGTGTGCTCTGGCCGAACCTATGATAATACCGAATATCCTACTGCTTACAAACTGGCTCACATGACTCTCCTACTGCAACACATCTAAGGTGCTCGGCAGCCACTGGCGTTTTTCTCCCTGAAGCTGTCTGAACCAAATCAGCAGTGGGCCACTTACTACCATGAACTTTTTGCTGTATACGAAGTGATAAAATATTTCAACCTCTCTGTTGAAGGGCACCCCTTTAAAGTGTTCACTGACCACCAGTCCCTCGCCACAGGTTCCTGACAAAAAGACAGCAGCCAAATTTTCCCTTGGCAGTTCCAACAACAAGAATATGTTGCAGAAATCACAACTGACATATGACATGTGGCAGGCATTGACAATATTGTCACTGTCTTAGCTGCCTAGAATTACAGCCCCCCTTGATTATGCTGCCTACCACAAATTACAAAGACTGTGCAGTGATCCCAGCACCAGACTCAACCTTTAACTGTATATGATCCCAGGTATGGGGTCATATATTTGGTGCAATTTATGTGTGAGTTCTGGCCATCCAGATAGTCCTAATGAATGCATATGAGCCCACCTATCCCACGACTTCTGTTAGCTGGGTTTTGATAACCTCCAGTTTGTCTCACCCTGGTGTTCAGGCATCCATGATTATTGTGCGAGGATACTTTATATGGCCATGCAAACAATGGGATTGCACCATCTGGGCATGATAATGCCTCCCATATCAGCATGCCAAAGGAGACCGCCATGTCCATGCTCCAGTTGCCTCTTTCCCTCTGGTTGACCATTATATCTCCCATATCAATATTGACCTTGTTGGACGCCCCTCAGTGTCAAATGACCTTAGGTATATATTTTCACTGTCATTGATAGGTTCAACCAGTGGCAAGAGGCCATACTGCTGCCCAACATCATGGGTGGAAACAGTAGCTACAGCTTTCATGGACACCTGGGTCTCACATTTTGGGTGCCCTGTCACATAACAGCAGAGTGTGGATGACAGTTCACATCAGACCTATTTAAAATGTTAGCTGTAACATGGGGCAGACTCGATCAGTTGTCAGTTGCCACCCCCCCCCCCCCCCCCCCCTTCCACAAACAGCAAAGTAGAGGGATTTCACAGAACATTGAAAGCTTTCCTCACATGTTGAAATACAGCCTGGTCTACCATTACTTCTGATTCTCCTAGGTTTGCATGTGGCCCACAAAGCCAGCTTGGGTGCATCCACTGATGAAATAGTATACAGGCAACTACTCATCATCCCATGAGACTTCATTGAGCACCAGTCAATGCCGACCACTGGCTGAATTCCAGCCTTCATTCAACAGCTTCATGACTGCATGGTGCACCTTCGTCTGGTACACCTACATTGCCATGACAAGCACAAGTCCTTCATGCACAAAGACCGCCACATGTGCACACATGTTATGCTCCGAGTGGACACTGAACAGCCACCCACTGCCAGAGCTACCCATGATGCCTGCCACTGCTACACCGCAGACACTGGTCTCACACATAGCTATTGTACCTGGGCTGTGGGATGAGTGATGGGTCACCAACCCCACGATGTCAGCCTGTGCCCAAACAGCACATGACCCATGTTTCCATCAAGATTTTACAACGACAGCCTGTGGCACCAGCAAACGATGGTGTGCAGTACACCCTGCACATAGGATGCCTTGTACATCCTGCCTAGGTGCCAAGAAATACATAGCCCATCCGACCCCACCAGCTGGGTGCAACACTTTGACACCCCTTCCCTGACTGGTAGGTCAACATGCGACTGCCCTCCATGACCAGTGCCAGATCATCTACCAGAGGTTACTACATACAATGCCACCCATACCCACCATTGCCCACCTCAGAGTGCTGACTGACACTGGCTGCAGTCACTGCATTCATCAGCTGACTGTCATCTCTCACAAGGGGGAAACTGTGTGGCTAGGTGCAAATCCATTTTCACAAGTGCCACCCATTTGCCAATACACATGGGCTATCACCATGCAGATGACATGTCAAATGACATATAGAGAATCACAGACTGTGCATAACATCAAGCAATACTATATCTTGTGCTCACCTCTTTGTGAAGCACGTGGTTTTTCCCAAAAAGCCTTCTAGAAGCAGGTATTCTTCTTGGCAACACTTCCTGCGAAGATGCCTAGCAATATGCATGATGGGATACACTCACCTGATTTTTATTAGTGACTGAAAAATAACTTTATTTGTATGATACCACACATTTAATGGCTTGCCATTTGATTAGTTTAGTTTCAAGCCAGAAGACGAGAAGTGGGTAAGTCAGTTTTATAACGTGTAGCAGCATAGTGGTGCACATCATTTGGCTATGGAGAGCTGTTGGTAGATAAACAAAGGGCTCTAGGTGATTTCATGTGTGCAGAAAAATGCTCACCAGGAACATGAAACGTGTGTATCTTCTCATTGAATAATTCTTGATTTATCAGTCCTGTACATTGCTGACCATAAAGTTCTAATAGGAAACTAAAATGTCATTTCTTTGTAGCAAAAAGTAGTTGTGTGAAAAGCCATTAGCTCATCATGTGACACAGTTTTCAAATAATTTGATTTGATGTCTAGGATACATTTCAAGATTTACAGTAAGAAACATTATTAAGAAAAATAACAAAAGTTTACACTATTTTACACAAGTTTCTGAGAAGCTGCTGCACAAATATATATTATGGTTTCCAGCATACAAAAAAGTAAAATGTGCAGTTCCCTTGTTGAAAGAGTGAGACTGTCCTCAATGAATTCTTCAATAGAATAATAACACTTTTCCACAAGAATGGTAAAGATCAAACTTTTCAATGAAAAAAGCTCCATGTTAAATATATCACTGCCTTTTATTTTAGTGGATATTTTTAATCCCATATATTCTGGTGTTTGGGCACAAAGTTTTAAATAGGGTGTTGGGAGTTTAAAAATTCTTCTGTGGTGAGTGCTGTAGTTGTGGTTGAAATAGAAAGTGTCAAGTGTATGATGATTTTTATATAAGGGCTTATATATGTAAAGGGACGGAATAGAAAGTATTTTCAAATTTTTTAACAGTAGTAGACAGGTTATGCATTTTCTTGGGGATGCACACGCTCCTAATTGTTTTAGAAGCCTTGTGACATTTTCTGAATTTCCCCTGAGGGCACCACAGGAATAAAATTTAATTCAAAATTAATATAAAATATAGATTCCAATAGGGAACATGTCTGGATATGCTCCTGTTCTAAACCTATGTAAATGGCCATTTAGAGACTTTCAAGGACCATCCACAGACTGTCAGCTATATCAGACACTGCCCAGATCATAAATGAAAAGGCCTGAAACCAATTAACAGCACACAGTTGAAATCTTAATCTTAGAAATATCTATACTGTGCAATTCCAGGAAAACAGAAATGATCTGCAGATAATAGAAATACATATTAATGGTCATATGCTCAATGAAACACCGTGTGTAAAATTTCTTGGGATCCAGCTGAATTAGCAAAATAGACTAAAAACTCATAAACCATATCAACATTTCAATAGAGTGGGGTTATCTCTTAGAAATATTTGCCATTGTATTTGCTTAAAAACTCTTGTGTTAGCTGATTTTGGGTAGGTCTACATGCACCTCCATGCTGATTTACAGAATTATATTTTGGGAAACACAGTCAAAGTAAGGAAGGTATTTACTTAGCAAAAGTGAACAGCATCTGTGTTGTGTGAAGCCAATGACAGCATATCTTGAAGAGGCCTCTGCAAAGGCCTTTGGAATAATTCTCTCATTTCTTGTTACTGTTGCATATTGGTGGTATTTATTGCTAATAATGAAAATCTGTTTAAACTCAATTGTGCTCTCCACAACTACAATATGAAACAGAAAGGAAGAACGTTTCATGTAAAATTGCCTCCTAGTATAGAGTTTAGGGTTAAGTGCAAAAATCTTCACCAGGCTCAGATCTAACATAATATGAGTAGCAATGTCCATTGTAATCAGTACTCTTTACTTAGTACATACCAGCAACAGTGGTCTTATGATGACTGTAGTGTGTTTATGTAGACAGCAAATTAGAATTAGTAGATAAACAGCAGCTTTTTAGTATAACTTAGGAAGCTGTAACTTTTCTTTAATCTAAAGTACTGATTATATGGTCAACTTTAATGTGTTTAACTTTATTTAAGTAAATGCAAATAGTTTATAGCTGTTTAGCTATAGTTAGTTACTGATACAGTTTTTAACAGCTTGTAATGTTTTCACTCAATGTACAAGACTAATTTGCTTATAAGTTATAATTACTGGATATTATTCAGCTCACCTTTTTTATTTTTTCCTGAACATAAAAACTACAAAATTATGATTTCTCCAGGTTCTACAATAGTCAATGGAAGTGTAGAGTTTAGCATAATATGGAATTTTGTAAATAATTAAGGTGGCATGTCTTCTTACTCTCAAATACAATAACTCTTCATATTAACATTTCTTGCAAAGGGACATTACCATAATCGCTTTACTCGCAGTCTCAATTGAAAATGTTAAATTGACAGCTTGATACACAACAGTTTTCAACAGATCTCTCTCAATGGCTTTTGTCCACAATGACACCATCAGCATTGTCATGGCACACCCTTTACTTGGCAGTGAAACCTGCTTCTCCAAGCAGGGTCATCATAGCATAGATCAAATGCCATGCCCAGTAGGTACTGCAACATGTGTTAAACCATAGTAGTGGTGTCCCATGCATCACATTGTTACACCACATATATCCCCCCTTAGACAAATGATGTTGCTACAACCATAGAACATATTACATAATAACTGTAAGTATGTTATCATTATAAAACTGGAATGAGAAACACTAGTTCCCTTTACTCACATAAATAATGTAATTACACTTTAAATTTTTTAAGTATGACACATCCATAAATATCTGATTCATAAAACTACTTGTATGTTTCTTCTGTTCATCTATACTTGTGAA
Source organism: Schistocerca cancellata (assembly GCF_023864275.1). Classification (NCBI taxonomy): domain Eukaryota; kingdom Metazoa; phylum Arthropoda; class Insecta; order Orthoptera; family Acrididae; genus Schistocerca; species Schistocerca cancellata. The sequence goes on from NC_064628.1 coordinate 590,282,804, forward strand.
CTAACCACAAAGAGGGCTGTTAAACAATTTGCACCTCTATCTTAATCTCAAATATCTCAATTAAGTCATGGTAAGCAACCATTTTTATTCATTCCCAACAAAAATCAAGTAAGTGTCAGTTCATGCTGTGAATCTAAAATTATCTAACACATCCAGGATCTACTCGGGTATTGCTACATCTCAGGCACTCATGTGAAAACAGGGTTAAAGTATCTGGGCAAGAAAAGGGTTTCCACAATGGAGAATAATGAATGCAGAAAGAGAAAGCATAAAATGGTGTTCCTGGTGGAGAAGAAAGAAGGGAGAAGTAAGGTTAGGAATGTTGGAACTGAAGAATAAAGAAGATAGACCTCAAAGACAGACATGTGTATGTGGGGAGTGGCATTTAATGCTTTGACTTCATGAAATGTGACATGACAATTTTATAACAGGAATAAAGAAGATAGACCTCAGAGACAGACATGTGTATGTAGGGAGTGGTATTTAATGCTTTTACTTCATGAAATGTAACATGACAATTTTATAACAGGTTCCATAAAATTGGATGATGGCAGCATAAAGCTGTTGAAACCAGCCATCTTGGAACAATAAAAGTGTGATCATGGTGTACAAACTGTGTTCGTTTTGAACCATAACAATAGCTCCATAATGCAACATGTGTACCTCACATCATGCATCATAGTCTAAATTTAGTACTTCTGATCCTTTTCTTTCCCTCCTTGACGAGATGGGTGCTAATGTTCAATTCTCACAATGCTGGATATGTGTTAACAAAATTATAGAAGTAATGCACCTTTTCTCTACCTTCAGAGCACTACTGACCTCCTACTGGTTTATCATACACTCATGTCATCCATTTAAAAACTGCTACTACACGTGTGCCACAAAAATTGTATACTGTAAGTGTTCAAACTAAAATTAATTATGATAATAATAATGATAATTATGATAATAAGAACAATCTCTCTTCTCTAATATGTCCCTATAAATACCAACTGAGGGGAGAGGCATCACCTAAAACCTAGAGATTTCAATTGCTCAATTGCTCATTTATTCATGTAGGCCTTGCAGCAGTTGAAGATGTATTTTTCGGTACAGAAATGATAGTGAAATATACCTTAAAGTACAATTATATAATTGTACAGGATGGAGAGATTGTTATAAAGAAGCTGAGACAAGAAGTAATACAGTGAACAACTGGGGCATTGGAGGCATCACTGTATGAAGCTCATGCAGGTTGTGAACTCTCTGAGGTTGATGGCATGTAACTACAATCACTCTGTGCAAGTGGCATTGCAGTTCTGGATACTAGGGTGCTTTGATAAGTCTGGTGAATTTCTATGAAAGAATGGAACATTTTTGTTGTGCCTTCATGGTTAGTAAGCTCATTTATCCAAAGGATAGTATAAAGAATTTCAACAATGTACACCTTACAGCCAGCTCAGCATGTAGGGGTACTTTGTAGCTTGGTTCACAGAGCCCACATCATTTCACACCATGGGAGTTTGTCAGCTGAGTTAACCCATCTTGCAGTCACCTTTCATCAGACTGGATATAGTGAAGGACAGATCAGACATATGTTGTGCTTTTGACCAACTGTACACTGTGTGTGTGTGATGATAATACCAAGTTGGCAACAATGTCTGTGGCCTTTCTGACTTATACAGGGAGTATTTCAAACAAGATTGCTATTATTTTGCCAAACTATGATGTGAAATGTCTTTTCCAACCTCCACTTAAGGTTAGGATCTTTTAGATTCTGTTAAGGAGATAAAACATCTCTCTATTGTATTCCTCACAGTCGTGTCATGTCCTACATTGGTCAGACTATCAGGACCATGGAAGACCTGTGTACTGAGCATAAGTGTCACACACACTTTCAACAGCCAAGCAAACTGGCTGTTCCAGAACATTGTCTTGCCACTGGTAATCCTAGGGAATGTAGCAATATGGAAATTCTGGCATGCACTTCCTGCTATGGGGGTAGTATTATTAAGGAAGCAGTTGAAATTAAATTAGCAGACATCCTTTTAAACAGAGATTGAGGTGTTTTCTTAAATTCTGTATGAAATCCTGCTTTCTCCCTTGTCAACAGAAGGGCAGAGTTAATGCTACCTCACCCATTGTTTAGTAATTTTCAGTACCTATAATGTCGGGTGCCAGTCATCTTTGGTTGTGTGGTAGTGCTAGTGTTAAAGTGTGGGTGTGTGTTATCTTTCTGAAATTTCTCTGCTAACTGAGGTTTCAGATTTCCATGAACAGTGCTCACTTGCAGGAGTTTTGCCTTCAAATTGACAGGGCGGTCACCTGTCGAAATATCAGTGTTTGTCAGTGATGTCACCTGGCTGCATTTCATAAGTTACCTGAACACTGAATACACTGGGAGAAACTCCAACTCACAAGTCAATGTGTTTGTTATGAAACCTTAATTCTTCTGCTTTGATTATCCATGTCTGTAAAAATACCAAAAGCAGCATTTACATTAGGAGGTCTTGTGTGACTGTCTACAGTCATGCAATGTGACTTTTTAATATCCTTACTATTACTCAATGTTTTCCATCACAAAAGTCATTACTGCATTCTTTCCAAGGTAAGTTGTCAAACAATTCATATAATGTGAACCTCAGTTTTCAGACTGCAGTGTCTTTGTAACAAATAGGGAGAGAATGTGGTGTTCCTTTTTCTGTTATGTAATTTAATGTCCCTCAGATACTTAGGTCATTATAGGTGTAGAACTAACTCAGTTATACAAGGGTGGAGTAGGAAATCATTTCTGGTTTTGGTGAAGAGATCTAACTTAAGTAATATCAGGAGAACATGGGAAATGGAAATACGAATGTCTAGATATGGATTTAAACCTCATTCCAGCCCAAATACCAGTCTGTAAATATTGCACTTATAACTAGCTTCTGAGAGCCCCCCCCCCCTTCCCCACGCCCCCCCACACACACACACAGAGAGAGAGAGAGAGAGAGAGAGAGAGAGAGAGAGAGAGAGAGAGAGAGAGAGGTATGCACGTGTATTCGCCTGTGGCCAATGCAGACAATTCATATCATTTACCCAGGTTGACAGTACATGGAGGGGGAAGGGGGAACAAGAAAGGATAGGTAAGTGCTGCCATGAGCAGTGTGCCACAGCAGCAATGGAAACATATGGATTATTTGTGGCGACAGTCACAAAAATGATGGGGCAGAGTATATAAGAAAGAGAGACTTGGGAAGAGGGAGAAATTTGGAGGAGATGAGAGTACAATAATGGGACATGCAATACAACAAACAGAAGGCTCATGACTAAGTTGGGCTTGACTTAGTTTGTATCAGAAGACACCATGTGGACACATGTGGCAATTGTCACTGAGATAGCGGCCACTGACCTGTAGGCTTTCTGACCTGCAAATCGCATTCCTTAGTAGTCTTCTTTTTTTCAAAGTTCATTTGTTGATCTGAAGAATTTTGAATCTCATTTTTTAAAATGATTGTATACAACAACATGGGAACATATATTCACATTTATATATGTCTATTAACTGTATCACTCACAAGGATGATCAGCTTTAGAACAGAGTGCATTTGTTTCATTTAACAGTTCAGCAAATTTACGTACAAGTTGCAATAATCAATAATTATATTGCGCTAGGTCACTTGAAAATATGCTGATTCACATAGAACTTTCCATACTGCATTCTAAGCATAGACTGGCTTTAAACACAGGATTATTTGCGATACTGCCTGACACAAACCTTCACCTGATGAATACTGGGCACCCATTAACTAAATTAACAAACTGACTAACAAATAACATAGTGATCATGTTCTTTGGGTGTTAGCTGCAATCTGACTGTCATAGTAATGTCTTTTTTTTTTGAATGTGTGTCACCAACTGCCTTTAAAACACACTGAGATGATAAAAGTCACGGGGTAGTGATATGCACATATACAGTTGATAGGATCACATAAAACAAGGTATAAAAGGGCAGGGCATTCACAGAGCTGTTGTTTGTACTCAGGCGATTCATGTAAAAAGGTTTCCGATGTGATTATGGCCAGATGGTGGTAATTAACAGAATTTGAATGCAGAATGGTAGTTTGAGCTCGATGCAAGGGATATTCCGTTTCAGACATCATAACGGAATTCAATATTCCAAGACACTCAGTGTCAATAGTGTGCTGAGAATACCAGATTTCAGGTGTTACCTCTCACCACAGACAACCCAGTGGTCAACAGCCTTTACTTAATTACCAGGAGTAGCAGCATTTGCAGAGAGTTGTCAGTGCTAACAGACAAGCAACATTGTGGGAAATAACTGCAGAAATCAATGTGGGATGTATGATGAAGATATCAGCTAAAACAGTGTGGCAAAACTTGGAATTAATGGGCTATGGCAGCTGATGACCAATACAAGTGCCTTTGTTAACAGCACGTCAACTGCAGTGCCTCTCCTGAGCTCGTGGCCATACCAGTTGAACCTTATGTGACTGGAAAACTGTGGCCTGGCCAGAAGAGTCCTAATTTCAGTTGGTAAGAGCTGATAGTAAGGTTTGAGTGTGATGCAGGCTCCACAAAACCATGGAGCCAAGTTGTCAGCAAGGCACTGTGCAAGCTGGTGGTGAATCAAGAATGGTGTGGGCTATGTTCACATGGAATGGACTGGGTCCTCTGGTCCAACTGAACTTACCATTGACTGGCAATCGTTGTGTTTGGCTACTTGGAGACCATTTTCAGCCATTCATGGCCTTCATGTTTCCAGAAAATGAGGAATTTTTATGGATAACAATGTGCCATGTCACCAGGCCACAATTGTTTGCGATTGGTTTGAAGAACGTTCTGGATAGTTCATGCAAATCATTTGGCCCTGCTGATTGGCTCTCATGAATCCCATCAAACATTTATGGGACACAACTGAGAGATCATTTCATGCACAAAATTCTGCACTAGCAACCCTTTTTCAATTATGGATGGCTACAGAGGCAGTATGGCTCAGTATTTCGCAAGGGGACAAAACAATTTGTTGAGTCCATGCCCTATCAAGTTGCTGCAAGATGCTGATCAAAACAATGTTCAATAAAATATCTGGAGTTATCTCATGACTTTTGTCATCTCAGTGTATAATACTGATTGACACAGAACATTATATAGTGTTTGCACTTGCTCAGTGCCAGCTACAGATTGACTACGGCTTTGTGCATGATGTCTATTTTAAGATGCAAGTTGGATAGACAACTCAAAATGTTAAAATACAAAATTATTATATTTTAGACAGTAATTTAAAAGACTGAAAATGTATATATTACAAATGCACTTTGTTGTTGTTGTTATGGTCTTCAGTCCTGAGACTGGTTTGATGCAGCTCTCCATGCTACTCTATCCTGTGCAAGCTTCTTCATCTCCCAGTACCTACTGCAACCTACATCCTTCTGAATCTGCTTAGTGTATTCATCTCCTGGTCTCCCCCTACGATTTTTACCCTCCACACTGCCCTCCAATACTAAATTGGTGATCCCTTGATGCCTCAGAACATGTCCTACCAACCGATCCCTTCTTCTGGTCAAGTTGTGCCACAAACTTCTCTTCTCCCCAATCCTATTCAATACTTCCTCATTAGTTATGTGATCTACCCATCTAATCTTCAGCATTCTTCTGTAGCACCACATTTCGAAAGCTTCTATTCTCTTCTTATCCAAACTATTTACCGCCCATGTTTCACTTCCATACATGGCTACACTCCATACAAATACTTTCAGAAATGACTTCCTGACACTTAAATCTATACTCGATGTTAACAAATTTCTCTTCTTCAGAAACGCTTTCCTTGCCATTGCCAGTCTACATTTTATATCCTCTCTACTTCGACCATCATCAGTTATTTTGCTTCCCAAATAGCAAAACTCCTTTACTACTTTAAGTGTCTCAATTCCTAATCTAATACCCTCAACATCACCTGACTTAATTCGACTACATTCCATTATCCTCGTTTTGTTTTTGTTGATGTTCATCTTATATCCTCACTTCAAGACACCATCCATTCCGTTCAACTGCTCTTCCAAGTCCTTTGCTGTCTCTGACAGAATTACAATGTCATTGGCGAACCTCAACCTTTTTATTTCTTCTCCATGGATTTTAATACCTACTCCGAATTTTTCTTTTGTTTCCTTTACTGCTTGCTCAATATACAGATTGAATAACATCGGGGAGAGGCTACAAACCTGTCTTACTCCCTTCTTAACCACTGCTTCCCTTTCATGTCCCTCGACTCTTATAACTGCCATCTGGTTTCTGTACAAATTGTAAATAGCCTTTCGCTCCCTGTATTTTACTCCTGCCACCTTTAGAATTTGAAAGAGAGTATTCCAATCAACATTGTCAAAAGCTTTCTCTAAGTCTACAAATGTTAGAAACGTTGGTTTGCCTTTCCTTAATCTTTCTTCTAAGATAAGTCGTAAGGTCAGTATTGCCTCACGTGTTCCAGTATTTCTACGGAATCCAAACTGATCTTCCCGGAGGTCGGCTTCTACTAGTTTTTCCATTCGGCTGTAAAGAATTCGCGTTAGTATTTTGCAGCTGTGGCTTATTAAACTGATTGTTCGGTAATTTTCACATCTGTCAACACCTGCTTTCTTTGGGATTGGAATTATTATATTCTTCTTGAAGTCTGAGGGTATTTCGCCTGTTTCATACATCTTGCTTATCAGATGGTAGAGTTTTGTCAGGACTGGCTCTCCCAAAGCTGTCAGTAGTTCCAATGGAATGTTGTCTACTCCGGGGGCCTTGTTTCGACTCAGGTCTTTCAGTGCTCTGTCAAACTCTTCATGCAGTATCGTATCTCCCATTTCATCTTCATCTACATCCTCTTCCATTTCCATAATATTGTCCTCAAGTGCATCGCCCTTGTATAGACCCTCTATATACTCCTTCCACCTTTCTGCTTTCCCTTCTTTGCTTAGAACTGGGTTTCCATCTGAACTCTTGATGTTCATACAAGTGGTCCTCTTATCTCCAAAGGTCTCTTTAATTTTCCTGTAGGCAGTATCTATCTTACCCCTAGTGAGATAAGCCTCTACATCCTTACATTTGTCCTCTAGCCATCCCTGCTTAGCGATTTTGCACTTCCTGTCGATCTCATTTTTGAGACGTTTGTATTCCTTTTTGCCTGCTTCATTTACTGCATTTTTATATTTTCTCCTTTCATCAATTAAATTCAATATTTCTTCTGTTACCCAAGGATTTCTACCAGCCCTCGTCTTTTTACCTACTTGATCCTCCGCTGCCTTCACTATTTCATCCCTCAAAGCTACCCATTCTTCTTCTACTGTATTTCTTTCCCCCATTCCTGTCAATTGTTCCCTTATGCTCTCCCTGAAACCCTGTACAACCTCTGGTTCTTTCAGTTTATCCAGGTCCCATCTCCTTAAATTCCCACCTTTTTGCAGTTTCTTCAGTTTTAATCTACAGGTCATAACCAATAGATTGTGGTCAGAGTCCACATCTGCCCCTGGAAATGTCTTACAATTTAAAACCTGGTTCCTAAATCTCTGTCTTACCATTATATAATCTATCTGATACCTTTTAGTATCTCCAGGGTTCTTCCATGTATACAACCTTCTATCATGATTCTTAAACCAAGTGTTAGCTATGATTAAGTTGTGCTCTGTGCAAAATTCTACCAGGCGGCTCCCTCTTTCATTTCTTAGACCCATTCCATATTCACCTACTATGTTTCCTTCTCTCCCTTTTCCTACACTCGAATTCCAGTCACCCATGACTATTAAATTTTCGTCTCCCTTCACTATCTGAATAATTTGTTTTATTTCATCATACATTTCTTCAATTTCTTCGTCATCTGCAGAGCTAGTTGGCATATAAACTTGTACTACTGTAGTAGGTGTGGGCTTCGTATCTATCTTGGCCACAATAATGTGTTCACTATGCTGTTTGTAGTAGCTTACCCGCACTCCTATTTTCCTATTCATTATTAAACCTACTCCTGCATTACCCCTATTTGACTTTGCGTTTATAACCCTGTAGTCACCTGACCAGAAGTCTTGTTCCTCCTGCCACCGAACTTCACTAATTCCCACTATATCTAACTTTAACCTATCCATTTCCCTTTTTAAATTTTCTAACCTACCTGCCCGATTAAGGGATCTGACATTCCACGCTCCGATCCGTAGAATGCCAGTTTTCTTTCTCCTGACAACGACATCCTCTTGAGTAGTCCCCACCCAGAGATCCGAATGGGGGACTATTTTACCTCCGGAATATTTTACCCAAGAGGACGCCATCATCATTTAATCATACAGTAAAGCTGCATGCCCTTGGGAAAAATTACGGCCGTAGTTTCCCCTTGCTTTCAGCCGTTCGCAGTACCAGCACAGCAAGGCCGTTTTGGTTATTGTTACAAGGCCAGATCAGTCAGTCATCCAGACTGTTGCCCTTGCAACTACTGAAAAGGCTGCTGCCCCTCTTAAGGAACCACACGTTTGTCTGGCCTCTCAACAGATACCCCTCCGTTGTGGTTGTACCTACGGTACAGCTATCTGTATCACTGAGGCACGCAAGCCTCCCCACCAACGGCAAGGTCCATGGTTCATGCACTTTAGGTAAAGATATTACTTTGATCAACAGTTGGATGGATGTCCACAAATTGGTACAAATTATGGTTCTACTTGATGGAGTGAAAATTTGGGTGCACACTGGGATTTCCAAGAGTGACCAATATTTTTTTGGAAACTAAGATTTTCTAACTGAAACATTCCACAAGCTGTCATTTTTTTCTCAGAAAATTATACATTTTTGGAAGCAGAAAAATTAGGGCTACAAGACAATAACATTAAATTTTCAAAAGGATAACATTTTGAGATTTGAACCATCTACAAACCAACAATTTTAAATAAAGATAAGTTTTCAATTATACAGTTTTCAGGGAAGATAATATGTCCTTTAGAAATATTAAAATGGGGGCTTCCACGTAAGAGTAAGTAAAATGGAGAATTATTAGTGGGGTCATGTTTTGGCAATAAATATGGTTTCCACAAATTGCAAAACTTCAAAATTTTCTAGGTACAAAGTTTCAACATGAACTGTCACTATTATTTTTATCAGCTAACTGTTAATTGTGTACTGAATAATAAAATATTGAAAAATACAGCATTCAGAAAAAATTGGAGACTTGACTTATTCACAGTACATGTATTATGTACAGAGTAGAGAGAGAGATTAGAGGAGTGGGATTACAGCAACTGGAGCTATTCCACCTCACCATTTTTCAATCCTATATGCACCTGTTGGAGCTGAACACTGGAAGTCACAGGTTGAGAAACGACCTCTGCTGATGTCTTATAGTTACCAGCCCTTTATGACACAAGTATGTATTCATACCACAGCATCCAAACAGATTACAGGAAAGCACAATTCACCATTTGAAAGAGCGCAATACATGAAAAATATGGTACCGCATTTGCTGCTACACAAAATAAGTATAATCTAATAAAAAGTCTGTTTAATTAATGAAACAAGAGAGTTACACATAATAGCAATGCAGCACACGCTATAAAACCTATGTATACACCACACATTACTTTTCTAATTTGTTTCACATTATTTATTTTGTTATTTTCAGCTAATTAATATTTACATAATTAAAATTGCCCATAATTTGAATTCTATTAAAGTAATGAAAAAAGCGTCTTCAGAGTCTTTCATTGTGGCATTCCTCTGCATTAGGCATCCCTCACATGATGTAGTTGAGGATGTCAGGTTAACTGCTATCCATATCCTAGTGAAAACTAAGCCACCAAAATCTAGTATTAGCCAGGAGTAATGATGTGGCTTACATTTATTACATAGGAATAATGACTTGGTTATCTTACTAGTCAATAAAGAAAATTTCACTGTATGAATAACAACTAAGGTAATAGAGAAATTGTCTCAGACTGCACGTTAATGCTCTTCATTTTATTATACTATGATGAGTTGTAATGCTTCTAATTCATCATAAGATGTATCTGATACACAGGGTGCCCCATTTATCTTGACCACCCTAAATAACTGTCTGTCCAGATGCAAATTACAAAATGTTTCAAGCAAATGTTCTTTAGCCATCAGGGGGACATCAATCAGTAAGATTGCCTTCAGTATAACTTTGTTTTTTACAAAGATATGAACAGCAGTATGACTTTCTTAAATAGCACCCTGTATTTTTTATTCAGTAGTTCATTTCCTTTCCTAAAGATCTATTCAGAAATGTATCATATTGTATCATTCACTGAAACACAACATTATTAATTACATAACACAACACTGACTTTGAGCCCGGGATCACAAACTCGTCCACTTGCTGGAGTTATCAGAAAAAAATGAAAACCAAGTAAAAACACAACACAACATTGACTTTGACTCTCCTGTACCATTGCCCATGAGTAGAACATTCAAAGTTGCTCAAAGTGGTGACCCTGGACACAAATACATTGGGCCACTTGTTGAATGAAAGTATTATTTACTGCTTCCAGTGTTGCCTACTGAAGAGAATTACAAGCAAGCACGATACATTCCTGCATGTCCTCTGGAGTTGTTGGAATATTGTGATAGACAACGTCTTTAATGCATCCCCAAAGAAAAAAAGCCCAGAGGATTTAAATCAGGAGACCTAGCGGGCCAAGTAACTGTTCCTCCTCTACCAATCCATCTGGCAGGATATCTTCGGTTCAGAACACAATGTGCGTGCAAGGCATTATTGCTGGACATCCATGATGTTGATGCCACATAAGCATTCTGGTTCTTAGCAGGACTTCATCCAGAAGAGGAGGAAGAATTTGCCTGAGGAAGCTGGCATACACTATGCCATTTAGACTACCGTTGATGAAATGAGGGCCAATAATTATAGTACCAAACACCCCACACCAGACGTTAACTCTCCACTGACGCTGATGTTCCACCTTTCTAAGCCATCATGAGTTGTTGCTGGACCAATAATGCATGTTCCTTGTATTTACCTGTCCTTTGTTTGAGAAGGAGCATTCATCGGTAAACAGAACATTGGAGAAGAAGTTCAGGTTGGCAAAGATTTGCTGCTGTGACCATTGACAGAACTGTACACGATTCTGGAAACCATTCACACGCAATTCTTGATGTAGGTGTACATGGTAAGGATGGAACTGGTGACATGTAAGAATAGGATGTACACTGGTTTTCGGAATGCCAATCTCATGTTCAAGATGTCGTGTGCTCACATGTGGATTCATACCAACAGAAGCGAGAACAGTAACTTCGGCAACTTCGTCTGTGTGAGTGCTACAATGATTGTGTTGTCATGGGTTGAAATTACCTATTTCCTGAAGTGCTACAACAAGGCAAGAAAACCTCCATTGGGAATGTGGGTTTATGTCAGGATATTGCTCTCTGTACAGTTCCACTGCCTGCGTAGCATTTTGCTTACCTTCAACAATAACAACAACAGTAAAGGAAACGTTATGTCAATGTTGTAGGAAGGACAGCCTTTACTGTATGCCTATTCTATACAAAAGTATTTAAAAGGACTAAACTACTGTACTAAATGTACCTGTACATAAGAAAACAGTATTGCAATTACTGTTCTGCTAACTTACATTCCCCATAGATGAGTAGCATTTCTACCTTCTCTTCATTGGTGTACATTCTACTCACACAACTCTTCAACTGACGATGGTTGACAGAATGATAGGTGTTCATTCTAATTATGTTTACATTTGTCCTCTGTCAACATCAGTAAGTGGATGTGTTCCATTACCACGAGTACCTGCACTAAGTGCTGAGAATGTCAACATCAATGTTGTGTTACATAATTAATAATGTTGCATTTCAGTGAATGGTACACTGTGATACATTTTTGAATAGGTCTTTAGGAGAAGAAATGAATTACAAAATATAAAAAACAGGGTGCCATTTAAAAAAGTCATACCACTGTTCATATCGTTGTAAAAAACAAAGCTACAACAAAGGCAATCATGCTGATTGATGTCCCCCTGATGGCTAAAGAACATTTGATTGAAACATTTTGTAGTTTGCATCTGGACAAACAGTTATTTAGGGTGGTCAAGATAAATGGGACACCCTGTATATGCATCAAATCAGTGTGTAGTATCTTTATCACAGGACCATATCTAACTGACATCAATTGTCCTTCAATAACATGCACTATCAAGTTAAGGACCCACAACATCACCAGTGTTACCACAAGTATCCCAAGTGCAATTCCCTGATATTTCCATGATTTCCGAGCAAGTTTCAGAATTTTCCCCTGACAAATTTTGAGACCTCTAGGGTAAGTAAAGATGTAACTTGAAAATCTGTCTTTGCAGCTACAGTGCAAAAAACCATAGTGCCAAAGGAGGAAATACCTAAATAAAACTTGCAAGCAGATGGTGTTTCCTAACACGAGCAAAAATCTGAAGTACTAACATCAACATATTTTTAATGAACAGTTGTTAAATGGAGAAAGCAAGCCAAATGATATATGCATTTCATTAAGACCACTGATGTTATTTTATTTCAATAAAATGAAGCACATATGGTGACAAAAATACACATTTCCTTGGAGTCACAAGACAGATTAAAAATAAGTTCACTGATTTCAGAAATAATTTCAGAAAAAAATATGCCTCTTGAAAGAAGCACGTAAGGGAGGGAAGAGTTGTGTAAACCAACACTATACACTATATGATCAAAAGTATCCAGACACCCCCAAAAACATATGCTTTTCATATTAGGTGTATTGTGCTGCCACCTACTGCCAGGTACTCCATATCAGCAACCTCAGCAGTCTAGGTACATCGATGGTGTAAAAACCTTTTGTCCAATTGCATTTGCTAGCAGAGTTTTATCCACCTGTCATGTAGACATCATGAGAGAGTAGAATGTTTCACTCCGCGGAACTCACGGACATCAAATGTGGGCAGGTGATTGGGTGTTACTTGTGTCATACATCTGTACATGAGATTTCCACACTCCTAAACATCCCTAGGTCCACTGTTTCTGATTTGATGGTGAAGTGGAAATGTGAAGGGACACATACAGCACAAAACCATACAGACCAATCTCATCTGTTGACTGACAGAAACCGCCGACAGTTGAACATAGTCATAATGTGTAATAGGCAGATGTCTGTCCAAACCATCAAACAGAAATTCCAAACTGCATCAGGATCCACTCCAAGTAGTATGACAGTTAGGCAAGAGATGAGAAAACTTGGATTTCATGGTCGAGCAGCTGCTCATAAGCCACACATCATGCTGGTAAATGCCATACAACGCCTCGCTTGGTGTAAGGAGCATAAACACTGGACAATTGAACACTGGAAAAATGTTGTGTGGAGTGACGAATCACGGTACACAATGTGGCGATCCAATGGCAAGATGTGGGTATGGTGAATGCCTGGTGGATGCCATCAGCCAGCGTGTGTAGTGCCAACAGTAAAATTCAGAGGCAATAGTGTTATGGTGTGGTCGTGTTTTTCATGGAGGGAGCTTGCATCCGTTGTTGCTTTGTGTGGCACTATCACAAAACAGGCCTACCTTGATGTTTTAAGCACCTTCTTGCTTCCCACTGTTGAAGAACATTTCAGGGATGGTGATTGCATCTTTCAACATGATCGAGCACCTGTTTATAATGCACAGCCTGTGACAGGGTGGTTACATGACAATAACATCCCTATAATGGACTGGCCTGCACAGAGTCATGACCTGAATCCTACAGAACACCTTTGGGATGTTTTGGAATGCCAACTTCACGGCAGGCCTCTCCTCAATTCAGCACTCTGTGAAGAATGGGCTGCCATCCCCAAGAAAGCTTCCAGCACCCGATTGAACATATGCCTGTGAGAGTGGAAGCTGTCATGAAAGCTAAGGGTGGGCCAACACCAAATTGTCAGCCAGGTGTCCAGATACTTTCGATCACATAGTGTAGGTGATCACCAATAAAATGTTGGTTCTGCTATGTTCATTATTGTCGGTTATTACCCACTGTGTTACAACCATTAATTTCCAGACATTATGTGACCTTTTCTTGAGAAATATTTGATTAAGTAGCGTACAAACCGCAAGCGACTGCCACAATTTTCTTCTCCTTATCATCCATATTTTCTAATACATAAACTACTTTCAAAGTGCCAAAATGTACTACAATAAATAAATGTCTCAAAAACATCACATTTTGCAATTTCTGAAATCCATCACCCTTGGCCTATGGCCTGCTGAGGAGCACTGCAGTCCTGGGTTCATGGATAAACCATGAAAATCCTCTGCATTATGCCACACACTAACAGACCTGACCTGTGGGCAGATCGGTCAGACTAGATCTGAGGGGCAGGACCTGAACATTATTGGAAAATGAAGGGCTTCAGATTGGCAAGCTGAATCTGTTAGAGATACCTGAAGAAATGGCCTGCAGTTTTGGCCTGTCCTGGAAATCCACTAGTGTGGCCAGCTTTTCTGGAGTCAGTAAGCATGTTCATGAATTGGGACCATTGTGATCAATCTGTGCAACAGATAACTTGAGCAAATACCCTGAGAATCAATAATAATGAGGATAGGTAGCAACTCAATGTAAACATGATCTCTGAGCCACAGGCAGGCATGTAGAAAAGATAATCACACTCTCAAAACTGAATTTTCGGCCACAGCCTTTGTCAGAAAATGAGAGCGCACACTCATTGACACAATCACCCAGACAAGACTCATGCACACATAACTGCCATCTCTGGCTGCTGCGTCTTGAGTCTCTGAGAATCAAATGCAAACAAACCATTCCTTACACCTTCCTGCCTCTCTTCTGCAGCTGCTTGGCTAGAGGTGAGAAGGGGTGGCAGCACTGACAGCGAGCTGAGGGCAGTGGTAGAAAGGGGAGATACAGTAGTAATGAGGGAGCAGGGAAACAGTGTACATGCTCAGTTGCACTCAACGAGTGATGATTCGTGATGTCTCAGTAAAAACACCATTTCATATACTGAGACAAAAAACGAGATTTTTCCAATGTTTTTTTCAAATTTCCCTGATATTTCCATGATTTCCCTGACCCGTTTGAAATTCCCTGATATTTCCTGACTTCTAGAACCTGTAAAAATCCTGATCACTCATGAATGACATCCCCCAGTGGCCTGCCCCATCAGTGATAGAAAGTTTAAATATGAATAATAATTGCTTTAGTAATTTTCTACTTTCTGTGCAGAAAACTCCCTTCAAATATCAGGTCAGCAAGATTCATTTCTTCTGGGTTTACAAGAGGAATTACATCTTAGAGTCGCTGCTCAGCAATATAAAGCTATCGGTCAAGTATCGGCCCCCTGTAATGCTTCATCATTGTACAGTTATTCAGCGGTAAGTGTGAAAGTTATTTTGTTTTGTATAGAGATACTGCAATATTTCAGCTTTTGTTTCCTATTTCACACTTCTATGTTGGGCAAATAAAATCTGCTATGAAGTCTTGATTACATTTATCTAAATATGTTACTGGAAGGTCTTTGATGGTGTACGAATAATGGAAGATGTATGGGTATCAACTCACCATATACACACAGTTGAGATGTTGAGCGGTTGACAAGCACATAATAAAGATTGAAAATCTTACTAAGCTTACTGGTAATGTCCTTCTTCAGAGCTAACTATTACAAAACATAGACACTACACATGGTATTACACTATTCCAATTACAGGCTTCTAGGGGTTGTAGATGGGACTTAGTAGACAATTTCAATATGAAAACCATATCCAGAAATATGCCTTCATAATATAAAATAAGTCTGAAGATCAAATCATGTTCATATCTGTCATTTTATGGTACCATTGTAATAGTACAGCTGAACACCATATGTATCAAGAACGCTTTGTGGATCACCTTGTTGCGTAAACTAGTTCTACCTCTTATGCAATATGCCTTGGTCTCTGTGCTGCTTCACTAGATCACCACCTAAAAGTGCTGCAGTTGGAGTTATCCTTAACATAAATAGCCAGATGCCTTCCTTAAGACCCCAAATTGCAGGTTCACGAGTTTTAAATCACTGGTGACCAGGTCTCTTACAGTCTCTAATGTTTACAAGACTTATGCAGAGCATAATAATTCTTATTTCTTCAAGTGGAAATTTCATGCAGTACAGATGAAGTAAACATTGTTTGCTTCACATGCAGCTGTATAGAAAAAGTTGCAGGACAAATATGATAGTCACAACTATTATGCCAATGAACCAAAGCACACATTTTGGTTCTTTGTTAATCATCACTATAAAACGTTCTCTTAACCCGGATAACATAAAAGGAGATACAGCTCAAAAGGTTCCCAAAGTTGAGTTAGAGAACAGACAGATGCAAGATTAGCCCTGCATGTAGCTGGTTACAAGCCTGAACGAAAGCTAAAAAAGACTAAAGCAAGACTTAATATTAAAAGCAGACTGACTAGACTAGAGCAAGACTAAAGCAAGACTGACTGAAAATGGGGTGAGCTTTGGCCTTATAAAGGATATTAAAGTACTTTGTTAATTTATGATAGTTTACAAATTCTGTAGGTCAGAAAGTTAATCTATTATTGGCTACTGATTTTGTCATCATGATTTGTTTGCATATATGTTATCATGAGCAGCATCTATTAAAGTTGCTGTTGTGGTCCTCAGTCCAGAGACTGGTTTGATGCAGCTCTCCATGCTACTCTATCCTGTACAAGTCTCTTCATCTCCAAATAACTAGTGCAACCTATAGCTTTCTGAATCTGATTAGTGTATTCACATCTTGGTCTCCCTCTATGATTTTTACCCTCCAATAGTAAATTGGTGATCCCTTGATGCCTCAGAACATATCCTACCAACCGACCCCTTCTTCTACTCAAGCTGTACCACAGATTCCTCTTCTCCCCAATTCTATTCAGTACCTCTTGATTAGTTACATGATCTACCCATCTAAACTTCAGCATTCTTCCATAGCACCACATTTCAAAAGCTTCTGTTGTCTTCTTGTGTACACTGTTTATTGTTCATGTTTCACTTCTATACATGGCTATACTCCATACAAACACTTCAGAAACGACTTCCTGACACTTAAATATATACTCAATGTTAACAAAATTTCTCTTCTTCAGAAACACTTTCCTGGGCATCCCAGACTACATTTTATATCCTCTCTACTTCGACCATCATCAGTTATTTTGCTCCTCATATAGCAAAACTCATTTACTACTTTAAGTGTCTCCTAATCTAATTCCTACAGCATTACCTGATTTGACTGCATTCATCCATTTTGCTTTTGTTGATGTTCATCTCATATCCTCATTTCAAGATTCTGTCCATTCCATTCAGCTGCTCTTCCAGGTCCTCTGATGTCTCTGACAGATGTGTAATTGGCAAACCTCAAAGTTTTTATTTCTTCTCCAATATACAGATTGAATAACATTGGGGATAGACTACAACCCTGTCTCACTTCCTTCTCAACGACTGCTTCCCTTCCATGCCCCTCAACTCATATCCTCATTTCAAGATTCTGTCCATTCCTGGTTTCTGTACAAATTCTAAATAGTGTTTCAAGTATTTCACTCCCTGTATTTTACACCTGCCACATTCAGAATTTGAGAGAGAGTATTCTAGTCAACATTGTCAAAAAATTTTTCTGAGTCTACAAAGGCTAGAAATGTAAGTTTGCCTTTCCTTAACCCATCTTCTAAGATAAGTCGCAGGGTCAGTATTGCCTCGCATGTTCCAACATTTCTACAGAATTCAAATTGATCTTCCCTGAGGTCGACTTCTACCAGTTTTTCCATTCATCTGTAAAGAATTCATGTCAGTATTATACAATGATGAATTATTAAAGTGATAGTTTCGAAATTTTCACACCTGTCAACACCTGCTTTCTTTGGGATTGGAATTATTATATTCTTCTTAAAGTCTGAAGGTATTTTGTCTGTCTCATGCATTTTGCTCACCAGATGGAAGAGTTTTGTCATGGCTGGCTCTCCCAAGGCTATCAGTAATTATAATGGCCTTATTTTGACTATTCTTCACTCAGTATAGCATCTCCCATTTCATCTTCATCTAAGTCCTCTTCCATATCCATAACATTGTCCTCAAGTACATTTCCCTTGAATAGACCATCTATACAATCCTTCCACCTTTCTGCTTTCCCTTCTTTGCTTAGAACTGATTTTCTATCTGAGCTCTTGATATTCGTACAAGTGGTTCTCTTTTCTCCAAAGGTCTCTTTAATTTTCCTGTAGGTGGTTTCTATCTTACCCCTAGTGATATATGCCTCTACATCCTTACATTTGTCCTCTAGCCATCCCTGCTAAGCCATTTTGCTCTTCCTGTTGATCTCAAATTTTGAGACATCTTCTATTCCTTTTCACGTTCTTCATTTACTGCATTTTTATACTTTCTCCTTTCATCAATTAAATTTAATATCTCTTCTGTTACTCAAGGATTTCTACTAGCCCTCATCTTTATACCTGCTCAATCCTCTGCTGTCTTCACTATTTCATCTCTCAAAGCTACTCATTCTTCTTCTACTGTATTTCTTTCCCCTGTTCTTGTCAACTGTTCCCTAATGCTATCTCTAAACCACTGTACAACCTCTGGTTCTATCAGTTTATCCAGGTCCCATCTCCTTCAATTCCTACTTTTTTGCAGTTTCTTCAGTTTTGATGTACAGTTCATAACCAATAGATTGTAGTCAGAGTCCACATCTGCCCCTGGAAATGTCTTACAATTTAAAACCTGGTTCCTAAATCTCTGTCTTACCATTATATAATCTATCTGATACCTTTTAGTATCTCCAGGGTTCTTCCATGTATACAACCTTCTATCATAATTCTTAAACCAAGTGTTAGCTATGATTAAGTTGTGCTCTGTGCAAAATTCAACCAGGCAACTTCCTCCTTCATTCCTTACCACCAGTCCATATTCACCTACTACTTTTCCTTCTCTTCCTTTTACTACTATCAACTTTCAGTACACCATGACTATTAAATTTTCATCTCCCTTAACTATCTGAATAATTTCTTTTAATGCATCATAAATTTCTTCAATCTCTTCATCATCTGTAGAACTAGTTGGCATATAAACTTGTACTACTGTGGTAGGCATGGGCTTTGTGTCTATCTTGGCTACAATAATATGTTCACTATGCTGTTCATAGTAGCTTATCCGTGTTCCTATTATTTTTATTCATTATTAAACCTACTCCTGCATTACCATTATTTGATATTTTATTTATAGCCTTGTATTCACCTGACCAGAAGTCTTGTTCCTCCTGCCACTAAACTTCACTAATTCCCACTATATCTGACTTTAACCTATCTACTACTCTTTTTAAATTTTCTAACATACCTGCCCAATGAAAGGATCTAAATTTCCCTGCTCTGATCCATAGAATGCCAGTTTCGTTTCTCCTGATAATGACATCCTCCTGAGTAGTCCCTGCCTGGAGATCCGAATGGGAGATTATTTTCCCTCCAGAATATTTTACCCAAGAGGATACCTTCATTATTTAACCATACAGTGCAGCTGTATGCCCTCTAGAAAAATTATGGCTGTAGTTTCCCTTTGCTTTCAGCCATTCACAGTATCAGCACAGCAAGGCCGTTTTGATTGATGTTACAAGGCCAGATCAATAAATTATCCAGACTGTTGCTCTTGCAACTACTGAAAAGGCTGCTGCCCCTCTTCAGGAAGCACATGTTTGTTTGTCCTCTCAACAGAAACCCCTCCATTATGGGTGCACCTACAGTACAGCTATCTGTACTGCTGAGGCTTGTTAGCCACCCCACCAACAGCAAGGTCCATAGTTCATGTGGGGGAGGCTATTAAAGAATGAAGTACTAATTTATGCCTATGCATTGGGAATCCCGGTTTTATGAGCAAGGGATCCATCTTGTATGTTAAGATTTAGTTATTAAAAATTTTTAATTGAGGACTCTTGCTCATTATTATGGGTGTCAATAGATATGGAAAAATCAAGCAATCTGAAGTATATCAATATATCCTGAAAATTTGCAGTAGTTTAGCTATAATTGGCACTGAAAGTTTGGACCCAGTGAAATCTGTAATTAATAATATCTTTTAAATTAATTATCTTTGGATTAATGCCAACATTTCACTGAAGAGAAGAAAAATAACTCTCTAATTTGGAAATGGTCTTTCCTTCTGAATTTAGCTATTAGTTCATGAGATTTTTCCTATGGATACATGTACTAAATTTTATAGTTGCAGTAACTTTTGATTGCCATCATTTCTGATGAAACTAATTGGCTCATTGCACCAGGACAACAAACTGAATGACCTGAATAATAAGGTTTTGTGGGGGGGGGGGGGGGGGGGGGAGGAATTTGTTTAAGCCATTTTAATAATATGTGTAGTATTTACTTAATGTGAGAACTTTAATGTGGGAATTGTGTATAGACCTTTATACAAGAAATATGAGACACATGAAGTAGAATGGTGGGGGCAACCTGCTCTGTCCACAGCCTCAGTCCATTAAGTACCATTTTCATCTGCTTACAACAGCTGCAAGAAACTGATGTGTATGCAACTAGGAGAGTTAACTGTGCTGTTGCATGTGGACTGTGTGTATAAAAGCATGCATCACAGGTACACCTTCAGTAACCAACAGTAGAGTCAACACATAGAGCAGCTACAGTACAGCAAATAGGTCACAGCTCACTGTGTCCATTGTGTGCATACAAGGAAGTGGAAGATTTGAAAGTGATGTGATCTCGAAACTTATTTTATATACAAATAGCAGATTTCCAAAGGTGGTTATTTATCTGACTTTATCCAGTAAGTCCCCTCTATAACCTGTAGAAGCCTGTAATAGGCAAAACATGGTTGTGTTTGTGTCACTCCTCCCCCCCCCCCCCACACACACACACATACACACAGACATGTAACACACACTGTCACATTATTGAGCTGACAATGTACAATGTAGTCAGCCTAGACAATGTGTGTGTGTGTGTGTGTGTGTGTGTGTGTGTGTGTGTTATATTAATTAGTTCAGAAGGAGGATACTGTCTAAAACCTCAGCAGTATTTTCAGTCTTCTTTGTGTGCCTGTCAACTACTCAGTGCTTCAACTCCTTCCACTATTTATGTTTATTTCATTCTGAAATGTCTGTGCTTCTGTCCCCTTCTGTACCTGTAATAAATTTTAACCCAGACTAACTTATGTCCTGAGTTCCTAGCTGTATTAATTACAAATGTGAGTTTCCAACAGTAAACAAGACTGATGACTGCTTTCCACTTGCAATGATTTCAGGCTTTCCTAAAAGTCCCTTCAAAGGACAGGTTGAGCAACAAGGCAGTTCTTTTGGAGATCTGCTGTAGTAATATTATACACATTCTGAAACAGAGACAGCTGCTGCAACAGGGAATCTTCTGTTGAATGGACCTAGAGAGATTATCTCTGAACCCACTTTGCACACTAACTTTGCTGGAGGTCCCATGCTTAGTGAATGCATACTGTATCTCAAGGTTAGCCAATTTGCTTGAAGGGTAATGCTATATGGACATTCCAAGATGATTCTTACTTAGGTCAATGATGGGACCAGCTGAATCAATAGAAATTATGTTACATTGACTGGTAGTGATTGCTCTCTGGTCGCCATCAACAATAGCTAGCAAACAACTTGGTACATAGTTCTTTTCCTGTCTACAGAAGTAGAGGTGAGATGCAGAGCTGACAATCACTGAAATTTAATGTGTCACTGACTCTGAAAACAGTTTATTTATTGTTGACATGTTATATGTATGAAAGAATGTTGTTTCAGACAATGGAATTTCCAAGTTAGAATACCAACAATGGTATGAAAAGGATAGATTGCTGTTCACCATAAAGATGACGTGCTTGGGTTGCAGATGGGCACAATGAGAAGATTGTTACAGATTGTGTTTCTCCAGAAAAGAAAACCAACACACATTCATTCACACAAGCAGGCACACCTTATGCACACATGACCGATATCTCCAGCTGATGTCGCCACAATGCAACTCTCACAGTGAACAAAAGCAGCACTCATGGGGCAGGGAAGGGAGATGGATAACATGGTATCATTGAAGGGGTGGGTGAGAGAATAACACTGTCTAATGCAGTGTGCAGGGCTAGATGAGAGCAGGACAAGGTTGCTGGGCACAGTGTTGGGAGGCTGTGGGGGAGGGAGAGGGTGGAGCGAAAAAGGCAAAAAGCAGGAAGGTAAAAGATCAGTAAGTGTGTTGGCAGAGAACAGCACACAATGAGAGTGAGGGGTAGTGAAATTGGAGGAGGTGATATGACAGAGGAGGCAGAAACTGTTGAGTGGAAGATGTGGGAACAGTAGGTTACAATAGGTTGAGACAAGGATAACCGTGAGAGCAAAGAATATGTTGTAATGATAACTTTCATATGCACAATTCAGAGAAGTGGACCATCCAGCTGTCCATCATGATGAATGGCCACCGCCAAGCTGTGGCTGAGAGCAAAGTAGATCACCCTGTGGCACAACATGCAGCCGAACATGACAAGCTCGATTTAATGGCCGCTTCACAATCCAAATCATCTGGATCCTCCCCTCCACCACCTCTTCTTGTGAAATGTGCAGATGGGAGTTATCCTTACAACACATTCTTCACTCCTGAAATTATTGTGGCCTCAACCTACAGTAAGCTACTGTCCTGTCACCCTCCACCCAACAGTTTCCGCTCCCTCGTCCTGTCAGCTCCTCTCTTTCCACATTCCCTCATCTGCTATACAGCACTATTCTCTCCCCTCACCCATACCCTGCTATGCCTCCCTCTTCCTTGCCCTACTACAGATTGCTATTCACATGACATTCACATCCAATTGGGGCTCCCAGTGGTAGCAGTCAAGTGTGCATGAGGTGTTCTTGTGTGTGTGAATGTCTGTGTGTGTTTTCTTAGCTGAAGAAGGCTTTGAGCAAAATCTGTAACGTGTAATAGTCTTTACATTGTACCTGTCTGCTACTCAATGGTCATCATTATATCTTTTCCTAATACTATTGATATTCTACCTGGAGTTCCCATTGTTTGATTTTGCCTAACAGTTTGTCTTCCATCCCACAACTCTGTGCTATTTTCCTTTGTTACTATATCTAACACATTACTCTTCTCAGTGTCTGTTCTTTCTCTTCTTTCATGTCTGTTTCATCAGCTTCCATAGCAGACAGCCTCTGACTTCTGAGTCCCAATGTATCAATGATCTCATCCGCCCACCGCATACAGCTATGTGGCTGGATGGACTGTTGGTGCAGCATTAATGCCCCACATTCTGCCCACCAGTTATTATAATTATTCCTTTTGATCATATTTCCTCCTTCGCCCTTGCATATTTTTGCATTTTGATTTCCATACCCACCTATGCCATATGTGCCTCATCTCTACCTCATCTGCCCTTTTGCCACATTTTTGTACATGTTTTTTTTTCCTGCCTACTTTTATGTATTTGTTCATGTTTGTACCTATCTGTGCATTTTTTTTGGTTGCCTGTACATATTTTACATGTCTTCTTCTCTTATCCATCTTCCCTCACAAACACTCAATGCCTTCATTTGGGCATTTCCTAAGTCATTTTCTGTTTCTCCAATGTCATCCCCACCACAATGGGCCACTGCTCCATATTCCTGGACAAGTTCAGAATAGTATCCCTTTCCCTGGCTAAAATCCAGTCCCAGATCCTGTTCCTTAAATGTGTGTAAACCATGGAATCTACCCAAACAGCCTAACCAGAAAAATGTCTTTCTCTGATTCCTGCCCCTCCTTTCAAAATGACCTCCACCTTTTCAGATTCTGACAGTCCCTGTCCCTCACAAACCTGCTACTCCAAAAATACATTTACATTGCACAGGTAGGCAACCCGAAACCACCTCTGCTCCGTCCACAAGATACTGCTACTGTGTAATCCCTACTACTCTATGTACATCTTGCAGGCAATAATGTTTGTGAAACACAATGCAGAATGTAACATAACAAACAGTAATGTACATAGGTACAATACATGGGCAAGGGAAAGCTTTCACAGGATTGCAAGTAAAAAAAAATGGTTGCAGACCATAGTCCACACACAATAGGGATAATCGTTTATAACAAACTACAATCTGACCCAAGAAAGCTAATTTAAACACTTTAAAGAATTAACTTAAGCATTTATTAACAGAGAAAAGCTGTTATTCAATAGAAGATTCAAGTTGTAATATCACTTTCTAAATATATATAGCATAAGTTTGTTTTGGCAACAAAAAAAAAAAAAAAAGATAATTTCTGATCTTCACTATTTATATCAATGTGTGCACTTATGTATGTTGACTAAACCATTGTATATATGAACTGAAATTGATGACAATGTCCAAAAACTGATTCTTATGTGGACAGAAAACAAACAAACAAATAAATAAATAATATTATTTAAGGAGGAAGGTGGTAGAGTTATGTAGTTGGGAAACAGAAGGGGTTTCTTGCTAATATGATGTACTTCAAAAGCTAATACAGTAATAGAGCTGGCTCCAGTAGCGGATACATATGGGGGGGGGGGGGGGGATGCGTGGCCCCCCTCATGGGGCCGCTCACATTGTCACCTGCGCCACCCCTGCCAGTCAGCCCGCATGCTATTCATTCGTTTCTCTCATCAGTTGACTCAATTGAATCAACTTATCGAGTATTTGTACTTTCCTATGCAGCATTATCATTAAAATTCAACATACTTTTGCCCTCACAACTACTGAAACATGACAGTAATGATCTGGCACATGAACTGAATCGGTGCTTAACTGAACTACCGTTCTTTGGAGAAGAATCACTCTTTGTGATTAAAAAGAGACTAATGGGAGAGATTCTTCAATATAAACAAATGAGAATAAATGCCCTGAATGATCATGATTCTGTTATGCAAGCATTATCTGTTTGTCCTAGATCTGACTATTCTATTTTGCACACACTGTACAAAATATTTGCTTGTCTACCTGCATCTATTGCTACAGTAGAATAAGTTTTTCAACATTGCAGCTTACGAAAACATGACCTGAAGGTAGCACCTAAAGAAGGCAACAAGTTACATGGCTGAAATATTGTGCCAGAGTGACACAAACATCTGGCAGTAGATCCGATTATTCCACATGTCAAAATCTCACTGGGAAAGCCTGAAGAGTTACATTAATAGTATTGTTCAAACTTCACATGTAAATAAACATGTGCTGATTAAATTAAGCAATTCTTGAGCTTTTTTTGAATGTGCTTTCATAAATTACATGAGCTGCATTATATCCAAATGACATATGTCTTTATTATTGGCCACAATAAAGAAGTACTTATTTAGCTATGAAGTACAGAACTTCTTAAGCTGATATATTGGAAGACAGAAAGTGGGAGGCAGCACATAATGCTGCATTCATGCAGTGTGTAAATGCAGAAGATTTGAAGTCCTCACACATTTGCATAATAAGATCTAATTAAAGTCTGGTGTAACATCAAAAGTTTTTCTTGCCTTGAAAGAAGATTGTCAGAGGTAATGCCTAACACACACATCCATTATCTGTCACCTCATTTGTGATTGTGAATATTTGTATCTACATGCAGTTTTTACAAGTATTTTGTGTAATCATTAATTTATGTAAACTCTTATAGCTGCCTTACTTTTCATCATGCATTATATTAAGTGACAAGCAATTGCTCTCACTGACACAACCATGCTTATATAATTGGCATTTTTGCAACTTTGTTGGAACACTGAGAATTAGATTTGCTTGCAGCTTGACACAAGGACTGCCACTGGGGCTCCTTGCATGCAACAGGAATGACATGGTTGGTGTTCTACATACATCTACATCTACATCTACATTTATACTCCGCAAGCCACCCAACGGAGTGTGGCGGAGGGCACTTTACGTGCCACTGTCATTACCTCCCTTTCCTGTTCCAGTCGCGTATGGTTCGCGGGAAGAACGACTGTCTGAAAGCCTCTGTGCGTGCTCTAATCTCTCTAATTTTACATTCGTGATCTCCTCGGGAGGTATAAGTAGGGGGAAGCAATATATTCGATACCTCATCCAGAAACGCACCCTCTCGAAACCTGGCGAGCAAGCTACACCGCGATGCAGAGCGCCTCTCTTGCAGAGTCTGCCACTTGAGTTTGTTAAACATCTCCGTAACGCTATCACGGTTACCAAATAACCCTGTGACGAAATGCGCCGCTCTTCTTTGGATCTTCTCTATCTCCTCCGTCAACCCGATCTGGTACGGATCCCACACTGATGAGCAATACTCAAGTATAGGTTGAACGAGTGTTTTGTAAGCCACCTCCTTTGTTGATGGACTACATTTTCTAAGGACTCTCCCAATGAATCTCAACCTGGTACCCACCTTACCAACAATTAATTTTATATGATCATTCCACTTCAAATCGTTCCGCAAGCATACTCCCAGATATTTTACAGAAGTAACTGCTACCAGTGTTTGTTCCGCTATCATATAATCATACAATAAAGGATCCTTCTTTCTATGTATTCGCAATACATTACATTTGTCTATGTTAAGGGTCAGTTGCCACTCCCTGCACCAAGTGCCTATCCGCTGCAGATCTTCCTGCATTTCGCTACAATTTTCTAATGCTGCAACTTCTCTGTATACTACAGCATCATCCGCGAAAAGCCGCATGGAACTTCCGACACTATCTACTAGGTCATTTATATATATTGTGAAAAGCAATGGTCCCATAACACTCCCCTGTGGCACGCCAGAGGTTACTTTAATGTCTGTAGACGTCTCTCCGTTGGTAACAACATGCTGTGTTCTGTTTGCTAAAAACTCTTCAATCCAGCCACACAGCTGGTCTGATATTCCGTAGGCTCTTACTTTGTTTATCAGGCGACAGTGCGGAACTGTATCGAATGCCTTCTGGAAGTCAAGAAAAATAGCATCTACCTGGGAGCCTGTATCTAATATTTTCTGGGTCTCATGAACAAATAAAGCGAGTTGGGTCTCACACGATCGCTGTTTCCGGAATCCATGTTGATTCCTACATAGTAGATTCTGAGTTTCCAAAAACGACATGATACTCGAGCAAAACACATGTTCTAATATTCTATAACAGATCGACGTCAGAGATATAGGTCTACAGTTTTGCGCATCTGCTCGATGACCCTTCTTGAAGACTGGGACTACCTGTGCTCTTTTCCAATCATTTGGAACCTTCTGTTCCTCTAGAGACTTGCGGTACACGGCTGTTAGAAGGGGGGCAAGTTCTTTCGCGTACTCTGTGTAGAATCGAATTGGTATCCCGTCAGGTCCAGTGGACTTTCCTCTGTTGAGTGATTCCAGTTGCTTTTCTATTCCTTGGACACTTATTTCGATGTCAGCCATTTTTTCGTTGGTGCGAGGATTTAGAGAAGGAACTGCAGTGTGGTCTTCCTCTGTGAAACAGCTTTGGAAAAAGGTGTTTAGTATTTCAGCTTTACGCTTGTCATCCTCTGTTTCAATGCCATCATCATCCTGGAGTGTCTGGACATGATGTTTCGAGCCACTTACTGATTTAACGTAAGACCAGAACTTCCTAGGATTTTCTGTCAAGTCGGTACCTAGTATTTTACTTTCGAATTCACTGAACGCTTCACGCATAGCCCTCCTTACGCTAACTTTGACATCGTTTAGCTTCTGTTTGTCTGAGAGGTTTTGGCTGCGTTTAAACTTGGAGTGAAGCTCTCTTTGCTTTCGCAGTAGTTTCCTAACTTTGTTGTTGTACCACGGTGGGTTTTTCCCGTCCCTCACAGTTTTACTCGGCACGTACCTGTCTAAAACGCATTTTACGATTGCCTTGAACTTTTTCCATAAACACTCAACATTGTCAGTGTCGGAACAGAAATTTTTGTTTTGATCTGTTAGGTAGTCTGAAATCTGCCTTCCATTACTCTTGCTAAACAGATAAACCTTCCTCCCTTTTTTTATATTCCTATTAACTTCCATATTCAGGGATGCTGCAACGGCCTTATGATCACTGATTCCCTGTTCTGCACTTACAGAGTCGAAAAGTTCGGGTCTGTTTGTTATCAGTAGGTCCAAGATGTTATCTCCACGAGTCGGTTCTCTGTTTAATTGCTCGAGGTAATTTTCGGATAGTGCACTCAGTATAATGTCACTCGATGCTCTGTCCCTACCACCCGTCCTAAACATCTGAGTGTCCCAGTCTATATCTAGTAAATTGAAATCTCCACCTAAGACCATAACATGCTGAGAAAATTTATGTGAAATGTATTCCAAATTTTCTCTCAGTTGTTCTGCCACTAATGCTGCTGAGTCGGGGGGTCAGTAAAAGGAGCCAATTATTAACCTAGCTCTGTTGTTGAGTGTAACCTCCACCCATAATAATTCACAGGAACTATCCACTTCTACTTCACTACAGGATAAACTACTACTAACAGCGATGAACACTCCACCACCGGTTGCATGCAATCTATCCTTTCTAAACACCGTCTGTGCCTTTGTAAAAATTTTGGCAGAACTTATCTCTGGCTTCAGCCAGCTTTCTGTACCTATAACAATTTCAGCTTCGGTGCTTTCTATCAGCGCTTGAAGTTCCGGTACTTTACCAATGCAGCTTCGACAGTTTACAATTACAATACCGATTGCTGCTTGGTCCCCGCATGTCCTGACTTTGCCCCGCACCCGTTGAGGCTGTTGCCCTTTCTGAACTTTCCCGAGGCCATCTAACCTAAAAAACTGCCCAGCCCACGCCACACAACCCCTGCTACAATAGCTAGGAAATTCCAGGCCTCATATGTCTATCCACAGTTCTCCTCATCAAGCTATCCAAGTCCTTGCCCACTATGTGCATGTCTGTGTATTATCAAACTCTCCCTTGGAATGCATCTCATATTGTTACCTAGCCAGCCCTACTCAGCCTTCATTGGGACACATCCTATGTGTGCAAATCTCAGCCAGCATCAGCCAAGAAATGAGCATTACCTTACTGTACTATTCACATTATGCAATACTATTAATAATAGAGTAAAGTTGACACCAACCCAATGATTTGCTTAAACTCCATAGGGTTTTGTTATGTGTGGTTCTTTTAGATGTAGTATAACCTTGTCTTCCTCTGAACTGACTTCCCCAATCAGTTATATGAAAATCTACAGTTCAACATGAATTACAAATCACAGTGAAGCTTCTTAACTTTCACGTTTACAAATAATTATTTTGGGTAAAAGATGTGATATGAGACAGACTAAAAATCCTAGATACAACTAAGATTGAACCCTAAATCTTCTATACACCAATTAAATTTGTAAAGAAATTCATCAAAGGAATGGGAGGAACTGACCTTCAATGGATCATTTAGGCTCACATTAAACTCCACTTTATTAATAAATAAACTTTTCACAGATGCCAACATGTTACTGATAGTGAGCATTCTTCAGTAATATAAATCTTTCTGGAACAAGGTCTTTATGTAAATTGTTCCTAACATTAACTGAATTTTCTGTAGTGCTTGGCAGTACATGGTAATAATATTAAAAAGGAAAACAAATTTAATATAATTAAATTGTTCTTATTCATAGTATTGATTTTGAAAATGGAGTGTTAGATTGTAAGACAGATAACTTATTATTGCAAATTTCACTGATGAATAAATATGCTTCTGCAAAGAATTCTGGATTTTGCACCACTAATAATTCATCTGACACACTTGTGGTCGCAAAATATTTAAGTGTGGATGGATAAATTTCCCCAAATCACATTACTTTTGCAAAGGAAGACTATTCCCCAAAACTGGAACAATGCTTTGTGTTTTCAACTTTACCAGGAAGCAGACACATGATACATAAAAAGCTGTGGATGTATCACTCTCTTCTATGTACTGTACAAAGTATTTAATACTATTATCACCAACTATATATAAAAAAGTACAAAGTACTGTACTCAGTGAAGTTTTAAGTTGGCTGTAAAACTGGATGTAACAGTATGGGCCATTTGCAAGACAAATCCAAATTTATGGAATTTAGCAATGAGTATGAATGAAAATTTTATATAGGATTAATTAATGTTGAGAAAGCTCACTTTCAACAAAAACTGTATTACAGATCCCATGAGAATCAAGGAATTGATTTGACCTGTATGGTATATATGTGTAGCTTAAATGCTACTGCTTCTATTTGGATGTATCTGCAAATGCTGCTGCTTCCATTAGAATATATCAAGATAGTGAAGTATTCTTACCTATAACAATAATGAGGCAAAGAGGTTCCATGTCACTAAAACTATTCTCAGTGGCACAGAGAATGTTTTCAGACCCCCAATTGGGGGGGAACATACAAAAAAATCTGGCAATGGAACCTACTGGAGCCATCTTCTTTTTACTGAAAACTTTATGTTGTTAGCCTTCAGTGCAGATATATATCAACAACAAAGGTAAGACACCATGAAGTATAAGGAAGGAGAGGCACACAGCAATCAGGCGCAATCCCATTAGTTTTTATTACTCTTGCATATCTAGCTTTTGGCTATACATAGCCATCTTCAGTGCATTGGAGATACAATCCAACAAACTCCTTGCAGTTTATGTCATGAGACTCAAATGGACTGAAGCCAAAATCTAGATATGCAAGAGCAATAAAAACTAATGGGAATATGACTGATTCCTGCATGACTCTCCATTCCTAATAGTCTAAGGCCGCTGTGCACAACAGTTCCTTATGAAAGGTGTCCCATGAAGCATCAAGTAAATCTAAATCCCATTAAAGTATTATTAGTTTTTATTTGCAGCAGTGGGAAATGGACAGGTAATGTGAAAACTATTAAAATGCTGAGGAGGAGGAGGAGGAGGAGGAGGAGGAGATTAGTGTTTAACGTCCTGTCGACAACGAGGTCATTAGAGATGGAGCACAAGCTCGGGTGAGGGAAGGATGGGGAAGGAAATCGGCCATGCCCTTTCAAAGGAACCATCCCAGCATTTTCCTGAAGCGATTTAGGGAAATCACGGAAAACCTCAATCAGGATGGCCGGAGATGGGATTGAACCGTCGTCCTCCCGAATGCGAGTCCAGTGTGCTAACCACTGCGCCACCTCGCTCGGTAAAAATGCTGAATATTTCTCAACAGGCAATGGAGACATACATATTTTAGAATTACCAGGCATGGCAAAGAACCAAATAAATGGATCAGAGAACAGATTAGAGTGTAAAATATAATTATGGCTCCAATGACAGTGAATTTGAAGTGTCCTATGCATGTAACCAGGTAAATATATAGAGGAGGGGCCAAGGAAATCATTTGCTTGATCCCATGATGTGAGAGACTGAGAATATCACCTAGTGGATACATAACATTAGAAAACATGCAGAAGCACCAAGTGAGATGGCACAGTGGTTAGCACACAGGATTTGCATTTGGAAGGATGATGGTTCAAACCAGGTTTATATTTTCTGTGATTTCTGTAAACCACTTCAGGCAAATGCTGGGATGGTTCCTTTGAAAGGACTTGGCTGACTTCCTTCCTCATCCTTCCCAAATCTGATGGGGCCAACGACTTTATTGTTTGCTCCCCCCCCCACTCCCCCTTCTCCAAATCAACCAACCAACCATGCAGAAGCAGCATGGAGTATCACAGAAGACTTGCATGAAGAGATCTAGAACAGTTCTTTATCCAGCATATAAAACAGCTGATGATGATTATCCTGGGTAAATGCACACAAGTATATATAGGATGTGAGTCAATTCCAAGATTGCTTTCACCTACACAATATCTTACTAGTAATAAATTCAGAATAGGCAGTCATAACAGAGTTCACAGGACAATGTTTGCAGAGTGGGCCACCAGAGTCATATGTGCTATATGATAAGGAAAATGTCCTTCCCAAAATTCACAAATAAAATATATTCATCCATTCATTGATAATGAAATAGTAGTTCATTACAATAAATTATTATGCTTTATTACAGTGTGAAGAATTGTGTTGTCACAAGCAGCTTGCTGAAAATGTGGGTTGTTCTGCCCCATGGTTATCTGGAGTTGACATGCCACACTGTTCAAATTACACTTCAAATAAGAAATTGATGGATGGTTACATGAAGTAAGTTCTTGAAATTTATGCACAAAAGTTTTGTGTCTTGTCTGTGAATTATTAGTCGGTGTGACAAGGAAGAATAACACAAAATAAATTTCAGTTATGTACACATAATCAAAAACTGGAAAACCAGTCAGATTATTAGCATTAGTTATACATGGAAATTTATGCACTTGGTCATGGAAAGCCTTGTTTAAATAACTTTGTGAATTTCATAGCAAACAAATTGAAACTATATAAGCCTATATGACAATGAATATATCTTTTTTTTTTCCAAGAAAATCTTTGTCAAATAATATTTCATCTTCTAAAACTACTTAGTGAAATTCCCTTAATTTAATTTGAGATACTATATAAATATGATTAACAACTGTCTAACATGTAACAAAGAACATTATAATAAAGGACCCACTGAAACACATGTGAAACAAGAAAATGGTCAAATGAGTAACAAAAGATAAGAGTAGTTATCACCAGGAAAGCTCCAAAACAGGAATTTTGTTGATGGGACAAGCACCTTAGACATGAAATCTTACAGGGGATCTGTGACAATGTTGGCACTAGTGATTATACACTTGCCTTGATCACCATAATTTTTTTCTGTATTTCTAATTTCTCTTGAGTTTTGGGTTGCCCCACCATCACATCTTTAACATCAACACACAGTATCTTGTGACTTATAATCATTCCATTACAACACCAGTGCCCAAATTGGGCATTAGGCATGGGTGCCAGCTCAAACTTACAAGGCACAGTCCATATGATAGCTGAACTGGTATGTATTTGGTTCACATTAAACGGTTTCAATAAAACAAAAATATTAGGAAAATGATAAGATTGATACTTACCATAAAGATTACATTTTGAGTTGCAGACAAGCACAACAAAAAGACTGTTACACTTTTAGCTTTTAGCCTAAGCCATCTTCAGAAAAGAAAACATGTATACAGTCATATGAGCAAATACCCCTAATGCGCACATGACCACCATCTCCAGCAGCTTAGACCCAAATGCAGCTGTCACATAGGAAAGCAGCAATAAGGAGAGGGCAGGGAAGGAGGAGGGATAGAAGGTTATGGTTGGGGGTTAGTGAAGGTTGCTGTCTGGCAGTGCCTGCAAAAACTAGAGGGATGCATGACAAGGCTGCTAGGTGTAGCATCGGGAGGCTATCAGGCAAGGAGGGTGAGGGGCAGGAAGAGAGCAGAAAAGGAGAGGAGCAGGGAAGAGGAAAGATGGGCTGGTGCATTGGCAAGGGGTGGCACACAATGAGGGTGGGGGATGTGAATGTGGAGTGGGTGATAGGACAGAGGGGGTAGAAACTGTTGGATGGAGGGTTTGAAGACAATAGGTTACTGTAGGTTTTGGAAGGGGTAAGTATGGTTGTTGTAAGGATAACTCCCCTCTGATGGGGTAGGATAAGCCTGTGACAGGACTGGAATAGAAAGTGTGGTGTTGCTGGTTCGGACAGGTCTTGCACCTGGGTCTTCCTCAGAGATATGATTCCTGTGACAAGGATTGGGAGTGTCAGGGGGTTGGACTAGGATGTTGTAAAGGTTGAGTAGTGACAGAACACCAATTTAGGAAGGGCAGGAATGATCTTAGTTAAAATATCCCTCATTTCAGGGCATTGTGATAGGTAATCAAAGCCCTGACATAGGATGTGGTTCAATTGTTCCAGTCCAGGGTGGTACTGAGTGACAAAGAAGTGCCTCCTTGTAGCTCATTCTTGGTGGTGGTGGGAGGATTGGGGCTGTGTGGGGAAATAGCATGGGAGCTCTATTTACAGAGTAAGTCTGGGGTTAGTATCTGTCTGTAAAGGCCTTGGTGAGACCTTCAGTATACTGGGCAAGGGAGTTCTTGTCACTGCAAATACAACATTTCTAAGCGTCCAGGCTGTATGGGAGGGATATTTTGGTGTGGAAGGGATGACAGTTGTTGAAATGCAGGCACTGTTTTTGGTTGGTGGAATTAAAGAGGACAGAGGACTGAGGTGTTGGTGGAACTACCAGAGAAGAGCAAGTCAACAGGTATCATGGTGGATTGGGGAAGACCAGGTAAAGAGGGTGGGAGAGATATTGTGGTTGTGGAAGAAAGAGGATTGAGTGTCTTGTCCCTGCATCCAGATCATTTATCCCTTCCACACCACAAAATGCCTTTCATACAACCTGGCCATCCAGAAATGGCATATCAGCAATAACAAGAACTCCTTTACCCAGTACACTGAAGGTGTCACCAAAGCCTCACAGACAGGCACTATGACCCAGACCTATTCCATAAACAGATTTCCCCTCCCATTTCCCCACACATACTCCAATTCTCCCATCACCAAGAATCAGTTGCAAAGCAGTGATGCCTTCTTCATCCAATACACCCCTGGACTGCAACAACTGAACCACATCGTTCTTCATAATGACCTGAAATAAGGGGAATCCTACCCAAGATCCTTCCAGCCCCTCCTAAAATGGTGTTCCTCCACAATATTCTAGTCCTAACCCCTTGACACAGGGATCATATCCCTGTGGATCACCCAGGTCCAAGACCTGCCCAATTGACCCACGCAGCACTTCCTATTCCAGTCCTGCCATAGGCCTATCTTACCCCATCAGAGGTGAGCCACCTGTGAAAGCAACCACATCATACACCAGCTCTGCTCTAACCATTGCACAGCATTTTGTATTGGTATGACGAGCAACTGGCTGTCCAGCAGGGTGAAAGGCCATCACCAACTTTATGGCCAAGAGCATGGTAGACCACCCTATGGCATAAAGTGCAGCTGAACATAATATGCTTGTTTACAATGACTGCTTCATATCCCAAGCCATCTGGATCCTCCCCTCCACCACCACTATTCTGAACTGTGCAGATGGGCCTTATCCCCACAACAAATTCTCCACTTCCAAAATTATCCCAGCCTCAACTTTCAAAAACCTACTGCCTGCACATCTTCCATCCAACAGTTTCTGTTCCCTCTGTCCAATCACCTCCTTCCTATTCATGTCCACCACCCTCAATGTGTGCCACCCTCTGCCAACACATCCACCCATCTTTTCCTTCCTTGCTCCCCTCCTTTTCCACTCTCCCACCTCTCCTCCTCACTCCTCTCGACACTGCACTTAGCAGCTTGTCATGCCTCCATCTTGTCCCTGCACATTCTGCCAGACAGCAGTCTTCTCTCCCCCAACCTGTACCCTGTTATCCCTCTCCCTTTCCTGCCCCACTCTACATTATCACTTTTGTTCTACATGAGAGTTGCATTCTGGCCCAAGCTGCCGAAGATGGTGGTCATTTGTGTGTGTGATGTGCATCCTTGTATGAATGTGTGTGTGTGTGTGTGTGTTTTTTCTTTTCTGAATAAAGCTTAGGACAGTCGCTAAATGCACAACAGACTTTTTATTGTGCCTGTCTGCACTCAATGTGTTATCCTTATCGCGAGCAGCACTCTATAATTTTCCTAATATGGTTGATATCCCAACTTGGAGTTTCCGTTTTTTAGTTTTACTAAACTAAATTGTTCTGGCACTGTCACCTAACTGATATGAAGGGTTATATGTGGTTGAGTGGATTGTTATGCAGATTTTTATTCCTTTTTGTCTGAAGGTGCTATCTTGTGTGTAAGTATTCATTCTGCAGAAACAAACAGTAAGAATATTATATATTATAGAGATCCACAATCCTAAAGAGGTATCCTTAAAGATATAGGTACTCTTGCACTACCAACGCATTCCTTTTACTCCTTAATTGTTTTTGCTGCTGACAATAAAAAACTGCTCCATTTCAAATGTGATTTACATATTCTCACTAAGTGACACAAATATAATTTTGACATATATCTTGTCTCTTTGGGTAGTTTTCTTGGAGGAGTTATACATTTGACATAAAGATCTTTAACAAGTTCCCCATCTAACATAAAGAAAGAAACTGTGAATATCTGCCAGTTTGAATATCTGCCAATCCAAAAGATAATTAGCCACTCCTAAAGATTATCTGTATATTTAGATGTGAGAATATGGAATTCCTTTTAGTTTCATAGCAAGTAACAGTATACATTATAAAACTGTATGAGAAGTAGTGGTACACTGTAAAGAAGCCTCAGTGTAGGTAACTATTTTATTTGAAAAATACCAATGTATTCATGTAAATACTAAGCCACCAGAAGGAAACCAATAGCTGCTATTTGATGCAACTGAGGAAACACTTCAAAATAGTGTCTTTCCTGCTAGTTTTTTGGTTATATTTAGTGAGCATATACAAAAATAGCACTGAATGGTATAGTGGTACTTTTTGGATAATGCAGTGTGCAAATAAGTTACTTGTCTTTTGTTAATACATAACTTGACTTATTCCATATGACTGAAGATAGGATCTGTGGAACATCAATTCCACAGGGTATCTTTTCAGACTGATTGAAGTATGTAATTGTTAGACCACTCTTTAAAAAATAAATTAGAACAGATATTAATAATTACTCATTTCATTGTAAACTTTAAAAAAAAATATTTTTAGAAGGGTAATGCACTTAAGAATAGTTGACTATGTCTGTAAATACGATACTGTATTCTGAGTCTGTCACAATTAGGATTCTAGAAGGGCCTCTCCACTGACCATGCTGTCTGCTATTTTGTTGACTGTGTAGGAATGTACCTGAAGGCAAAATTTTACTTTCCATGACTTTACTTCATCTGTTTAAGGCATTGGATTGTAAAAATCACAACAGTGATCTACCAATACTGAAAGTGTATGGCTTTCAAGATACAATGTGTATGTGGGTTTCTTCTTATGTATCAGTAAGCGATTGGAAGCAAAGAGTCATCTTAGACAGCTCTTGCAGTTTTCACAATTGAAAGGTTGAGTTTCGCTTTTTAATTAACATACTTGTGCTAACAGCAAACATTACAGCTTTTGAACTCTCTCTTGAAAATTATTTATGTAGCATAAGAATAAGAGCAATCATTATGCCCCTCCCTCTCCTCACCTCACGTCATGTTCCTCCACTCTGAGTTTAGTTTTATTCCTGCCAGTCTGTCAATGTGACCCTTTGTCTTCCATTAAGAATGTGAAATGCCATTAATGCAACAACATTTTAGTTGCTCAAGTATAATTTTGCGGGTCACACAATCAATGGCTTTGGCAAGTTTACAGAATATACAAACAGGAAAATTTTCCGTGTATTGATTTATTTATTGTACAGTTTTTAAGCCCAATATTAAATATAATACAGACAATAACACATGTAATTTACTAACAGACATCCAAATTTTTGATATAATCAGTTGTGTCATTCATTGCTATCAGGAAATCACCAGAAGTACCACAACAGGCCCTGTTGGAACATTTGGTAACTATATGATGGACAGTTTGACTGGCTGCTCCACAATTTAAATTTGGAGATGGAGCCTTATCACCTCTATGAAGAGAGTCCATGCTTTTGCCATGAATTCATGTTTGATATGAATGGTGTTTTTTATCCCATGTTGTAGGACGATATTGCTCTGCTAGTATTCCTATTGTGTGTTACTGTACAAATTTCTCTATGGACTACTCTATAAAGACGCCAAATTTAGAGGTGGTAGGGAAATTCTGTCTTAAACATGAGTCAGTACTGAATACTATTATAAATTACTTTCTCAAAAACTTCTGCAAACACTGACAGGAGAGAAATGAGTCTGCTGTAGTTAGAGGTGGTTAGCTCATCTCTAGTTTTATTGATGGTTTCACTAGGGCATATCTAATTTTATCATGAAATACACTCTGAGTCTGTGGCTTCAGCAGCCAGAGACTGTGGTCATGCTTGTGTGTGTGTGTGTGTGTGTGTGTGTGTGTGTGTGTGTCCTATCTCCAACTAAGGTCTTGTAGGCCAAAAGCTCATTTTCTGACAGTCTTTTCATTGTGCCTATCTGAAACTCTGCATCTCTGCTATTTGGTGAGTAGCATCTATCCTTTTCATAATATTGTTATATTCCATCCTGGATTTTCCATTGTTGAACTCTGAGTCTTTGGTTATGAATATGGCTGAAGGGTAATTTTATCGAGTCAGCAGAAGATTTTAATCTTTCTCTAAATACATCATCCCAACCATCATAATTACCACATTTTAGTTACATAATACATTTTGTAAACTTCAAATGGGCTCTTCTTTTAAAAATTATTGCCTATTAGTGGTGTATGCAGTGTCTGCCAAAGTAATATAACTATTGTAAGCTACATCCACTTTAACACACTTTTTGTAGTCAGGACTTGGTCTCCCTCTACAATGCTTTCAATATCCTATTTGAAAAGCTACCAGTCTCTCAAGAATTTTTGCTTTAGAAAGATGATTGTTTTCTTGGAAGACATCGGATTGACTGAATGCTTATAGTACTAATTCTCAAATTTAGAACAGTGATTTTTCTTTTGAACTCACTGTACACAGTTTCTCCGACATGTTCAGGATGTGATTTTTAAAAAGGTTTTGCTACAAGTTTGTTATTATCGACCATCTGCACATCATCTTTAATTACTATATTGTCTTGTTCCCTGTCAGTTCCTATCTAACCATCCTACATACTATTTTGATTTCATTTTCAGAATTATTAATTTCTGACATACTGTGAAAGCTTTTTCATATTCTTATAACTCATCTCAAAAAGCAATATATTCTATGTCATGAAAACAGTTACCCATCTATGTTCTTACTAGTCATGTTGTATAGTTCTGTCTCCATCTTAATTATATAATAATGCCTTTTGTAATCTCAGATTATGATGGATGCTGGGATAATGTGCATAATAAACATAGAAGGATAAATAGTAGAAGATAGGAACTGGTCAAGAGGAATGGATGGCAAGCTGCCTGGTAGAATTTTGCATCAAGATCAATTTAATCATTGCTAAAACTTGGTTTAAAAATCATGAAAGAAGATTGTTTACATGGAAGAGACCTAAAGACACTCTAGATATGTTCAGCATGTAGCAATATAGATTATATAATGGTAAGACAAAGGTTTTCAAATCACATTTTGACTGCAAAACATTTCCAGGAGCAGATGTGAACTACTACCATAATTTGCTGGTTATGAACTGCAAAATAAAACTAAATAAACTGCAGAAAGGCAGAAAATTGGGATAATTTGAAAGAACAAGAGGTTGTTGGGAGTTTCAAAGGAAGCATCAGGCAAAAGTTCCTCCAGATGTAACCAGACACTTTTGAGAAAACCTAAGTTCACTAGTACATAAGTTCCCCAACCGTACTCATCATTGGAGGAGACTTAAATAATTAAACAGTCAGTTTGAAAAATTACAGTTTCATATTCAGTGGGAATGACAAGATGATCTGTATAACATTACTAAATGTGTTTTCCAAAACCTACCTAACACAGGTCATTCAGAACCCCACTCATGATGAATCTAATAGCTACAAATTGACCTGATTTCTTTGAGGATGTTCACTTGGAAACTGATATCAGTGACTAAGAGGCAGTTATAGCAAAAATTATTAACAAATTACAAATGGCAACTAAAACAAGGAGAAGCATTTATTATATTTTCAGCAGACTAGATATAAGGGCAGTAGTGTCATTTCTCACAATAAGAAAATTGAAACATTTAGCTCCGGATAGGAGAATGTAGAAGAATTATGGCCCATATTTAGAACAGTAATCAACCATGCACTTTATAGATATGTACCTAGGAGAACAGTTCATGGTGGGATGGACACTCCATGGTATACAGTCACTGTAAAGAACTTCTAAAGAAACTGGCTATACTATGTAACAGATCTAAAAGAAAGCATAGGACTATATAAAGACAGGGAAATGCTGAATAAACTACATTTGGCTGTCAAGAGAGTAAAGCCTTCAAAAACATACTGTAGCAAAATATTATCAAAGGATCTCTCACAAATCCAAGAGAAATTCTGTTTGTATGTAAAGTATGTTAATGGTACCAAAGTTAATGTTCAGAAAATCATGGACTAACAGGGACTGAAATTGAGGGTAGCAAAACAAGAGTAGAAACACTGAAGTTGGTTTCAAAATGTTCCTTTACAAATGAAAATCCAGGAGTATTGCTCCAGTTTAATTCTTACACTACTGCAAAGATGAGTGAAATATATATTGGTGTCAGTGGTGTTGAGAAATAGCTGAAATTGCTAAAATTAATCAAAGCACCAAGACCTGATGGAATCCCTATCAGATTCTCTACCATATTTGCAGCAGGGTTAGCCAATCTTTTAACTACAGTCTACCTTGTATTCTTTGAACAAAAAACACTGTCCAGTGGTTGGAGGAAAGCTTGGCCACACCCATCTACAAGAAGAGTAGTAGCTATGATTCACCATCCAACATCCTTGGTACCTATTTGTCATAGACTATAATAACATACTCTGATCTCAAAGATAATGAGGTACCTCGAACATAATGACCATCTCTGTGCCAACAATCATGAATTCTGAAAACATTAATCATATGTAACCAAACTTGCACTTTCCAAAAATGACATCTTGAAAATAACAGATCAAGGCAGTCAGATCGATGTTGTACTTCTCAGTTTCTGAAAAGCATAGGATGCAGCAGCATATCTACACATATCATCATAAGCATGATCATATGAGGTATCAAGAGAAATTTGTGACTGGGTTGAGGATTCTTTGGTAGTGAGAACGCAGCTTGTTACATTGGATAAAGAGTCATCCAAAGTTGCAGAAATGATTTCAGATGTGCCCAGGAAAGTGTGTAAGGACTTCTGTTTGTCATGTTGTATATTAATGACCTCACAGAGAATACAACCTAGTTCATCCACATCTACAGATCTAGGGAGAAACAAATCAGGAAGTTGACATATTTTGCATATTTCATTCAATAATGTCATTTGGGATAATGTTCTGGAGTAACTCGTGTTTAAAAAAGGAAGCCTCCATTGCTCAAAAATGTGCTTTAGGAATAATATGTGGGGCACACCCAAGATCATCTTACAGAAATCTGTTTAAGGAGTTGGCATTCTGACTATTTCTTCACAGTACATTTACATCTTCTTGAAGTTTACTGTAAATAATCCACTGCAGTTCAAAAGGGACAATAATGTATAAAATTACGATAACAAAAGGAAAAATAACATTCATTACTCCAAATTAAGTTTTCTTTAGCAAAAAAAGGGATGCAAATGCTGTAACCAAAATTTTTGATAACTTGACTGTGATATAAAATGTCTGCAAGACACAAAAATAAAACCTGAAACAAAATGAATAGGTTTCTACTTGATAGCTTCTTCTATCCTGTAGAATAATTCCTTTTACTGTAGTGTGTAAACCACAATGAGTAGGCATTACTAAATCACATCTGCATATTTAATAAAAGATTTTTTTAAAAAATTACAAATGTTCAGCATATAGCCATATTTATAAATTAATTTGCAATGTGAATATAAATGACTCATTCCAGATCATTACAATTTATCATGCAAATGTTCCATGGAACATGAAACTAACGAACTAACTTAATAGTAACCTCAGACTGTTTGCAATGTTGCAGTTATCAACATTATCTGGCATGAAATACTATCTGAAAAAAGCTGCACAAATATTCAGCCAGAACTCAAAAAGATTTCAAAATGATTTAAAGACTGTTAACTTGCTTTAAATTTTCAAAATTGTAAAAATGTGCACTTCACAAAATAAAAAAGATAGAAGTATCCTATGAGTACAGTATAATGAGTCACAGTTGTAATGGACAGCTCATACAAATACCTGGGTGTAACATTTCATAGGTATATGAAATTAAACGATTACATAGGCTCAGTCATAGGTAAAGCAAGTGGCAGACTTTAGTTTATTGTCAGAATACTTGGGAAATGCAATCAGTCTAGAAAGGAGATTGCTTACAAATCACTCATATGGTACATCCTAGAATACTGTTCAAGTGTGTTAGACCAGTACCAAATAGAGCTAACAGGGGATATTGAATGTTTTCATAAAAGGGAAGCACACATAGACAAAGGTTCCTTTAACCCATGAGAGAGTGTCACGGAACTGCTGAAATGGAAATGAGGGTTCAGCATCATTGGCCGGGAGGCCCCTTATGAGGCAGGTCCAGCCGCCTTGGTGCAGGTCTTATTACATTCGACACCACATTGGGTGACCTTCATGCCAGATGGGGATGAAATGATGATGAAGGCAACACAACACCCAGTCCCTGAGTGGAGAAAATCCTCAACCCATCAGAGAATCAAACCCGGGCACCTTAGGATGGCAGTCCATCACACTGACCATTCAGCTATCAGGACGAACATGGAAATGCTGAAGAAACTGAACAGCCAGACATTTGAAGATAGACACAAACTATCAACAGAAAACCTTATTATAAAGTTTCAAGAACCAGCTTCAAATGATGACTCTAGGAGTATGCTACAATCTGCTATGTATTGCTCCCTCAGGAATCATGAGGACAAGATTAGATTAAACACAGCACATGCAGAAGTGTTTAAAATCACTCTTTTCACACTCCATATGCCAATGGAATGGGGAGAACCCATAATAACTTGTATAGTGGGAAGTACCCTCTGCCATATACTTCACAATAGAGTATGGATGTAGAGGTAGCTACTGAAAGAG
Source organism: Schistocerca cancellata (assembly GCF_023864275.1). Lineage (NCBI taxonomy): Eukaryota > Metazoa > Arthropoda > Insecta > Orthoptera > Acrididae > Schistocerca > Schistocerca cancellata. The sequence goes on from NC_064628.1 coordinate 590,325,423, forward strand.
GGATAAGGAACACAAATGTGAGATGAATGGGTAGCCTTGAGAGATGAAATAGTGAAGGCAGCAGAGGATCAAATAGACAACTGAAAAGGTCCAGTAAAAATTCTGGGATAACACACAAAATATTAAACCTAACTGATGATAGGAGAAAGTATGAAAATTCAGTTAATGAAGCAGAGAAAATGGAGTACAGACATCTAAAACTGAGATTGACATGAAGTGCAAACTGGCAAATGACAAATGCAAAGTTGTAGACGCATCCTTGACTATGGGAAAAATTACATGTAGTTCATAGGAAATTACAGAGATCTCTGGAGAAAAGAGAAGCACATGTGTGAATATTAAGAGCCCTAATACTATGAGTATACTATAATACTAAGAGTATACTATTCCTCCCCCTCCCTGCCCCAGCCTCCTCCTTAGCCCCACCCAGTCATCACTACCATCATGCACTGGTGCTGTTGCTTGCAGTGTAGTTTCAGCTCTCTGAGACTGCAGATGTGTGTACAAGCTATGTTTGCGTCAGTGTGTGTGTGTGTGTGTGTGTGTGTGTGTGTGTGTGCGTGTGTGTGTGTGTGCGTGTGTGTGTGTGTGTGTGTGTGTGTGTATGTGTACTGCTGACAAAGTCTTAATGGCCAAAAGCTATGAGTGTGTGAATCTTTTTATTGTGCCTATTGCGACTCAGCATCTTCACTATATGGTGAGTAGCAACTTTCCTTCTCTGGTATTGTTACAGTCCATCCTGTATTTTCCATTGTTTGACAATGGCCAATGTCGTATATGAAATGCAGAGTGGCAATAGCAAGAAAGGTATTCCTAGAAAAAGGATTTTGTTAACATGGAGTGAAAATTTAAATGTGAAGAGTTCTTTTTTGAACCTGTTTGCCTGGAGAGTAGACTTGTTTTGAAGTGAAAACATAGATGATAAGCATTTCAGATAAGGAGAAAGAGAAGCTTATGAAATGTGGCACTAAACAAGAATGTTGAACATGAGATGAGTGGATAGAATAAAGAATGAGGAAGTACTGAAACAAATTGGGGAAAAATTTGTATTGCATGCTCTGTTAAGAGTCCTTTACAAATGTCACATAGAGTGATAATTAACAAGTTCCACTCAGACAAATCAGTTAGTATTCTATTATAGGTTATTTCCTAAGACTTTCTCTGAAAAGAAAGGAAAGAGTGGTATAGATCTGTAATTAGATGTACTTTACTTTTGTTCAGTTTCATAAATGGATATTACTGCAGCATTTTTAAGTCTGTCTAGAAATATGTTCTGAGTCACTGATTGATTACAGATTACCTTACAGATAATCCTATCAAATCAGCATTGGATTTTAATATTTTGGTAGAAACACCACCAAAGCCAGCAGAATGTCTTCTTTTTAGTAAGCTGACGTTTTCTGCAGTCATCTTAGAAGTTCATCCACCCTGGTAGCTGAGTGGTCAGTGAGACAGAACAGCATGCCAAGGGGCCTGGGTTCGATTCTCATCTGGGCTGGAGATTTTCTTTGCTCAGGGAATGGGTATTGTGCTGTCCTATTCATCATCATCTCATCCTCATTGACATGCAAGTTGCCAAATGGGGTCAACTCAAAAGACTTTCACCAGGCGAATGATCTACCCGATGGGAGGGCCTAGCCACATGACATTTCATTTTAGAAGTTGCAGTTGGAAACTAATGTCTGTTGGTGGTGCGTGCAGTGTCTGCAGAAGTAACTCTAATGCACCTTTATTTGCTTCCATATTAGTTGGTGCAATGTTTGTTGCCTCACTGAGGAATTATTCACTGTATGTGGTGGTTGATGTCTCCAAAAAAAAGTCAATCTGTTGAAGAATTATGAAACATGTTTTAGGCACACGTATTACAACTTCTTGGAGAATGAAAATCTGCTCTATACAAATCAACATATGGATTATACAAACAGAGACCTTGTGAAACTCAGCTCAATCTGTTCCTCCATGAGATCCACAGTGCTGTAGACACCAGCACTCATTGATGCCATGTTTCTAGACCTCAGCAAGGTATTTTATACTGTCTTGCGCTGCCTTTTAGTGAAAAAAATATGAGCTCACCAAGTATCGGACTAGTAGAATGTGTTGGAAGCTATTTAAGGCTCTTTGAAAATTATGCAGTTCTCTATAAGAAGGTTGCAATGCCAGAAGACAGTAAGGCTTTCCAGCAAGACCTACAGAGGATTGATAAATGCAGCAGGGGCTGGCAGTTGAACCTGAATCAAATAAATACAATATAGAAAAAGAAATTAACTGTTGTACAACTTACACTACTGATACTGAGTTACTGGAAACAGTATCTACCATAAAATATCTAGGAGTATCTATCCAGAGTGGCCTTAAGTGGAATGACAACATAAAACAAATAACAGGAAAAGCAGATTACAGACTGAGCTATGGTGGAGGAATCTTAAGGAAATGTAATTCATTCACTAAATAAATGGCTTGCAAATTGCTCATTCAACCAATTCTTTTGTTCATCAACCAGGGACCCTTACAGGTAGGACTGATAGAAGATCCTAGGAAGAGTAGCACATTTTGTCTTGGGATCATTCAGTTGGCACAAGAGCATTACTGAGATGCTCAACCAACTCCCACTACAAGAGAGGTGTTAAGCATCATGGAAAGGTTGACAATTGAAATTTGAATAGGATACTTTCCAGAAAAGAATGAACTGTGACAGAAGACCAAACAGGGGACTGACGTACTAGGACTTGCACTGATGCTATGGAATAGTGCATTGATAATGGCTAGGCACTAGCCAAGATCTAGACTTGCCTAACAAAACCTGAAAGAAAAGGAAGACTGATTGCTGTGCTCTGTCATTTGAAAATCATATCACAGTCGCTGATTGCACCATTCCTAATGGAAGGTAACTTGACTTTCCAGGAAGAGTCGGGCAACATATTACTTCCCCACAAATACATCACATGGAATGACTACAATGAAAAATTTGAGAAGTTAGAGCTAATACAGAGGATTACCAACAATCATTCTTCTACACATCATTTGCAAATGCAATAGGGGAGAAGGGATAAACTAGTGGTACCCTCTGCCACACACTGTAAGGTGATTTGCAGAGTATTTATGTAGATGTAGAAAGTGTCGCCATTTCTGTCAATCTCATTTTCTGGGGGTTTAATTTCACTTGGGTCACTATATTTGTTTGTTTCTTGTTTAAGAGCATCTCTTCCTAGAACAAGGTACTTTAATGCTTGTGTTAGCCTCCACTTATCCTTGTTTCCATTCAATTTTGCCTTTATTTATTAATCTCATTTTCTGGGGGTTTAATTTCACTTGGGTCACTATATTTGTTTGTTTCTTGTTTAAGAGCATCTCTTCCTAGCACAAGGTACTTTAATGCTTGTGTTAGCCTCCACTTATCCTTGTTTCCATTCAATTTTGCCTTTATTTGTTTTAGAGGGAAACAACCTCAAAGTCCTGTCAGAATATGTTTAAGTAAGAGTTTGTATTGTCTGTTTTATACATTTCTTCCCAGCTTTCTTCCCATAATTCCTGTCCAATTGCTAGGACCGAGTCACTGTTTATGATTCTGTGATACAATACTATGCCTCTTTGATATATACCTAACTGGTCAGTATACTTCTTTGTTACCATTCAAAAATCATGATTATATAAAGCACTGACTATTCATTTTCAGCTAAATCACTGCAGGTTGTTCGGTATAAAAACCAATGGTTAATGGATATTTTAATGTGTCCTTCAGTTGTCATAGGGAATTTTAGTGTAGTCCTCTATGGGCCCTCAATCAGTTTCAATAGACAGACTAAGAAAATTATGGACAATGTAAATGGGTTACATAAAATGAAGAAGATTATGATGTGGTCAACACAGAAAGCGGACCTTTTTTATTATTTAATCCTTGTAAAGCTCAATCAATCCAGCAGCCCTTCCAGAATCCAAATTGTGATTTACTAAGTGTGCCACTATCACCAAGGTGGGACACTGTTCTAGACTACATACCTTTTTCCAAAAGTTTGCGTAAAAATGCTCTGATTTCATGATGCATTAAATTACTTCATGGTTAACTTGTCAAGCTTAAGATATTTATGCAGGAAGAAGATAAATCTTCTGTTATCACTTCAAATACTAAATACATGCAAAACTGAATAGAAACTGTCACCATCATCAACAGTCCTTAGGAACTGTTGCAGTCCTAACTGCAACATAGAAGTGTTTGAACATTAGGTAATAAAATATTCTGGCATGGACATAAGAAATATGTAGAATAAAGGCTTTATACTACATTTCCAATACCGTAACTATTATTTTGAATGTAAAAAAAGAGAGAGAAATTTAACTTTACATGATTTAATTGTTGTGGCTACTGTCTTTTATGATTCCAGTAATCGCTGCAATTTCTCCATCTGTGGCTGTCCTCGTCGATGTGTCACCACAAACTACATGGCATCTGTGAGAAACAGGAGAACTTTTCATACTACTGTAGAAAATCACAACATGAGTCAATTATATGTATTTTTCACTTTAAAAACAGTAACTATAGTTCAGGAACATTTTGACTATGATTTCACAATGTTTTTAGCAGATGTTGGTGCCATTCTAGGCTTTCTCCTTGGACTGTCAGTTCTTGGTCTAATTGCAATTCTAGAGCATGTGTTAGGAGTGCTTATTCAGTGTGTAAGTGTGGGCTGTGATAAAGAAAGTAAGCAACAAACATCTGCTATGAATAGAATAAATAACAAAATAGTTTTAAGTAAAACTGTAAATGAGCATATAACATTAAGAAAAATGTAGTGAAAATAGTGCAGAAATAATTATTTTGCAGACCAGAATGATGTACCAGTCAAATGTTTTAATAACCTGACCATTAGGAACACTTGCGGTCATTTTCAGTAGACATTCATATTGCTTGTATCTTGTTTGTGTAAGCAAAAGAATAATAGAAAGGTCAAAATTTTCTCAAAATGGTCTTCTATTATCATTGAATAAATCAGGAAATTAAAGGTACTGTGAACCTAAAACTTGGCTCACAATATGTGTAAAAGGTCGAGTCCCAAGAACATCAACTTCATTTATAATGAAGATCCACTAGCAGAAGAAAACATTTTTGAAAGAACTGGCAAAATATGGAGCAGTCAGATGTCACGACATGGCACAAGAACTTACACTTATTATAGGGATAAAAATGTTGATGGACACTTTTATATGGACTACATGAAAAAAACATATTATTTTATCAGTTAAAAGAAGTTTACTTATATAACAAACAAAAACTTCCCAAAAATCTAAAAAAAGTCAATTTGTGTAGAAGAAATCAAATAAATGTGATTAGAGACACCAATATTTTTTTTATAAGTTGCATCTGTCAATAAAACTTTGCATGCTTATTCTCATGTTCCATTTGACATAACATCTACTACCAATGCAATAGCTGCCCAAATAATTCTTAATATCCTTTTGATGCCTGCAATAATAATATCCCACCCAATAATAACAATTGAGAAAAATACCACTTGCTGACAACAGAACCAACTGATTGCAGTTAAAACACCAATACAGCTGACAAAAAAGCCAATGATGCTCTCAGAGATGTCCACAAATGGACACCAAACAACAGGATAGTAACACTAATGGTAAAGAAGACAATGTCTTTATGGAAGTACTTAATTGCATCATAAATCATAAGGAGTTCCCTATCAATTGTTGACCATTTGGATAGGGAAACTGTCAGTTTATGAGAGCAAATTGGAGCTTTACTCCATACCAACTATGGAGGCGTCACTTGCATCTATGGTAAGAGTAAATTGACCATCTGGGACTGGATGTGCGGTTGTAATTGCATCAGTGAGACATTCTTTTGCATGATCGAAAGTGTTTAACATGCCCTTGGACTATTCAACAAACCCTTTTCCGTTTTTGTTGAGACCTGATAATGTGTCCATCAGTGGTGCTTATAAGGTAGCTACTTGAGACAGGCAGCATCGGTATAAATTTAAAACTCCAAGAAAATGCCAGAATTTGTGGTAGTTGGAGCTGTCATATGACATCTGGCCCATCTATTGTTGGTTTGATGCCTCTGGCACAGTATGTCGGCATGTGTAGAAACATTGTCATTGTCATGAGTGGGTGTGTGTTTGCAACACACGTAATGATTGGTGACAATTTGAAGTAGTTGTGTGAGCCACCATGCCTATAATGGAAAATCACATGTGTGTGTAGCATCACTGAATTGGTTGTGGTAGTAGCAGGCTAGTAACCTAGATCAGCCACAAAGACCATTGCCACGTTTTCTGGTATGGGCTTGCTGCCTTGTGCAGTCTGCTGCTCCAAAGTGGCAGTAACATCACCAACAGTGGAATTTAGCTGCACTCAGTGCTGTCCAGTGCATGGGGTAGGCTGCCGATTTGTAGAGTGCTGTGGTGGTGCTGTGGCTTCCTGGTTGATATGGTGCCTATCAGCGAGGGCAAAACATGTCTGCAGCACTTTTGTTGCTTGTGGAATCAACATCAGTTGTCTGTTGCAGTAGTTTGACAATCCAGAGATTCCACAAAGCAGGCTCATTCATGAGATTCATGCAACTGTAAACTGTTGATGGTGCCAAAGTTGTTGCTTTGTCTTGTCTCTGAGTTGGTCATCACACAGAGCATGTTGCATTGTTGCCCCACATTTTGCGAACTGCAGAAGCACTCAGCAGTGACAAACCATAGCACTGGCTGTTCTGTTCTGAATGGTGGTTCTCTCAGTTCATAGTTTATGTGAATGTGGAAGACCTTAGGGTTGTATGATTACAGTCAGCTAGTTCAGTGTTAAGAACATGGGAGGCTGTGTGAGGTAATGGACGTGGTACCCAGTACATCATCACACCCAACTGTTTGTGTCAGTATGCATGAGACAGGTTAGTGTTCAGACTCATCACACAGTGCATGAGATGCTGATGATTCACGAAACATATCACACTTATAGCAAATTCCACTTGTTCATTCGGTACATACTGATGCAGTTGGTAACTGACTGTTCATGGGTGTGGATGCAGACTGTGCAAATGTTCAAGCAAAACACGTGAGGTGATTGGCATGAAATAGTTAGTTATTAGACATGATTGGCACATGCTGATTCAATGCACTGAGGTGTGAATTCACTGGGGAATCTTGTTCAGAGTCTAGCAATAGGATGTCTGTTGTATTGGCAATTGTCACGGTGTCGTGGAAGTCATTGTATCATTTAATATCATGATGCACTTGTGTTTTATCATGGAATGGTTTTGAACACAGTAATAAGCAGTAGCCCATTTGCAATGAAAATTTACATATTGCATGCCCCAGTTGTACCTGGTTTCAGTAGGAATGTACCAATAATGAGACAGAAGTGATGGTACTGATACATGATTATTGAATGAGCACTGTACATGACATTTATCCATTGACAAGCACAGCTCAGAATGGACTACTGTCTTTGTCCGCTGCAAAGATCAGTCTTCACTCACCCAGCAATGCTTGTAGGCATTGATATTGCCATAAACTGTACAACAACTTGCACAAAGGATATTAAAAATATAAAAGATCTCAGCACCTTTAGCCAAAGGCTTAAAACATTTATTAAATAACAGGTACTATAGTGTAAATTAATACACAAAATAGTCCCTGATAGCCAAATAATATCCTTGAACATGTAATATTTAATTTAATATCTGTGAACATATAATATGTAACTTAATATCTGTGAACATACAAAATATAACAATACACGACAGCTAAAAATGCAGTAGGAGTAATTATACAAACTACACAGAATGTAAGACATTATGTATATTATTTAATAAGAACCAATACCAGAGAAGGAAAGTTGCTACTCACCATATAGTGGCGATGCTGAGTCGCCATACGCACAATAAAAAGATTCACACAATCATAGCTTTCGGCCATTAAGGCCTTTGTCTGCAGTAGACACACATACACACACGCACTTTTCCGCTGCTTCCCACCCCCACACTTTCTACGTTCTATACCTCCTCAGATTGCGTCTCTTTTCCCCCTGTGCATCCATTTCACCCTTTTCGTACTTTTCACACGTATTTGGGTGTATTTTTGCGTAATTTTTTGGACGTAATTCTACTTTCTTACATAATTTTTCGCATTTTTACACTAACAAGAATCCTTGCTCCTTCCATCTGCGTCAATACAGAAAAGTCTCCTTATCCCTAGCCAGATCCCAGTCCCACATACTGTTCCTGCATTGTTTCTTGACTCATGAAATCCCCCCTGATGGCCTTACCATCAAATTACCCTTCTCTGGTTGCCATCCCTCCTTCCACAATGACCTCCACCTGTTCAGATTCCGCCAATCCTTAGCCCTCGCCAACATAGTCCTGCAAAACCATATCAACCAAGCCCAATCCTCCTTGCCGTATCTTCCCTTCATCCACAAAATTCTCCTGCTATGTAATCCCAAATTCCTGGAACCCATAACACACATTGAAATTCTTGCCCTGCAGGAGCTTGAGCAACATGCACAACGCCACGTCAAAAAGCTCTCCATCCTGCTCACTTCCTACTCCTACCTTAGAGTGCCACTGTCCACCACTTCTACACTTCTACAACATCGTCCAAACTCCCCCCCCCCCCCCCCGGCCCCCCCTCCCCCGTAGCTGACAAACCCTGTCTCGCAGACCTACTACACTTACCCCACCCTCCGAAACTCCCTCCCACCACCCCACAGAGCCCAAAACCTAAACAGACCCACAACACAGTCATGAACCTTTCCTCCAGAAGCCTTAGTCCCACAGAAATTTCAGTCCTTTCCAAAGGCCTTACCTTTTGCCCCACTCCAAAATTCAACCATGCAGGACTAGTTAAAGACCTTCTCTCCTCCTGGTCCCTACAGTGGAAACACTTTTACGCCACCAACCCGACCAATGAGACTCAACCAAAGACCAATATTGAACCTTGCCTAACTCAGTTCACTCCTCCATCCAACCATGACCATTCCCACTGCCTCCAAACCACCCCCTGTTAACTTTCCAGAATTTCTTATCCTCAAACCTTGCCTCACCACCATTCCCCAAATCCCTCAACATGCATACTAACCTTACATCCACAGAAAGAACCACAGTCCACCATCTAAAACCTGATCCCAATCTTATAATCCTATCTGCAGACAAAGGCTCCACCACCATTGTTTTGAACCGCAAGGATTACGTGGCAGACGGACTCTGTCAGCTGTCAGATACTTCCACCTACAACCATGCCACACTGATCCCATTCTAGCAATCCAGCAGGATCCCATTCCAGCAATCCAGCAGGATCTCCAGTCACTATTCAAATCCTTAGGCCCATCCCATAACCTCTCCCCAGAGTCCATCTCTCTACTTACCCCTACCACTCCCCACACTCCCACCTTCTACATGCTTCCTAAAGTCCATAAACCCAACCACCCAGGACACCCCATTGTGGCTGGTTACTGTGGCCCCACTGAGAGAATCTCTGCTCTTGTAGTCCAACACCTTCAACCTATTACCCATAACCTATCCTCCTAAATAAAGGATACCAACCATTTCCTCAACCAACTCTCCACAGTTCCTTTCCCTTTACCACATGGTGCCCTGCTCATCACTATTGATGCCACCTCCCTGTACACTAACATTCCTAATGACCAAGGCCTTACTGCTATCGAACACTACCTTTCCAGATGCCCTTTGGAATCCAAACCAATCACCTCCTTCCTAGTCTCCATAACCAACTGTATCCTCACCCACAATTAATTCTCCTTTGAAGGCATTACCTACAAACAAATCCACAGTACGGCTATGGGCACCCGCATGGCACCATTCTATGCCAACCTATTTATGGGCCATCTAGAGGAATCCTTCAAAAAACCTAGAATCCTAAACCCCTCACCTGGTTCAAATTCATTGATGACATCTTTGCTATCTGGATTGGACCTAAACAACTTCTCCCCCATTTGCTTCACTTGGTCCTACTCAACCCAACAAGCCACCTTCCTAGATGTTGACCTCTACCTCAGAGATGGCTACATCAGTACCTTCATCCATATCAAACCTAATAACCACCAGCAATACCTCCACTTCGACAGCTGCCACCCATTCCATACCAAGAAGTTCCATCCGTACAGCCTAGCCACCCGTGGTCATCGCATCTGCAGTGACAAGCAGTCCTTCTCTAAATATACTGAGGGTCTCACTGAAGCCTTCACTGACCATAGTTATTCCCCCATCCTTGTACAAAAACAAATCTCCTGTGCCTTATCTTTCCAGTCTCCCATCACCTCCCAAAGTCCCACAGTCTGGCAACAGAGGTGCATTCCACTCGTAACTCAGTACCATCTGGGACTGGAGCAACTGAATTACATTCTCCGCCAGGTTTCGATTACCTCTTGTTGTGCCTTGAAATGAGAAATGTCCTACCCACTATCCTTCCCACGCCCTCCACCCGTGATATTCCGCTGTCCACTGAACCTACACAATATACTCATCCATCCTTACACAACCCTTGCTCCAAATCCCTTACCTCATGGTTCATACCCCTGTAATAGACCTAGATGCAAGACCTGTCCCATACATCCCCCTACCACCACCTACTCCAGTCAAGTCACTAACATCACCTATCACATCAAAGGCAGGGCTACCTGTGAAACCAGTCATGTGATTTACAAGCTAAGCTGCAACCACTGTGCTGCTTTCTATGTACACATGACAAACATGACAAACAACAAGCTGTCTGTCCACATGAATGTCCATCAACAAACTGTGGCCAAAAAACAAGTGGACCACCCTACTGCTGAACACGCTGCCAAACATGATACCCCTCATCTCAATGACTGCTTCGCAGCCTGTGCCATATGTGTCCTTCCCACCAACACCAACTTTTCTGAATTGCGCAGTTGGGAACTTTCCCTGCAATACATCCTACATTCCCATAACCCTCCTGGCCTCATCCTTCATTAGTCACTGTACCCACCCATCCTGCCCCCTCCCTGTTCCCATTCCAGCACTACACGGCCGTCATTTCACCGTCACACCCAGTCATTTAATTTTTATTTCTCTCCTTTACGCTACTTACCCCCTCCACACCTTCTCTCCTGCCCTCTGTCTAAGCTGCAACACTTCACTGTCCGTCACTCCCACCATACTATCCCTCCCCCTTCCCACCCCAGCCTCCTCCTTACCCGCACCCAGTCGCCACTCCCATCATGCACTAGTGCTGCTGCTTGCAGTGTAGTTTCAGCTATCTGAGAGTACAGACGTGTGTGCTAGTTGCGTTTGTGTGAGTGTGTGTGTGCGTGTGCGTGTGTGTCTACTGCTGACAAAGGCCCTAATGGCCGAAAGCTATGATTGTGTGAATCTTTTTATTGTGCCTATCACGACTCAAAATCTCTGCTATATGGTGAGTAGCAACTTTCCTTCTCTGGTATTGTTACATTCCGTCCTGGATTTTCCATTGTTTGATTTAATAAGAACCATTTTACCAAAAACTGATGACATCCATACAATGTGCATTGTACCATGGGTAAATAAACTTGCTTGGGATATAGTTATGATTCATATATTTTGCATGAGTATGTGTGTTCTGCAAAGTGCAGAGTGTAATAGGCCTTTTAACAGTGTTTTGTACACTCTGAAATGTGACCCATAGCATAGAAATACCTGTTGGTGTTATCTTGACAATGTACTGTTATGCATTATTCTATATAATCATGAATATTAAAATACTGCTTGCCTTATTCTCGCAATTTAGTGTTCAGAATTACTTATTTTGCTGCACTAGTTCTAACAGGTTATGGCCCAAAGACCAGTGAGTGCATTTGAAATAAGTATTCTAACACATGGAAGGAAAAAAATCATCAGTATAATCCTGTATAAGAAAGTGTGTAATGGAAGCTAGTTGAATAGGAGTTTGTGTACCATTTACACAATTTACTACCAAAAAAATATAACTGTGAAAAATGAGTGTGACACAGATCCACAAGTTATGGGTCATGAGAACTGTGCTAAATAGAAATTTGCTGTAGAAGCATATTAACGCCTGGACAAGCTACACGATTTAGAGAATGGTACACTAAAGCCCATAAGCAAAATTTCCAAATAAGAACTGGAAGACAAGATCAATGTTGATATCATTGGTTGACTCAGATCACTAGATACACACAGAGAAATTTGTGACAACAAAAAAACTTTAGGAAAAGTTACAGTGCACACCTGTTCAAGGAGATCTTACAAGCAAAGTTGGATTACTCCATGAACTTTTACCCGCTCGACATACGTAAGTGTATGAACATGGAGGAATATGTCAACCAGATAATATCTACATCAAACCCACTAAGGAACATTGGGTTCAAGATTGCAAATCAATGGGTAGGCACATTATTACTAGTAAGACTGCCCAAAAAATATGATTATGGGGTTAGAAATCTCAGACTTAGTGATTATGGGAGACAGAATAAAAGTGAAGTTACTGCATGACGTGGAAAATACGTCAGACTGCAACACTTTGGAGAAGGAAACAGCATCAGCACTTTATTCTAAGAAGAAAAAGAGGACACCAATCAAGTGCTGCAACTGACAGAAGATAGGTCATCGCATTCCATCAAACCATTCTGTCTCTTCTGCAAAATATTTCTTATGGCATAGAAGACTTGGGCACCGAATGAGAATAGGCTTGTCAATATTAAAATATAAGGTAACAGGAATGGAAGACTGTGGCAAATGCAAGCAACTCTGTGAAATATGTTCACAACAGGAACAGACTGGATAACTTTCTTACCTTTATAGATGACTACTCAAGATATAACCATGTTTGTTTCCTATGTTCTAAAGATAAAGTCAGTGATATTTCTGAGTAGTTTCGCAATAGGATAGAAAGAGCAATGGGAAAAAAGATCAAAATTGTCAGATCTGGTAATGGGATAGTGCATACCAATCACAAATTCAAGCAACAATTGAAGGAAGTAGGAATTAGACACCAAACCACTAACAGATACAGTCCATCCCAGAAAAGAGTTGCAGAGAGAGCAAGTAGGACTATTGCAGAAGTGTGTGTTAACAGACATTGGGTTATCTAAATGTTTTTGGATAGAGGCAGTGTTGACAGCTGTGTATATGATCAACTGATCACCTATCAAAATGCTATAAAATAGAAACCCCTATGAAGTGTAGACAGGGAAGAAGCTGAACTAAGCAACTCATGTTTTTGCATGCAAGGCTATGGTATAAATCCTGAAACAACTATGGGAAAATGAGACTGAAAGTTTACAAAATACACTTTTTTAAGTTAATATGAAGTCTCAAGTGATTACCAACTCACAAATCCTATGAATAAGAAGAAACTGACTAGTAAAAATATTATATTCCTTGAAAGTTGTAAAAATGAATTAAAAGAGAGTCAGCAAAAGACTACAACCACTTTATCAATGTTGCAAAGTCTACAAAATACTAATTCTAAAGAAATGGAAACTAAAGAAGAGGAAGAAGAAGGTGATAAGGAACAGAGATACTTTCTATGAAGATGAAGCCCTAGAAGACAAAGAAGAGGAAGAAAATATAAAACATTTTATATTTCTTCTCGTGTACCTAAACCTACAGAATACCCTGGTTATGAAATGTATAGCCCAATATTTTAATGATGAGCCAACAGTTGAAGAGGTTAAGAGTGGCCCAATTTCTTAAAATTGAGAGAAGCTATGGAAAGAGAATTGGAGTCATTTTATAAAAATGAAACTTCTGAATGGGTTTAAATACGAGAAGGGGGGTGGGGGGTGGGAGGGGGAGTGGGTGAGGGAAATACTAAATTACAAAGGGTCTTCAACATAAAAAATAATGTGGGTGTGGCACCCAAATACAAAGCATGACTTTTAGTCAAGGGATGTTCACAAAAAGAAGGGCTAGACAACAAATAAACATTTTCACCAATGAATCACTTAGACTAATTCACAAAATGGATGTGAAGACAACTTACTTATATGGGAAATTAGATGATGAAATATATGTGATCTTGCCAGGAGAACCTACAGTAACTTGTTGAGAGAAAGTGAAGATTTGGTGATTGAAGAAAAGTATTTATGAACTGAGTGAAGATGTTGCTGGAACAGATCTGCACTAACCCTTGATAAATATGTGTGTGAAACAATCTGAGGCAGATCCCAGTATTTAGTATTGAAGAAGTAAAGATGATGTCATAATAATGACAATATGGTTGGACGATTTCTTCATTCTAACTAAAGATGAAGAACAAATGAACAATTTTAAGAGAAACTAAAAACCAAATTTAACATACGTGACTTGCGAGAGGTAAAGCAATACTTGGGTATGCAAACTGTTAAAAATACGGGGACAGGCAATTTATTTATAGATCAATTATCACACACAGAAAAATTTTTGGAAAAAATTGGTATGTGTGACTGTTAACCCATTTCTCCACCAGTGGAATGAGGAGCCAAGTTAATGCCCGATGCAGATAATGTAGAGTGCAATGAAAATGTACTGCATTTGGAGGCCTTAGGGACCCTTTCATTTACGTCACAAACTTCAATGGCTGATATCACTTTCACTACAAATGTTCTACACAGAGTCTGTAAAATCCCAAGAGAGAAACACTGGAAAACCATTAAAAGAACATTTAGATGTCTAAAGGGAACCACGGACTGTAAATTAAGATATTCTAAACAGGGAAATACAAAACTTGAGAGCTGTTGTGATACAGACTGGGAAAGTGTGATACAGAGCAGACATTCTGTCACTTGATGTTGTTTTAGGTCAATGAGAGGAGTTATATCCTGGTCCTGCAAAAGACAGAAAATGCTTTATTTAGGAATAAAGGAGATGACTCACCGAAATACGGAAGTGCTTCATCTTCAATAGGAACACAAACAAGAGGTATAGAGCTCTGCTAGCTTTCAGAAAGAGCTTCCTTTTTCAAACTTGTAGAAAAACATGCACACAAGCAGGCATGTGCATGTGAGTGTGTTTGTGTGCCTGTTTCTCTTACCAGCTTGAAAAAGGAAGTTCATTCCAAAAGCTAGCAAAGCTCTGTACCTTTTGTTTGTGTACCTATTGACGACACAGAGCCTCTACCTTATGATGAGTTGTCTCCTTTATTTTTAAATAATGGGTAATTCTCAACCAGAACTTTCTGTACATTATTAAAAGACAGAAAACAGTAATCTTGAACACTGGACAACATATAAACCAAGTACAAAGTTTTATTACATACAATTCAAGAACCATTGTATATCAGGAGTGTAATAACTGAAGGAGAGCCTAATATCAGTTTGGAGCACACCGAGATTTTCTGTGACAACAAGGAAACTATAAACTTAGCCAAAAATGATGTCACTAGTGCAGAACCAAACACACTGACATAAAGCACTATTTCATAAGGAATCACACACAGCAAGGGAGTATGAAGTAGACTGTTTCTACAGAAAAGAGACACAGGATAGTCTACTAACAAAACCCTTGAACAAAGACAAATTCTGGAAGATAGTGAAACAATGTGGTTTGACTTATGGAAGCAACATCCAAAATGTCTGTTCAAAGTGGGGTGTGGAGGATGTGTGTATGGAATATACTGTATGTGTATGTAAATGCAGTAAAGTGTACTGCACAGAGTACAGTGAGTTTAGTACCAAACTGTAAAGATTACTCAAAGGAAGCTTTACATAGAAAACCATAGAAAACCTGACAGTAAAGATTACTCAAAGGAAGCTTTCCACAGAAAACCATAGAAAACCTGACGGTGTTTGGCAGGTACTCATATTGGTAAGGGGCATTTGAGATTGTTAGCACTGCTTGTGCTTGCAACTTTTGGGCAATTATTTCACTGAATTATGAACTAAACCTAGAAGACATCACACACTACAAGTAAACAGTAATTTTCTTTTCTCTGTTTAGTAGAATGATTTGTCAGCTTGCCTCAACCCAGCGTGGTGGGTGTAGTTGCACCATGGCTTGGCTTCATGGAATAGTTTAGTACTGGGATCACCGACAGAGTCTAATACACCTCTGTGACAGTGTTCTGTATACTCTGTGGTGTACACTGACTGTTAAGCACTATCCTACATAATCATGAATGTTAAAACATGGCTTGCCTTATTTCTGCAATTTGGTGTTCAGAATTAATTATTTCACTACTAGTTCTAACAATATCAAAAAATCAGATGTGGTTCACAGTGTTCCACTTTAATATTTGGCTACTGTTTTCATCTTCAGGAACTAGTATACAGGCTAAAATAGCCATGCTTTATCACTAGCTGACTGCTGTAGAGCTCTCTTTCTCATCCACATTTATATTGAGATATTTTAATTCCTCTTTTATTAAAATTCAGTGTTTCTGCAGTAGCACCCAGAATCCGAAAGCTGTCACTTTCAGTTGTTACAACAGAAGCTGTAATATCTGTTAGGAAGTGTATTTTAGTAAAACTGTAATATCAAATGCACTTCAACACACTATGTGTGTACTTTCTCTTTTAATTGTTAACACTATGCTGTCCGGCGACACTACAGTGGTGTCGTGCGCGGAATAGCGGTCAACAGCCGGCGACACCACAGTAGTGTCATCTGCATAGTATCGCTCAGAGGCCGGCGACACCACGTTAGTATCTTTTGCATTCTGTTGGTGTTTTGTTTCGGTAACAATAAGCTACACACGTCAACAAGTGTTTTGTTTGTATAAGTACTTCTGCCCTTTCATCATGGCGTACGAAAGAGACATTATGTTTATTTACTGTGTATGCGCGGATGTCTTGTCTGACGTTCCGGACGACTTGGCCGATTGGGAAGAAGACAATGGATATCAAAAAAATGAAAGTGAAGCAGAATCACAGGAAGATACTGAAATACGTCCAAGAAGAATTCGGTGAACGCTAAGATTGCCAACTGTTTCGGCTGAATCAGACAGTGCACAGTGGTCAGACTTTGATTTACCGAAGACCAATAATAAATTTGAAGATCGCCAGGTCCAAACATATTTCCCAAAGATACACATAGCGTCAAGGATATCGTACAATTATATATTGGGAACGATCTATTTGAATATATTAGCAACGAAACCAAAAAGTACTACAGTCAAAATTGCAATAAAAGGAAAATGGATTTAAAAGAAAATGGTTTGGGCTTGCTATCCTTGTGGGAATTGTAAGAAAAGCAAGGATCAATGATTATTGGTCAACGAATACGTTGATGGACACACCGATATTTCGCAAAACGATGTACCGCAACCGATTCAGACAAATATTATCATTTTTACAGTTTTATTGATTGGCGACTCCATGTTGTCTTGTGCACTACGACCAGGTAACAAGTATACTTGAAAAAAGAGACAGCATTGGTCGTATATTTTTTACTATTGCAAAATCGATTTTCTGTCACTGAGTGACCATCTTCAGTGCTATATTGTATAACTTAAATTGGGATGCACTGTTGTCACTAAGCTTACGGCTTACGGCTTGTTTGTCATTTTCCATTTTCTTTGCTTTTGTTATAACTTGTCTAAGTATTTGTCTATATTGTTTAAAGTAGTTGATAAATACAGGATTTGAACCTCTCTTACATGTTTCTTTAATTAAGGTATTCGCCTATCTCCTAGTGATTTTGGAGAAAAGACAACGGGTTTACGTCTTTCTTTGCCTACCTCTCGTTTGCAACATATTACCCGCCCCCATCCCCTCCCACTTGATTCCTAGCTATATACTTACATTTCATTGTCCTAAAGTCTACAGTCTTCCATTTTTTGTCCTAGCAATGCTTCATTGAAGCTTCCCGCAAATTATAATCATTTATTGGTCAATCTTGCAATCATTGCCGACTTCTCTCTCCATTAGCACGTCCTATGAGAGAGAAGAGAGAGAGAGAAACAAATTTAAATTTACAATTTTTTTTTTCAATTCAGTGAAACCTCCTATATGGAATTTCCGCTTTCAACTAATGTTTCCGTCGATTCCGGTGGAATTGCTATAAAAATAATGTTACTGGAATTAGGTTTTAACGAACCTCGCTCGTAACAAAACGTCAGTCTTTAAGGAACAAATCTTAAACTGTTTGCTAACTGAAACCAAGCTATGACGAATTTCTTAACACCTTTTGATGTCGGATACTTGGACTTCCGAATTCTTCGGGTATATGTTTATGTGCCTCAGAAAATTTCGCTAGTTCAGTTGCTACATTCCTTTGAGCTTCGGTTAACTGGATATTTGCATTCAATGCGGTATGGATCCTTGTAACTTGCGTTTAGTTTCTTTTGCACTCGAGACATTTCATATCGTAATGCAGTTTGACTGTTTGCGTGATCCTTTTTCGTGGCCATTTCATTCATCTACACTGCTGGTCATTAAAATTGCTACACCACGAAGATGCCGTGCTACAGAGGCGAAATTTAACCGACAGGAAGAAGATGCTGTGATATGCAAATGATTAGCTTTTCAGAGCGTTCACATAAGGTTGGCGCCGGTGGCGACACCCACAACGTTCTGACATGAGGAAAGTTTCCAACCGATTTCTCATACACATACAGCATTGCCTGGTGAAACGTTGCTGTGATGCCTCTTGTAAGGAGGAGAAATGCGTACCATCACGTTTTCACCACGTCGGATTGTAACTTACAGCGACTGCCGTTTATCGTGTTGCGACACTGTTGCTCGCGTTGGTCGAGATCCAATGACTGTTAGCAGAATATGGAATCGGTGGGTTCAGGAGGGTAATACGGGACGCTGTGCTGGATCCCAACGGCCTCGTATCACTAGCAGTCGACATGACAGGCATCTTATCCGCTTGGCTGTAACGGATCGTGCAGCCACGTCTCGATCCCTGAGTCAACAGATGGGGACGTTTGCAAGACAACAACCATCTGCACGAACAGTTTGACGACGTTTGCAGCAGCATGGACTATCAGCTCGGAGACCATGGCTGCGGTTACCCTTGACGCTGCATCACAGACAGGAGCGCCTGCGATGATGTACTTAACGACGAACCTGGATGCACGAATGGCAAAAAGTCATTTTTTCGGATGAATCCAGGTTCTGTTTACAGCATCATTATGGTCGCATCCATGTTTGACGACATCGCGGTGAACTCACATTGGAAGCGTGTATTTGTCATCGCCATACTGGCGTAACACCCGGCGTGATGGTGTGGGGTGCCATTGGTTACACGTCTCGGTCACCTCTTGTTCGCATTGACGGCACTTTGAACAGTGACGTTACATTTCAGATGTGGTACGACCCGTGGCTCTACCCTTCAATCGATCCGTGCGAAACCATACATTTCAGCAGGATAATGCACGACCGCATGTTGCAGGTCCTGTACGGGCCTTTCTGGATACAGAAAATGTTCGACTGCTGCCCTGGCCAGCACATTGTCCAGATCTCTCACCAATTGAAAACGTCCGGTCAATGGTGGCCGAGCATCTGGCTCGTCACAATAGGCCAGTCACTACTCTTGATGAACTGTGGTATCGTGTTGAAGCTGCATGGGCAGCTGTACCTGTACACGCCATCCAAGCTCTGTTTGACTGAATGCCCAGGCGTATCAAGGCCGTTATTACGGCCAGAGGTGGCTGTTCTGGGTACTGATTTCTCAGGATCTATGCACCCAAATTGCGTGGAAACATAATCACATGTCAGTTC
This sequence comes from Schistocerca cancellata, assembly GCF_023864275.1. Taxonomy (NCBI): domain Eukaryota; kingdom Metazoa; phylum Arthropoda; class Insecta; order Orthoptera; family Acrididae; genus Schistocerca; species Schistocerca cancellata. Next base: position 590,345,046 of record NC_064628.1, read on the forward strand.
TAATATAGTATATTTGTCCAATGAATACCCGTTTATTATCTGCATTTCTTCTTGGTGTAGCGGTTTTAATGGCCAGTAGTGTATAAACACATGGTTTCTACCGTTCAAAGTGATAATGTAAAAGCGGATCAAGCACTTGCTTGCTTGTTGCAGCCTGCTCCACTGCACTACTTCTTCCACCGCTTGCTGAATGTTATGCTCGACTTGTTGAAATTGAAATCCCGTCGTTGCCATAAACAATGTTAAACTACCCCCGCAATCTAAAAATCCAGTCTAAACCACTAACAGTAATTACTAAACACCTAAATAATGCCATTTAACCTACTTTCTTTTGAGTTGAGGCATGCCCACTACATGCCTCTTTCGTCGTGCGCAATTGCAGGCGCACGAGAATAAAAGGGCATACACACAAATTTGTGGAAATAACACATGTACGCATGTCCAGACGTTGACTCAATGCGCAAGCAGTCTACAGTCGAACCGCCCCGCCCCGCCCGGCCTCGAGAATGTATTTCAGATGGGGGATTCCACGCAAGACATATTGAAGAAAAACGAGGCTACAGCGCCTCTCTGCAGCTGAAAAGCCAGTTACAGACCAGATAAAGGAAATAAGGCAAAAAACAGGAAAGCAGAAGTGAAGCCTTGAAGCGAAAGAGGACACTGAGTACAAATCTACGACTACAAATCTTATGTCGGGTACTCTCCGTTCTGTAGATGCCTGGAGGGGTTTGTGTTTTTAATCAGGCCACTATGATTTTCGAGCGTGCGCACAATATAGTTGTTTAAATTAATGTTAATAGCGGTGGCCCAATTAAGCATTGAACAAATGGGTATCACACCACTCCACTCACGTAGACGTATTAATGGGAGAAGCGATATTCTGTTCGTGAATGGAAGCAGGTGGACACTATTTATTGACTTTGAAAATGAAAGTTATACGTTTACAACTTAAAGAAAACAGTTAATAAGTGGATAAGAGAATTCAGCTCGAAGCATAGGTGAGTACGGAGGATAACACAGTTATGTTACTACATCTACAGCTACATGGACACTTTGCAAATCACATTTAAGTGCCTGGCAGAGGGTTCATCGAACCACCTTCACAATTCTCTATTATTCCAATCTCGTATAGCGCGCGGAAAGAATGAACACCTATATCTCTGATTTCCCTTATTTTATCGCGGTGATCGTTCCACCCTGTGTAGGTCGGTGTCAACAAAATATTTTCGCGTTCGGAGGAGAAAGTTGGTGATTGGAATTTCGTGAGAAGATTCCGTCGCAACGAAAAACGCCTTTCTTTTAATGATGTCCAGCCCAAATCCTGTATCTTTCTGTGACACTCTCTCCGATATTTCGCGATAATACAAAACGTGCTGCCTTCCTTTGAACTTTTTCGGTGTACTCCGTCCGTCCTACCTGGTAAGGATCCCACACCGCGCAGCAATATTCTAAAAGACGACGGACAAGCGTAGTGTAGGCAGTCTCCTGTAATTGTAATACCTAGGTATTTAGTTGAATTTACGGCGTTTAGATTAAACTGATTTATCGTGTAACCGAAGTATAACGAGTTCCTTTTAGCACTCATGTGGATGACCTCACACTTTTCGTTATTTAGGGTCAACTGCCATTTTTCGCACCATTCAGATATTTTTTCTAAATCATTTTTCAGTTTGTTTTGATCTTCTGATGACTTTATTAGTCGATAAACGACAGCGTCATCTGCAAACAACCGAAGACGGCTGCTCAGATTGTCTCCCAAATCGTTTATATAGATAAGGAACAGCAAAGGGCCTATAACACTACCTTGGGGAACGCCTGAAATCACTTCTGTTTCACTCGATGACTTTCCGTCAGTTGAACTGTGACCTCTCTGACAGGAAATCGCAAATCCAGTCACAAACTGATACAATATTCCATAAGCACGCAATTTCTACGAGCCGCTTGTGTTGTACAGTGTCAAAAGCCTTCCGGAAATCGAGGAATACGGAATCGATCTGAAATCCCTTGTCAATAGCACTCAGCACTTCATGTGAATAAAGAGCTAGTTGTATTTCACAGGAACGATGTTTTCTAAACCCATGTTGACTGTGTGTCAATAGACCGTTTCCTTCGAGGTAATTCATAATGTTCGAACACAATATATGTTCTAAAATCCTGCTGCATATCCACGTTAACGATATGGGTCTGTAATTTAGTGGATTACTCCTACTACTAACTCACGGACATGGCCAGTGGCTGTGCAAGTTGTTAATTAAGTACACGGAAAGGTAGGAGCGAACACCATTAGTTTGCCAAAATACTCATCTAGAGCAACAAGCACGATGCGTGGCCGGCCGGAGTGGCCGAGCGGTTCTAGGCGCTGCAGTCTGGAACCGCGCGACCGCTACGGTCGCAGGTTCGAATCCTGCCTCGGGCATGGATGTGTGTGATGTCCTTAGGTTAGTTAGGCTTAACTATTTCTAAGTTCTAGGGGACTGATGACCTCAGAAGTTAAGTCCCATAGTGCTCAGAGCAATTTGAGCCATTTTTTAAGGATGCGTGACTTCAAGGTCGCGGACTCGCCTCCTGAGGGGAGCAGGCTAGATTCGTTTCTTTTCTCTTGGTAAAAACATTCATATTAGCCCCTAATTTTTCTCATTAGTGTGACTTCATAAGACGTATGCGGGAGGAAGTAATATGTTTGCTCACAACACTTAGAAGAAGCGGTTTAGGGATCTCCTCTCACTTCCCCTTTTGTCAGAGTATCGCTTAATTTTCTAAGGAAGCTTCCAGTCTTTTCGATACATGGCATTTGCATCTACCTGATTTTGGCGAGTGAGGCTGGATCTAAATGTACCCAGCCAACTCACAGAGCTCTGCTAATTCTCTCGAAACCCCATCACGTTGCGACAGCACTGTTCCATTAGTCAGAAGGCTATATAGCCCTTTACCCGTTACTGGCTATGTAGAGAGCTATCACAACGAGAAAAAATAGTACTCTAACGTATACGGAGAAATTCATCTCCATACGAATACTTACGTCCACATATTTTGCGACTGGTGCTGTTTCCTGTGATTTGTAGCCAGTGGTCTAATAGAACAGCAGCAGGTCTCTTCGACTATTTTAGATTCAACATTTATACACTACTGGCCATTAAAATTGGTACACCAAGAAGAAATGCAGATGATAAACGGGTATTCATTGGATGAATATATTACACTAGATCTGACATGTGATTATGTTTCCACGCAATTTGGGTGCATAGATCCTAGAAATCAGTACCCAGAACAACCACCTCTGGCCGTAATAACGGCCTTGATACGCCTGGGCATTGAGTCAAACAGAGCTTGGATGGCGTGTACAGGTACAGCTGCCCATGCATCTTCAACACGATATCACAGTTCATCAAGAGTAGTGACTGGCCTATTGTGACGAGCCAGTTGCTCGGTCACCATTGACCAGACGTTTTTAATTGCTGAGAGATCAGGAGAATGTGCTGGCCAGGGCAGCAGTCGAACATTTTCTGTATCCAGAAAGTCCCGTTCAGGACCTGCAACATGCGGTCGTACATTATCGTGCTGAAATGTAGGGTTTCGCAGGGATCGAATGAAGGGTAGAGCCACGGGTCGTAACACATCTGAAATGTAGCGTCAACTGTTCAAAGTGCCGTCAATGCGAATAAGAGGTGACCGAAACGTGTAACCAACGGCACCCCATGCCATCACGCCGGGTGATACGCCAGTATGGAGAAAACGAATACACGCTTCCAATGTGCGTTCACCGCGATGTCGCCAAACACGGATGCGACCATCATGATGCTGTAAACAGAACCTGAATTCATCCGAAAAAATGACATTTTTCCATTCGTGCACCCAGGTTCGTCGTTGAGTACACCATCGCAGGCGCTCCTGTCTGCGATGCAGCGTCAAGGGTAACACCAGCCGTGGTCTCCGAGCTGATAGTCCATGCTTCTGCAAACGTCGTCGAACTCTTCGTGCAGATGGTTGTTGTCTTACAAACGTCCCCATCTGGTGACTCAGGGAGCGAGACGTGGCTGTACGATCTGTTACAGCCATGTGGAAGAGATGCCTGTCATCTCGACTGCTAGTGATACGAGGCCGTTGGTTGGTTGGTTGGTTGGTTGGGGAAGGAGACCAGACAGCGTGGTCATCGGTCTCATCGGATTAGGGAAGGAAGTCGGCTGTGCCCTTTCAGAGGAACCACGAGGCCGTTGGGATCCAGCACGGCGTTCCGTATTACCCTCCTGAACCCACCGATTCCATATTCTGCTAACAGTCATTGGATCTCGACCAACGCGAGCAACAGTGTCGCAACACGATAAACGGCAGTCGCTGTAAGCTACAATCCGACGTGGTGAAAACGTGATGGTACGCATTTCTCCTCCTTACAAGAGGCATCACAACAACGTTTCATCAGGCAATGCAACTGCTGTTTGTGACTGAGAAATCGGTTGGAAAGCCGGCCGCGGTGGTCTAACAGTTCTAGGCGCGCAGTCCGGAACCGCGCGACTGCTACGGCCGCAGGTTCGAATCCTGCCTCGGGCATGTATGTGTGTGATGTCCTTAGCTTAGTTAGGTTTAAGTAATTCTAAGTTCTAGGGGACTGATGACCACAGATGTTAAGTCCCATAGTGCTCAGAGCCATCTGAACCATTTTTTTTCGGTTGGAAACTTTCCTCATGTCAGCATGTTGTAGGTGTCGCCACCGGCGCCAAACTGTGTGTATGCTCTGAAAAGCTAATCATTTGCATATCACAGCATCTTCTTCCCGTCGGTTAAATTTCGCGTCTGTAACACGTCATCTTCGTGGTGTAGCAATTTTAATGGCCAGTAGTGTATTTATCCATTTTCATTTCCAACTCCCACCAATCCTCAAGTCTCTGCAAATCGCTGTAGCCTACCGGTGTCGCATCTCCCTTACAGACAGTAGACTACATTTAAATACGTATTCCAGGGAATGTCCCATACCTAAAGTTATAGCAAGAACTTCTGACAGGCTTCAAGAGGTGAAACTGTTTATGTGCATCGTAGGAGATTTAGCGGCGTAAGTAAAACTCTGAGGACAGGGCGTCAGTCTTGCTTTGCAATTGGCCTCCTGACTCACTTAAGACGGACTGTCAGTTCATAATGTTTGGGTTACTTCCTTAAGATACCGATAAATGCATCTGAGCCCGACGTAAGCATTCTTCTTCAGTTCGCTCCGGCTGCTTACTCTTACACATTTAGCTACATTCAGCTCAAGTATCAGTCTAACCACATACTTGTGGACAACTGCATTGCCTGTGAACATACTAAATATAAAACAAATAAACCCCAAGCCTTTGTACAGGGCATGATGGAGGGTACATTGCACGAGTACCATCGATTATCTTGTCAAGCACTGATCGAGCAAAAAGGTTGCCTTTATATCTCTATACATGTCCTAATCTACCCTTACGTATCCGGAAGAAATTGTCGTCTTTCCCAAAGACTTTTTTCCCGTTACGTATCGAAATAGAGTATGCCAACCTATACAATCCTAGCAGCACACACATGATGCTTTTGTTTCGCAGATCAGCCACGTAAAACGAAAAGATGAGAACTCACATGATTGGTAGATGGCGACTACGTAGTATTAAATTGTCGAATCGATGTTACTGTGCACCAGCACGTACACTATGTGAACAAAAGTATCCGTACACCTGGCTGAAAATTACTTAAAAGTTCGTGGCACCCTCCATCGGTAATGCTGGAATCCAATATGGTGCTGGCCCACCCTTAGCCTTGATGACACATCCACTCTCGCAGGCATACGTTCAGTTAGGTGTTGGAAGGTTTCTTGGGAAATGGCAGTCCATTCTTCACGGAGTGCTGCACTGAAGCGAGGTATCGATGCCGGTCGGTGAGGCCTGGCATTAAGTCAGCGTTCCAAAACATCCCAAAGGTTTTCTGTAGGATTCAGGTCAGGACTCTTACAGACCAGTCCATTACAGGGATGTTATTGTCGTGTAACCACTCCACCACAGGCCATGCATTATAAACAGGTACTCGAACGTGTTGAAATTTGCATTCACCGTCCCAGAATAGCTCTTCAAAAGTGGGAAGTAAGAAGGTGCTTCAAACATCAATGTAGGCCTGTGCTGTGATAGTGCCACCCAAAACAACAAGGGGTGCAAGCCCCCTCCATGAAAAACACGACCACATCATGACACCACTACCTTCGAATTATACTATTGGCACCACACACGCTGGCAGATGACGTTCACCGGGCATTCGCCGTACCCACATCCTGCCATCTGATCGCCACATTGTGTACCGTGATTCGTCACTCCACACAACGTTTTTCACTGTTCAATGGCCAAACGTTTACGCTCCTTACACCAAGCGAGGCATCATTTGGCATTTAACGGCGTGATGTGTGGCTTACGAGCAGCCGCTCGACCATGAAATCCAAGTTTTCTCACCTCCCGCCTAACTGTCATCGTACTTGCAGTGGATCCTGATGCAATTTGGAATTCCTGCGTGATGGTCTGAATATACACTCCTGGAAATTGAAGTAAGAACACCGTGAATTCATTGTCCCAGGAAGGGGAAACTTTATTGACACATTCCTGGGGTCAGATACATCACATGATCACACTGACAGAACTACAGGCACATAGACACAGGCAACAGAGCATGCACAATGTCGGCACTAGTACAGTGTATATCCACCTTTCGCAGCAATGCAGGCTGCTATTCTCCCATGGAGACGATCGTAGAGATGCTGGATGTAGTCCTGTGGAACGGCTTGCCATGCCATTTCCACCTGGCGCCTCAGTTGGACCAGCGTTCGTGCTGGACGTGCAGACCGCGTGAGACGACGCTTCATCCAGTCCCAAACATGCTCAATGGGGGACAGATCCGGAGATCTTGCTGGCCAGGGTAGTTGACTTACACCTTCTAGAGCACGTTGGGTGGCACGGGATACATGCGGACGTGCATTGTCCTGTTGGAACAGCAAGTTCCCTTGCCGGTCTAGGAATGGTACAACGATGGGTTCGATGACGGTTTGGATGTACCGTGCACTATTCAGTGTCCCCTCGACGATCACCAGTGGTGTACGGCCAGTGTAGGAGATCGCTCTCCACACCATGATGCCGGGTGTTGGCCCTGTGTGCCTCGGTCGTATGCAGTCCTGATTGTGGCGCTCACCTGCACGGCGCCAAACACGCATACGACCATCATTGGCACCAAGGCAGAAGCGACTCTCATCGCTGAAGACGACACGTCTCCATTCGTCCCTCCATTCACGCCTGTCGCGACACCACTGGAGGCGGGCTGCACGATGTTGGGGCGTGAGCGGAAGACGGCCTAACGGTGTGCGGGACCGTAGCCCAGCTTCATGGAGACGGTTGCGAATGGTCCTCGCCGATACCCCAGGAGCAACAGTGTCCCTAATTTGCTGGGAAGTGGCGGTGCGGTCCCCTACGGCACTGCGTAGGATCCTACGGTCTTGGCGTGCATCCGTGCGTCGCTGCGGTCCGGTCCCAGGTCGACGGGCACGTGCACCTTCCGCCGACCACTGGCGACAACATCGATGTACTGTGGAGACCTCACGCCCCACGTGTTGAGCAATTCGGCGGTACGTCCACCCGGCCTCCCGCATGCCCACTATACGCCCTCGCTCAAAGTCCGTCAACTGCACATACGGTTCACGTCCACGCTGTCACGGCATGCTACCAGTGTTAAAGACTGCGATGGAGCTCCGTATGCCACGGCAAACTGGCTGACACTGACGGCGGCGGTGCACAAATGCTGCGCAGCTAGCGCCATTCGACGGCCAACACTGCGGTTCCTGGTGTGTCCGCTGTGCCGTGCGTGTGATCATTGCTTGTACAGCCCTCTCGCAGTGTCCGGAGCAAGTATGGTGGGTCTGACACACCGGTGTCAATGTGTTCTTTTTTCCATTTCCAGGAGTGTATAATATGCAGACATCGGTCCATTTCCAGGAGTGTATGTCTGCCTATTATACATTACAACCCTCTTCAACTGTCGGCAGTCTCAGTCAACAGACGAGGTCGATATGTACGCTTTTGTGCTGTACGTGTCCCTTCACGTTTCCACTTCACTATTACATGGGAGACAGTGGACTTAGGGATGCTTAGGAGTGCGTAAATCTTGCGTACAGACGTATGACCCAAGTGACACCTAATCACCTGCTCATGTTCGAAGTCCGTGAGTTCTACGGAGCGCCCCATTCTGCTATCTCACGATGCGTAATGACTACTGAGGTCGCTAATGTGGTGTATGGCAGTAGGTGGCAACACAATGCACCTATTACGAAAAATGTATGTTTCTGGGGGTGTCCGGATACTTTTGATCACATAGTGTTTTGCTCAACAACAAACTGGTCTATGCCTGTCAATGTCGGGATAGCAGCTGTCAGTGACCTCAATGCTATAGTGGAAATTGAGATTGTATGCTGAGGTACGAGGGTAGGCCTCGTTCAAATAGAGTAGGAGAAGCTGTGCAACAAATTGACATACATCGAAGGGCAGTTGACGGCTAAGTACACCACATTTTGTCTCGCTATTCCTGCCTTCGACAACACCAGTGTTAGTGCATCAGTACTTATTTTGTTTGGTGTTGCTACGTTGAAATTAACAGCTCGAGAGACATCGCAGAACGTATACGTATTTCTAAAGCATCAAAGAGTCGTTAACACACACACACACACACACACACACACACACACAGTTTGCAGAAAACGATGTGCGCTTCGGTGGTGTGAGGGTAGGTCAGTGGCACTGCGCTGCTTAAGATAGTGGAAGCATTGAGAGAGTGATGTGCTGATTGTGATTTAGATCACTCCAAGCATTCAAAGATCTACGAAAGTTCAATGCACGATGGTATGCCTACTCTAAGTGATTTTGGGTGCAATAAACGCGGAATTCAAAGCATACAAAACACGATTATTTGCGAAATACTGTCGCATAGTTTCCAAATGTCTGTCAGTCCTATTTAAGTACAATAATGCTCCGATTTAAACACAGTGTTGCTGTCTATGTGTGCTTGGGGGCGCGCGCGTGCGCGCGCGCGCGCGCGCGTGTGTATGTGTGTATGTGTGTGTGTGTGTGTGTGTGTGCATGTAGTTTGCTTACGAAGAAAATATCCATTCACGCAGTAGAGCAATAGAATCAGATGCGTGTAACTTAATTTCCAAAAGTCGGTCAGGGCTATTTAAGTACAGTGATGCTGTGTGTAGTACTCCCTCCCACAATGAAAAAAAATTCCGTTGAAACTAGAGTCTTCCACGCCATTACCTGCGTATAGACTCCCTCCTAAATTAGAAATGTAATTTGCTTACGAGCAAAAGAATACCCAGTGATCCAGCGATGCAATGGAATCAAGTGCGAGCAACATAGGATCCAAACGTCTGTCAGGAATATTTAAGTGCAGTGATGCTGTGTAACGTACTCACTGCCATCATTAAGCAATATTACATTAAAACCACAGTCATCTGTACCACATGCGTCCCATACCGATTTTTAAAATGTACTTCCATATCGCTAGCTTTTAGACTGGATCAAACTCGAACAGTCTATCCAGTTCCTTAATAATAAATCAGCTTTTAAAAACCATATTCTTCTTAGCGGAAGAAAATGTAAACTTTTCTGCCATTCGTTAGGTAGACGCAAATATCCATTCTGTTAAAAAAAAAAAAAAAAAAAAAAAAAAAAAAAACCTTGCCTTTGCCCAAATCCATAAGCTAGTAGTCATCTTAAAGAAGGACACTGCAATAGTACCGGCACAAGCTCCGTTTCTACATCAACCAGTTCTGCTTTAGGTGAAATCCTTATATTTCCTCTGCAACCATGCATCCATACCAATTTCCCTAATATGCCTCCTGCTCCTGACTATGGGAAATGGTGCAATGTCTGTAGAGCGCATAGACTTTCGTCTGTTAAAGTACTGATATAGGATACCATTCATCTGCCCAACATCTATTGCATACATTAAAGAACAGAGTCTCATCCGCCGCCATATCAGATTACATCTGTTACGTATTGCTTTTTACTGAATTAATATGATACATGGTTGTATGCAGCACTCAGATTTTCTCTCTCTCTCTGCAACGCACCTCTATACAGTATCCAGTAGCTACAAGCTTAGTAGTGCGTACAACCCGCAAACCACTTGTTACCATATCATATGGAACTGTGTAGCACAAGTATTAACAACAGTACTCTGCTGGGGGACGAAACGAAGTAATTTTTTTAACCCCATGGAAGACTGAATACATTGACAGAGCAGTGATATTATCCGTCAATGCTATGTTTCGACATTAAAAAACTACTATTCTTCAATGCAGGTCAGGAGGTGTTAAGAACACAGTATGATCATAGCTTCCATACTATGAGCGGACTTGATGTAGGAAAAAAAACCCAAAACGAATGATTTTCAATGAAAATACTTTTGTTCTTCACAATGTTATTAACAAAGTTAAAGAAATACATCATAAAATAATAGTATCCCTTACAACATCGTTGCTTTCGTCAAAAATGCTCTTTTCGTAGCTAAAACAGGTCTCTGAGACACAGCACACAAGGGAAGGGTAGGTCGACATGGATGCTAGCCGCAATATCTCTGCAGAGAAAGAACGGTACTCCTCTTTCTTCCTTGAAGCAGATTTTACGTAGGTGAGCATACCAGAAGTTCTCCAACTCACATATTGTCCCGACGCCTCTTTCAGAAGATTTAATAGAGGTTTAATATTAACTGCATTCTTTGCAGTAATTTTTGCGTCTATATTCTGACAGATATTACACACAAAATCCATACTCTTCGCAGGAAGCACAAACAAGCACTTGAAAAACGACACAGCATGTTCAACCCATGGGTTGTTGGTTTCATCCCAATATTTCAACTATCCACTAGAATGAAACACATGGTTTCATTTCTAACACCGGCACAAAATAATGCAGGTTCACTTAGTTTTTCGGGACATTTCTTAATAGAAAAAAAAAAAAAAAAAAAAAAAAACAACCTTTGGAAGATGTCAGCGTCGGACCGTATGTTCTATATTAATTTTGAGAGCTAACCTAATTTCCCACACATTACATGCTGAACTACATAACGATGTCAATTCATGAGATAGATGTGGGTGTATCTCCATTCTGCACGTTGCAAGTATCATACAAAAGAAACAATCCTACCCGTCACACTTCTACAGATATACCTCTCCCCAACAACCTCCGACATCCACTACTTTTCAGAGCAAACCTGCTTACAAAGCTCCTTTTGTATATAGCCTACTCTAAAAATCCAAGATGCCGAATACTTATGCTCACGAGATCATGATGTCACTTCTGATCACGTTTTGTAAATTTGCTTGTAAATGTAGTACAGTTGTAAAAAGCTAGCGTAATTGTGAGTATATCAGTTTCAAGTGGAGGACCCACAGACCCTACCCCGAAACTGCCATGGTGAATCTATCTTCAGACACCAACCCGCCCTGGACATACCGCAGGCATAAAAGGATGGGTCTCCTCCACGCCCACACCAACGTGGTGACCAAACCAAAAGTTCTACTGTCACCTCCGTATAACATATTAGTTTTCAAATCGTGAGTCACAGGATGCGGGCTGTGAGGTTGTCCATGCGTCTGGGTAGGATTGCTCATTGACATGGTCCATAGGGAGACAGAAAATGGACGAAAGCGATCGAAGGGTAGCGGTTTGTAAGCGCCAAGGGGAAAAAAAAACCTCTGCGACAGTAGGACGGGTAGTAAGGGCAGTAGCGGCTTGCTAGCTGCGACAGTGCATGCAAGGTGCAGTTATGCTAGTGAGAGGTATCGTGCATCATTACCTTTGTCGTTGCGGGTGCTCATTGTAGGGCCTGCTGCAGCTGCTGCGTCCCTTTAACAGTTCAAGGTCATCATACGTTAGTGGGCGATCGGTCATAGATCAGCTCACAGTGTAGGGCGTGTGTGTGGCTGGTTTGCGCGCTGTGTACAGTACGGTTTCCCTGCCATTGCCTGTTTTTCGGCGGATCGAGCAACTGGGGTTGCCAGTAGTAGCTGTGTTGCAGGGGCTCGCCAGTACTGTCGTGTTAGCGTGCTATGGACCATAGATGTTTAGTTTCTTGCTAATAATGTCTTTGGTTTATTATGTTTCCATATATGGTTGTGGTCGTAGTTTCCCAGAGAAAGGATAAACGGGTTATGCGAGTGTCTCGTGTTTCTGTACAGTCGTGTGGAGAGTTTTTGGAATAGCTGCAAAATGGTGTCTAGCCGATATTCCCGGTGAACATCCGCGGTGCGTGTGTAGCGCGGAGCGTTGCTTATGATTCTGAGTACTTTATTCTGTATGAGCTGCAGACCGCGCAGGCCTGTGGGTGCAGCGTATCCCCAGACGGGAGCAGCATACGTCATCAGAGGTCTGGTAAGTGTGGTTTACCTGGACCCGAACACCCTGTTAAGCATAGGGTAGAGTTGTCTGAGCCTCGCGTTCGCTTTGTTGGTCACGTGTTGAATGTGGTGGTCCTCCCCCCCCTCCATCCCCCCCCCCCCCCCCCCAGTAGTTTCCGGTCCAGCCAGACACCGAGGTATTTGACCTCCTCGCGGAAACGTATTGGTCGTGCATGTAGTGTTATTGGGTTGCAGTGTTGATGTTTGCGCAGTAGTTTGGGGTCTTCTAGTGAACAGAACGGCTTCGCACTTGTCGACGTTTACTCTAACACGCAATTTTACCAGCCAAGGCTCTGCCGTTCTGAGTGCAGTCTGTAGTCGTGAGTTAATGTTAGACGGCTTCCAATCTCGCGCGAGGATGGCAGTGTCATTCGCGTAGATTGCAACCGTCGTGTTGCGTGTAGCTGGGAGGTCATTAATGTAGAGGTTAAAAAGTAAGGGCCCTAGGATGCTTCCATGGGGTACTCCTGCCTGGATACCATGTCGTGTTGATTGTTTGCCCTGAACGTCTGTGTTGAAACTCTTGTCCGTGAGATATGAGTGTTTGAGACGTACGAGCCCGTCGGGGAACCCTGCGTCGCTGAGTTTGCGTATGAGACCGTTGTGCCACAGATGTTCGAAGGCCTTTTCGAAGTCCAGGAACACCGCCCTAGTTGCTTTGTTTGTGTTGTATCCGTGTGTTATGTATTCAACGACGCGGAGGAGTTGTGTTGTCGAGTGGTGATTCATGAAGCCGAATTGCTCCGGCCTCAGGGTGTCGTTTGTGATGCAGTGCCTCGTGAGTCGTTTTGGTATTACCTTCTCAACGATCCTGCTGAGCGCGCTCAGCAGACTGATGGGTCGGTAATTTTATGGGAGGGAGTGGTCTTTCCTCGGCTTCCTGAACATCAGGACCCTTGGCCGTCTTCCAAAAGGCGAGGAAGTGTTAGTGTTTAAGTATGGCATTCGTGATGTGCGTGAGGTATTCTACTGCTTTTTCCATGAACTCCTTGAGGACACGGTTCTGAATGCCATCGTGACCAGGGTCCTTCCAAGCTGTGGTATGCATGATGGCCCATTTAACTTCAGCTGTACTAGCCTGTCGGGTGACGTTGCGCTATGGTTGGGCCAAGATGCGTGTAACCTCCTGGTCGGTCGCAAGTGTGAACGCTGGGTCAGAGGGATCCAGGTTTGGTGTGAATGACGCTGCAAGTGCGAGGGCCATCAGTTTCGCTTTTTCTTCAGCAGAATACGCCGGTTCGTCGGGCCCTTGTAGCGTGAGTGTGTACAGTTTCTCCCTGGTGAAGTGTCGGGCCATCTGCCACACGCCAGGTCGCGTGGTGTCCAGACCCTCGAGTTTCTGGTTCCACTGTTATGATTTAAATGTTTGTATCTTGTCCCGGATTACTCCCTGGAGCCCGTTCATGTGCTGTTTGAAGTGCTGGCGCCTGTTACGCTGTCAATGCCTCCTGATTCCTGAGGCGGTTCCTCATTGATATAATAAATAATAATCATAATGAGCGTATGGCATTGGTGGCCGGGAGACCCCCCGCGGGGCGGTTCGGCCGCCGCTCCACAAGTTCTTTAACGCCACTACGGCGACTTGCGAGTGAATGAGGATGAAATGATGATGAAAGACACACTACACCCAGTCATCTCGAGGCAGAGAAAATCCCTGACCCCGCCGGGAATCGAACCCGGGACCCCGTGCGTGGGAAGCGAGAACGCTACCGCAAGACCACGAGCCGCAGACCTCATTGATATAAGGCCCAGGATCTCCTGGGACAGGGCAGCACCGTGTTATTGTGGTGTGCGGATTGGTATGGTGTCAGCTATTGCGTCTTGGACGGCGCTAGTGAGGGCTTCAACGGCCTCATCAATTTGAGCTGTCTCGTTAATCGCGTGGGTGGGTAGTATGCGACTGTCAAGCGTCCACAAAAGTCTAACATCCTGCGTTGGTCCATGTGCTGCAGTGTTCCTTCAATGTATAGTACAACGGGTTGGTGATTTGAGGGCAGATCGTTTTCAACAGGAACGCTGAGTGTCCGTGTTATGCCCTTGATGAGGGCCACGTCTAACACGTCTGGCCTGTGACCCCTCCGGTAGGGAATGTGCGTCGGTTCGGTCGGCACTAGTGTAATGTAGTTTCGACTTAATGTGTGTTCGTATAGTTTCTTGCCGTTGGAGTTTCGTATACGTGAGCTCCAGCCAGGGTGTTTTGCGTTAAGATCTCCAGCGGCGATTACTCGCGGTGATATGTTGAGTATAGTGCTGATGTCGCGTGTCTTGACGTCCTTAGGGCTGTTGTATACTAACACCACTGTAGTGTAGGCTCCGTTGAACTTGCCCCTGACGGTGGTTGCCTCTAATTTTTCAAGTTCAGGGAGCACTATGTTTGTGTGTTCTATGTCTTTATGTATGATTATGTCCATTCAACCGTGACCAGAGCCGGCCGGTCGGTCGGTACAATAGACGCAGTAGCCGGTGAAGATTAGGTGGTTGCATGGTTTGAGCTTAGTTTCGCTCAGTAGTGCGATAAGGATACCTTCACGCTTCACGAGCGCGGCAAGTTCCGCCCTTTTGTTGTTGATCCCGTCTGCGTTCCAGAACAGGATCTGTGAGAGTGTCTGGTTGTTTGCGATGGGGGCCGGGTGTGGCGTGTTATCCTGAATCCTCCTTCAGACATTACCCTGTACGTTAGGTATCACGGGGGGATTCACATTCGAAACCTACCCCAGACCAACCACTCCTGAATCCTCCTTCAGACATTATCCTGTACGTTAGGTATCACGGGGGGATTCACCTTCAAACCCTATCAGAGACATAATACATCGTAGGTCGACCTGCTTAGGATAAGGATTTTGTGGATAACATCCGTCAGAAAACAGATGCAAGAATTACTGCAAGAGATGCCGTTTATACGAAACCTCTAACAAATCTACTGAAAGTAGCATCAGAAGATCATGGCTGTGAGAGCCTCTGGCAAAGCTCACCCGTATAAAAATGCTTTTCTAGCACTGTTGTTAAGATATATGGTAACAAGGATGACGTCCCTTATTAGTACTTTAGCAGAGGAAAGTCTGTGCACTCTACAGACATAGTACCATTTCCCACAGTGAGGAATAATAGCCATATTAAGGAAACTGGAATGGATGCAGAGGGAATATAAGATATTCATCTAAAGCAGAACTGCTTGATGTTGAAATGGACCTTATGAATGTACCACTACAGTGTCCTTCTATAGATGACTACTAGCTTATGGAATTGGGTAAAGGCGAGGTTTTTTAACACAATGGACATGTAGTGTATTGAAGAAGCATTTATATCTTCCTCCGCTAAGAAAAACATAGTTTTTAAACTCTGATTTATAACTATGGAACTGAATGGACTGTTCGAGTTTGATCCTGTCTAAATGCCAGCGATATGGAAGTACATTTTAAAAATCGGTATGGGACGTTGTAACACGCCCGGGAGTACAAATGGGTGGAGTACCTTTAAACTGTTTGTCGTTTCGGACTGTTGCTTGACCGTGCGCCCTGTGCACACCACGTACCTGATAATCCGCGGCGGTCGTATTGTCCTGTTCCACACTGCTGCTGGCTTGCCTGAAATTATCTGTCGAAATATGCAAGCGAGTAAGGGGAGCCACTCAACGTTAAGCAAACACTGTTCTACGTGTGGTATGAATATCTATATTCTGAGACGATATGGAAATCACAGGTTGCACTGTTAACATTCTAGGTCGAAAATGTTTATCTCAATTAACAATCTTGATGATTATCTGTCCACAGTATCATTCATACGAGCGTTTGCGTAACTGACACGACGCGGGTGATTGTTGATGATGCGGAAGCCGAATGATTGAACGAAAGTTCTTACACTCGTCACTCATACATATATCTGGTAATAGTCCTCCTTGATGACACTAGTAATGATATAACACTGTTCGTAAAGTTAATTTTTCAGTTCTCAGTTCTCACTTGGACGAGCGTGCGCGTAACCGTCGCGGCGCGGCTGATTGTTGATAAATGCGGAACGCGATGACCGAACACACGTCCTCACGCTACAAGACACTGGCACTTGACTGCACTCTTTTATGGTAACTAATTTTTGCTGATTCAAATTAATTCATTCTGGGAGACCGAACACGGCGCGGATGATCGATGCTGTGCGACACGCAACGAGAGGATACATAAATCCGTTATTGACGCCACTGCTCATTTTCAGTTACTTCTTGACGCACTTTCCTCTGAATCATTTCCATATATCATCACTTTACTGTAACAGCACTTGTAGCAACACTTCAACTTCCATATTAACAATGCCTCTCACATGCAGAGCTACACACTACTCAACATAACAGTTCTAGAGCTACACACTACACAACATAACAGTTCTATGTCCCGCACTCTCTAGACGCGGCTGCCCGCAAAGATACTCCACAACCAAACCAGCGATATGATAGTACACGTACAACGTATATGGTACACAAGACTGTCGTTTTAATGTAATATTTCTTAACGATGGCAGGGAGTACCTTACACAGCATCGCTGCACTTAAATAGCCCTGGCAGACGTTTGGAACCTATGTCACGCGCACCCGATACCATTGCACCACTGGATTACTGTGTATTCTTTTGTTCGTAAGCAAATACACATGTATATGGCATGGACGACTTTAGTTTTAATGGAAAATTTGTTGATGGTGGGAGAGAGTACCACTCACAGCATCACTGTACTTAAATTGCTCTGGCAGACTTTTGGAAATTAAGTTACACACATCTGATTCCATTTCTTTGTAAGAAAATTACATTTCGAAATCAAGAGGGAGTCTATACGTGCATGTACGGTATGGAAGACTGTAGTTTTAATGGAACACGCACACACGCACGCTCCACACGCATATATTGCAACATTGTGCTTGAATAGGAGAATTATTGTACTTAAATAGGACTGAAAGACATTTGGAAACTATACGACAGTATTTCGCAAACAACTGTTTTGTATGCTTTAATTCCGCGTTTATTGCATCTAAAACCTGTTGGAGTACGCGTACCATCGTGCATTGAACCTTCGTTGGTCTTACAATTATCGAATCATCTAAATCTCAAACAGCACATCTCCATCTCAATGCCGCCAATATCTTAAGCAACGCAATACCACTGATCTATTCTCACACCACTGAAGCTCGTGCCGCTTTCTGCAAACCATATATGTCAACGACACTTTGATGCTTTAAAAATACGTTCTGCGATGACTTTCGAGCTGTTAATTATAACGTAGCAACACCAAACACAGTGAGTATTGATGCCCTAACACTGCTGTTGTCAAAGACAGGAATCCCAAGTGTGGTGTACTTATCCGTCAACTGGCTCTTGATACTTGTCAGTCTGCTGCTCTGTGGGGTCTCTCGGCTTCGCCTTCGATGCCGCCAACCCGCAACGCATCTATACTTAGCGGGCTATCGTAAGGCTTAACCCCTGCGTTCAGGCTGGTTTGTGGTATTCGGCTCAATCCACAGAGGGCCTCCCGGTAACTAGTCAGAGGCCGCAGAACAGAGCTACGGGAATCGTTCCAGACAAGCATCTCTTGCTGCTTCGTCCGCGACTTCGATAGCCAATAGGAAAATTGTATCTTTCCACCACGCTAGTATTTCTGCTCGCGTGGAGCCGGCTAGAGCCAGTTCCGTCTTCAATTGCCCGCCACTGATGTTCAAATGGTTCAAATGGCTCTAAGCACTATGGGACTTAACATCTGAGGTCATCAGTCCCCTAGACTTAGAACTACTTAAACCTTACTAACCTAAGGATATAACATATATCCATGCCCGAGGCAGGATTAGAACCTGCGACCGTAGCATCCGCGTGGTTGCGGACTGAAGCGCCTAGAACCGCTCGGCCACAGCGGCCGGCGCCACTGATGTACCATCGACATTTGGACACCATGTCGGATCAGACGTCGCATTCGCCAGCCAGACGGCTGCGCTCCCGCGACATCTGCTCCGAGTATTGGTGTTCTGAGCCGTGGACAAGTCGTGCTGCTCGTGATACAGAACTCTGAATACGTACATTGTTTTGGAGATAAATTTTCATTGCTCAACAGAACGTAATCTACGTTGTCAAAAATCTATTTTCGTTTCGTGGAAGAACAGTTGTTTATGAAGAACGCCTCCTTCACATTACTAAGAAGAATTTCTGGGGAACATTTATTGTCTTCTGTTGTACTGCATCAGAAACAGCAGATTGCTAGTGTTCGGAGTTTACCTGCTCAAATAAACAAAGTGTAAATCATCTATTTGTGATCTTGTGGAAGTATTCCGAGCGAGGAATACTTCACACTGTCAGCTGTTGTGCTGAAATTAACATGCATAGACCCGTTTGTGGTTCATTTGTACGTAATGGTGAAAAGTTACATCGATTCGAAAGCTTAATATAAAATAGCCGCTGTCTACCAATCATGTGAGTCCTCACGTGTTCCTGTTCAAATGTGTGTGAAATCTTATGGGACTTAACTGCTAAGGTCATCAGTCCCTAAGCTTACACACTACTTAACCTAAATTATCCGAAGGACAAACACACACACCCATGCCCGAGGGAGGACTCGAACCTCCGCTGGGACCAGCCACACAGTCCATGACTGCAGCGCCGTAGACTGCTCGACTAATCCCGTGCGGCCTCATGTGTTCCTGTTACGTGGTTGATCCGCGAAGCAAAAGCATGATGTGCATGTTGTTAGAATTTTATGGACTGGCATACTCTATTTACATACGTAACGGGGGAAAAAATGTTCGGGAAAGACGACGTTGGGAACATAAGGGTAGACTAGGGTATGTATGGGGATACGAAGATAACCATATTTAACTCGATCAGCACATGACAGTAGGATGAAAGGGTAATCGATAATTTGCATGCAACCAACACAACGTAGCTGTCTAGCGGATCCTCTAATCGCTTTGCGATACAGTCGTTCGACTATACAAAATGGATACCATGAGAGACCACTAGACAACACTGTTCTTTAAGGCAATCAGTGCGGTGTACCATCACACCATGATACTGCAAAAACTAGAAAAAAACGTAATTAGGGATAAGTTAGTACCTAACGCTTGTACAGGTTACAACGATTTTCAAAAGCGTTACCATCATATTACAATCTGAAACAACTAACTATGGCACATAAACTATGTAGCAATCCTTAAACAAAGTAAATGTTTGCATGAACAAGATATTCTGAGACAATGTCTGGACTAATAAAGGTCTA
The DNA here is from genome assembly GCF_023864275.1 of Schistocerca cancellata. Classification (NCBI taxonomy): domain Eukaryota; kingdom Metazoa; phylum Arthropoda; class Insecta; order Orthoptera; family Acrididae; genus Schistocerca; species Schistocerca cancellata. Next base: position 590,364,715 of record NC_064628.1, read on the forward strand.
TGACAGTTCGAAGTATTTTTCCTCTGGTTTTCGCGCACCTGCTAAATGTCCCAGTGACTATTGGTTTTTGCACAAAGTGGTCGTTAAGGGACTAGTTAAAGAAAACGCGATAAACAGCGGTAAACGCTCTATAGAAACCGCAATATTAATTGAGTATAATCAGTAACGTCACTGTACTAATTTTTCACGAAGAATTATTTGCCCACATGTTTGAACTGTAAATGACATGACGAAATTTTTTGTTATGGATCTGGACAGAAACCCAGCAGACGTAGCCCCTACTAACTAAAATACACTTTCGCACCAGCCCGGGACTTGATCAAGGCAACGATCGTCAGTGCTGACTAGCCGTAAAGAGACGTGAAATATAAAGCTTTTCACCAGTATTAGTTAACACATCTGAACTTGAAACGAAATGGCGAAATTATTTCTACTACATCAAAACCATTATCACCCTGTTAACTAACCACGAAAGACGTTTGATATAATCTCCTTCACATGTAACCAAGTACGCATGTGCTGAAAATTGGAATGCTATGATTTAAAATGTTGTGACGGGATTTTCTACCCAGCACGTTATCGGATTGTTAACTAAGTAAAATCAGATGTTAGAAATCGAATTTATTTACTAGCAGCGAGCTGTATCAATATGAGATGAGGGTGCAATTTGTTTTGCTAGCCCGGGAGTCGAACCCGGAGCGTACTGTCGCTGTTTCCCATCGATTAATAGACGTTAAGTATCAACTGCTTGCTCACCAGTAGTGAGATGCTCGCTTGTTTCACTAGAAGTAACGGTACCTATCGTTATTGCTGACTATTCGTGAACAGACATTAGTTATGCAAATTATTTTTCCGTGGTAGGTCAGTGTGCAAATGCTAGGGCGTAAAATGAAATTATGAATATATATGTACTGGACCAGGATTGCAACCCAGATACGTTCCGTTCCTAGAGATCCGAATTCGAATTCCAGTCGAGGACCAAAAATTGCAACGTCTCAAGTTCAAATTAAATATGAACACTATGAACGAAATAACCATTCCTAAATTAAATTAAATAAACTTTTTAGTGCTAGTCTATTGGCGACAGAGTTTGTGACTTCGGCGGCTGCCGCCTTTGTTATGGCGCCACTTAAACAGGCTCTGACGCTGTTGGTAGTGAAGGGATATTGTGATTAATGCGGATTCTGAACCACTGTGCGACCTAAAATTCTGGACTTGGCGTTACCATAGGTGAATTAGATCTTTTCGTGAATGTTAAAAAATGGACACCATGAGTGAGAATCGAACATATACGCCGTAATTATCAAATAACGACCATCCAGCATACCACTGCAACTGACATTGGGCAACGTCCTGATTGTGTTGTTGTGACCGACGATGCGCCTAGAAGCTGTGAAAAAATCCGGCTCTCTCGATTAACTGTAGCGTGTGAGGTTACCAAATAAACCGATGATTACTGATATGACTGCTGTTCTTATCTTCATTATGCTGCTACTACAGATGTCACTGAAGGAAAGGTATATGCTCTGTGATCATTTTTAGAGCCATCTTCCCACATATAGTAATTATGTAGTTTTTCCCATGTACAGGGAATACTTATCGAATCTCCAATTCTTCGTCAATCACACTAAAATTAAATTAATTGCTGAAACCTTTATTTGAGAGCAGAAATCGTGTTGTTTTCCTTTATGCATTTGCGCTTAGCAACGATGCTTGTAAAATACGAAATCTGGAGAAAAAACACTATTCAAAATGCAGGGATGTTAATGTCTGCCGTTGAATGTCAAGTGTACGCTTTACAGGTGACTTGGTGAGACTGTTGTTAATCATATGGGAGTTGAATTGCTACTGATTAATGTCTCCCTCATTTTTGTGTGTCGTGTTTAATAAACTACCGAAAAGACCATATGAAGTATGCAATATAGCAATAAAAATTGATTGCAACTTATCATGATAAGGGTACAAAAAAGTCTGCCTTCTTAAAGCTAATACTCCAAATCATTACGAATTAATAAGAGAAAATTAAAAAATCATTTAGTTCCACACTTAAGCCAATATTATTGACAGAAGCAGAAAAAAGGGATTAACATGTGTGCAATTCTGTAAATGTTACGTCTATACATCCACGGACTAGAGAATAGAGGTAGCGATACAATGGCGGAGAGGTTTCCATTCGGTGTCTTTACTGATTGTTGATCTGCCTTCGAGATTCTACACTACTGGCCATTAGAATCGTTACACCACGAAGATGACGTGCTACAGACGCGAAATTTAACCGACAGTAAGAAGATGCTGTGATATGCAAATTATTAGCTTCTCAAAGCATTCACACAAGGTTGGCGCCGGTGGCGACGCCTACAACGTGATAACATGAAGAAAGTTTCCAACCGATTTCTCAAACACAAACAACAGCTGAAGGGGTTGCCTGGTGAAACGTTGTTGTGATGCCTCGTGTAAGGAGGAGAAATGCGTACTATCATGTTCTCGACTTTGATAAAGGTCTGATTGTAGCCTATCGCGATTGCGGTTTGTCGTATCGCAACATTGCTGCTCGCGTTGGTCAAGATCCAATGACTGTTAGCAGAATATGTAATCGGTGGGTTCAGGAGGGTAATACGGAACGCCGTGCTGGATTCCAACGGCCTCGTATAACTAGCAGTCGAGATGACAGGCATCTTATCCGCATGGCTGTAACGGATCGTGCAGACACGTCTCGATCCCTGAGTCAACAGATGGGGACGTTTGCAAGACAACAACCACCTGCACGAACAGTTCGACGACGTTTGCAGCAGCATGGACTACCAGCTAGGAGACTATGGCTGCGGTTACCCTTGATGCTGTATCACAGACAGGAGCGCCTGCGATGGTGTACCCAACGACGAACTTGGGTGCACGAATGGCAAAACGTCATTTTTTCGGATGAATCCAGGTTCTGTTTACAGCATCATGATGGTCGCATCCGTGTTTGGCAACATTGCGGTAAACGCACATTGGAAGCGTGTATTCGTCATCGCCATACTGGCGTATCACCCGGCGTGATGGTATGGGGTGCCGTTGGTTACACGTCTCGGTCATCTCTTGTTCCTATTGAATGTGTTACGACCCGTGGCTCTACCCTTCCTTCGATCCCTGCGAAACTGTATATTTCAGCATATAATGCACGACCGAATGTTGCAGGTCCTGTACGGGCCTTTCTGGGTACAGAAAATGTTCGACTGCTGCCCTGGCCAGCACATTCCCCAGATCTCTCACCAATTGAAAATGTCTGGTCAATGGTGGCCGAGCAACTGGCTCGTCAAACTACACCAGTCACTACTCTTGATGAACTGTGGTATCGTGCTGAAGCTGTATGGGCTGCCGTAACTGTACACCCCATGCAAGCTTTGTTTGACTCAATGCCCAGGCATATCAAGGCCGTTATTACGGCCAGAGATGGTTGTTCTGGGTACTGATTTCTCAGGATCTATGCACCCAAATTGCGTGAAAATGTAATCACATGTCAGTTCTAGTATAATATATTTGTCCAATGAATACCCGTTTATCATCTGCATTTGTTCTTGGTGTACCAATTTTAATGGCCAGTAGTGTAAAAACCAACAGTTTCCTGTTTCTCATTTACGAGGCAAATTTTCCTTCCCATACAACGATGAATGTGCATTACAGATGTTAACAAAAAATTTTGCTTGCATTAAAGAGGAAAGAAAAAGTCTTGAACCGAAAGAAATTAGCCTGTCTTGCCACCTGACTTCCCTATCATTCCAGGGCTGTGCGATACTTTACCATAACGAGTCATTGTACTGCAACGTCATGGCAGCGACAACTGGGGCTGGTCGGCGTGCGGTCTGCATATCTGGTCTGTGCTCGTAGACGCAACTGGCGCTGATGGAATCACGACTAAACCTGCCATCGCTGAAGTAATTTTCCGATAAATTCCATCTAAATTGAAGTTAAAGAGGACGACGTTATGAGTCCAAAGCAATGGTAAAATGTATCTTTAGACGTGTGCAAAATTCAAAACGAAATGAAGAAAAAAATTCTAACTGAAGGGTAAAATATATGATCCTGTGCGAAGGTCCTGGACAAACCCACACTTACAGCCAAAGCTCCCCACACATGGATTAGCGAACGAAAATTTTTTAAGTGCTTTCCACTGTCCATAAGCATAACCAGAAGTCTGTCAAATATTGCAGTTATGAACAAGCTTAGTCTGTCACAACTGAAAATTATACAGGAAACTGTCTACTCGGCTATGCGCTAAGGCAGATGGCTTGTCTATACTTGCTAGTTAGTTAGCAGTACTACCTCCTGCCCGTTGCGAGGGCAGCCGGACATAGAGTTGCCTGGTAATCTCGTAAAGCTGTCAGCGCGATTCAGAAAATCAAAAAATAAAACTAAGGCCGGATTGTCGTGTTGGAAAGTATGAAGCTTGGTATTCCCTATCTTACTATCATTTCCTGCATGCCTCTGCCAATCACAGGCCGGAGCAGAGTGGAGAGAGTCTGTACTGCAGAACGAAAAGAAATTCTGTCTAATTCCGCGTGTTGTTACATTTCATGCTTGCCAGGTAAGCGTGTTCTTCCACCCGTCTGACGTCATGGTGTTTAAGAGGAGTCAGAACGGGAAAACATTTTTTCAAATTTTCGGATTTTTATCTCCTTGTAAAATTTGAAATTTTCCGAATAAAATGATGTATATATATCACTAATAAACTCATGTGGTAATTATTTTATTTTATTTTTTAAATATCTACACTGGTTGCAAATGTAAAATTTTTACGTGCATTACTTCATGATCTAATACAATCGGTAATTTTTTATACAGAAGGCTATGGATTGCTGTGTTATGAAGGTCATGTCCAGAAGAGGATGGGCACCAGGTTGAGGAAGTTGAAACAAAGCTAGAGAGACAAGAAACTTTCTGATGGTAAAACCATAAGATGCAGGCTGACAGACAAAATGATTGATGAACTACAGCAGTATTATGGGATGGCCACTAGAAATACACTCCTGGAAATTGAAATAAGAACACCGTGAATTCATTGTCCCAGGAAGGGGAAACTTTATTGACACATTCCTGGGGTCAGATACATCACATGATCACACTGACAAAACCACAGGCACATATCAACAGGCAACAGAGCATGCACAATGTCGGCACTAATACAGTGTATATCCGCCTTTCGCAGCAATGCCGGCTGCTATTCTCCCATGGAGACGATCGTAGAGATGCTGGATGTAGTCCTGTGGAACGGCTTGCCATGCCATTTCCACCTGGCGCCTCAGTTGGACCAGCGTTCGTGCTGGACGTGCAGACCGCGTGAGACGACGCTTCATCCAGTCCCAAACATGCTCAATGGGGGACAGATCCGGAGATCTTGCTGGCCAGGGTAGTTGACTTACACCTTCTAGAGCACGTTGGGTGGCACGGGATACATGCGGACGTGCATTGTCCTGTTGGAAAAGCAAGTTCCCTTGCCGGTCTAGGAATGGTAGAACGATGGCTTCGATGACGGTTTGGATGTACCGTGTCCCCTCGACGATCACCAGTGGTGTACGGCCAGTGTAGGAGATCGCTCCCCACACCATGATGCCGGGTGTTGGCCCTGTGTGCCTCGGTCGTATGCAGTCCTGATTGTGGCGCTCACCTGCAAGGCGCCAAACACGCATACGACCATCATTGGCACCAAGGCAGAAGCGACTCTTATCGCTGAAGACGACACGTCTCCATTCGTCCCTCCATTCACGCCTGTCGCGACACCACTGGAGGCGGGCTGCACGATGTTGGGGCGTGAGCGGGAGACGGCCTAACGGTGTGCGGGACCGTAGCCCAGCTTCATGGAGACGGTTGCGAATGGTCCCCGCCGATACCCCAGGAGCAACAGTGTCCCTAATTTGCTGGGAAGTGGCGGTGCGGTCCCCTACGGCACTGCGTAGGATCCTACGGTCTTGGCGTGCATCCGTGCGTCGCTGCGGTCCGGTCCCAGGTCGACGGGCACGTGCACCTTCCGCCGACCACTGGCGACAACATCGATGTACTGTGGAGACCTCACGCCCCACGTGTTGAGCAATTCGGCGGTACGTCCACCCGGCCTCCCGCATGCCCACTATACGCCCTCGCTCAAAGTCCGTCAACTGCAGATACGGTTCACGTCCACGCTGTCGCGGCATGCTACCAGTGTTAAAGACTGCGATGGAGCTCCGTGTGCCACGGCAAACTGGCTGACACTGACGGCGGCGGTGCACAAATGCTGCGCAGCTAGCGCCATTCGACGGCCAACACCGCGGTTCCTGGTGTGTCCGCTGTGCCGTGCGTGTGATCATTGCTTGTACAGCCCTCTCGCAGTGTCCGGAGCAAGTATGGTGGGTCTGACACACCGGTGTCAATGTGTTCTTTTTTCCATTTCCAGGAGTGTAATACTGAGGATTTGTTGAAAATGAAGCAGGCAGTATGTGCTACCTTCTTCCACAGACTGTCAAGTGAAGAAAAACCAGTACACCACCTCTGCCCTCCTAGACCTGATTCATGGTGCAATTACCGCAGTGCCCAGTACTCAAGCAGTTCATACAGCCATAAACATTCCATCCCAGCAGCAGTCATGTATATCATAAAACATATTTACAGAGACCTGGCAAATCCTGAATTACTGAAGAAGTGTCTGAATGGTTAGACTCAAAATCCCAATGAATCGTTCAGTGATTTTATATGGACTCGCTTACCAAAAAATGCTTTTGTTGGAATGAAAACACTAAAGTAGCGGGCAGTGATGCTGTTATTGCTTTTAATGATGGCAACACTGGTAGGGTGAAAGTGCTACAGCATATGGTAATTAATCCTGGAACTTGAACGGATGGACAAGATTCGCATTGATGAAGCAGAGTATGCAGCATGGTTGGCAACTAAAGAATCCAGAAAGAAGAAAAAATTGGAAAAGGATCAAGAGGATGATATACATAATGGTGCAGGGTGCTTCTGAGTGATTAAAAATAAAAAAAGCATATATTATGTGAGTTAAGTCTTTTGAAACTTTAGAAGCCGTTCCTGAAAATTTACGTTTTCTGTTGCATTTATCCCTAAATCTGAGACACCACTCCGAGTAGAGTATTCAAATTTTCAGGGAGTAATAACATACATGTCCTGAGTCTACTGAATAAAAAAAACATGATGTTATGTATAATTAAAATTATTTAGGATAACGTACAAAAAAGTACACAAAATTTTAACCATGTAATTAAAAAATTGTATTTCCGAAAGCAGTGGCTAAAATGCAATAATTGCACTTCAGTAGACTCAGAACATACAGTTTGATGTCCTGTACAATTTTCATGCCAATGGCTTCAGTGGTTCCTGAAATACAGGGAAGAAAATTCGCAAATTTTAACATTGTCAGATTAGGGCGTTCCAACTCCATTTAAGCCAATCAGCATTTCTCTTTCTACACATTGCTTAAGTCACAGGATTCTTATAATTTATTAGAAGTTTCTCTAAAAAGAGTAGAACTAAACAGACATAATCGGGGGAGTAAATTCACTACCCATGAGCCAGTATTCTCAGAATTTGGCATCCAAGATAACTCCGTCCGATGCGTGGGCCGAGGAACGCTCTTTCCACCCTGCAGTGCAATAAGTGGCGATGAGAAAGCTTGTACGGAGTTTTAGCTGGGTCTGAAGCCTATTGTGTAAGTCAGAGGCAAAAACGACTTTATACGACTTGTGACGCAATGGCGAAGTCCCTCTGCAAAACCATACTGTCTATCTCAGAGGGTGGTGCCACCCTTGCAGCGTTCTCGCTTCGGCGACCGTTGTAAATACATTTATCAATGCAACTAAAAGCTGAATTACAATTGTCATAAGAAGTTGAAAGAAGGTCATTGAATTAAAGAATAAAGAGAATAAGGAGGAAAAGCATGCACACTCACTGAGTACTCAAAATAGTAACATAGCAAATTTGTATGCCTCTAGATCTAATTTTCTGTAAGGCACTTAAAAAGGTAGTTTTACATGAATAAAAACTATGAAAAATGGCGCGTTCATCCACGTCATTTTTAACTGGACTCCCACAGCAACAAAAATTTGTCCAATCCAGGAAATAAACTGCCTATCTTCTTGACACCTGGTAGACGGCCTAAAGTAGATGTAGTTCTACTACTAAGTTTTAGAAAAGCAAAATAGTATCTACATCCTTGTGACTGGTAATGACACAATAATGTTTAAACAATTTGATGCCCAGTTAATGCAAATGTGAGTCTACCTTAAGTATGCTTTGAGGGAGAAGAGCAAACATTGCAAGTAAATTAGGATGGTTCTCCCTTTATTTAAATGGTGATTCCCACACAGCATTCTCTCAGAGAAATTTTACGAAGTATTGTGTGATCTATTCATGCTACTATGGTTATATGAAATTTTTACTTTCATTTAAGTAACTAATTGTTATATATTCAGATTCGAAATAAAAAATATATTACTGTACATTAAACACATAGTATAACAAAACAGTTTATTGTCTTCTTCTCGTAAAAGTGAGTTTCGATATTTGACATGATTGTGACCTACTATACAGACTGGTTCATGAAGATATGCAAATATTTTAATATGTTATTCTACAAGTAAAACTAAAGGAAAAAGTGCATATAAACATAGGTCCGCAAATGTTTGGTTACATAGTTACGGCTAATAAAACATTTTGCCAGAAATTTAGCAACTTCGCGAATATGAAGCCATCGTAAAACTGTACAAGGTTAAAGTAAAGCACAATTTCCATTTATTTTGTTGTTATTTGTCTGGTGAATCTAATAAAATATGTCCCAGAAGTGTACCTGCAGTAGTTTTCCAGATCATCTAGAGAAGCAAAGACGTAATTTCGTAAAAATTTTAATTTATTAACTACTTGGCCCAATTTGTTTTTTAAATTCCAAACAATTGCACAAAGTTTTAAACAGAAGTTTTAGAGAATTTAATGTTGAATAACTGATGGTAATAACATTAACTGAAACTGTATAAATGTGTCTGTAAATTTGAAAGGTATTCCTATTTCATAAATAAACTACAACAGTTACTGTGTGGTTTCACTTAAATACACTGTTGTTGTTATGTTATTTCACTGAACAACAGGCCGAGCGAGGTGGCGCAGTGGTTAGCACACTGGACTCGCATTCGGAGGGACGACGGTTCAATCCCGCGTCTGGCCATCCTGATTTGGGTTTTCCGTGATTTCCCTAAATCGCTCCAGGCAAATGCCGGGATGGTTCCTTTGAAAGGGCACGACCGACTTCCTTCCCCATGCTTCCCTACTCCTATGAGACTGATAACTTCGCTGTTTGGTCTCTTCCCCCAAACAACCAACCAACCAACTGAACAACACAGAAAACTAACTCATTTCAAGGTTAGGAAACGACTGAAATAACTCACTAACGGTTGCCAACAAAGACATAAACGTTTCTGAGCCGTGTGCAGCTCGCGTTCTTGCCGTTCATAAGTTGACGTCGTGTAATAGCGGTAGTGGCGTCTCGATTCCCTCTTACGTTAATGGTGCCACTGAGTTGCCAGTATTGCTTGTCCGTGAGTGGCAGCAGCAGTGGTTATCACTAGCCAGTACTGTGGTACTATCTTTGGTGCCACAGCTAATATTTCCGGGTCGTAGTGCGTGTCAGGCAGTTCGGGGCTTCGGACGGAGCAGCGAGGAGGTCCGAAGCACAAGGGCAGGCCGGGACTGCTGGCGGCGTGTAGGCTCTGTCAGATCGAGGGGCTGTAGCCGATGACCGAACCCAGGACATTTGAAGTATCCAGTACTGAAACCTCCACTGTTTGAGATCTCGCTGTTGTTTGCGTGTTCCTGCTCCCAGGGTCGGTCAGACCAACCGCAACAAATGGAGTCTGTCAGGTTGGTGGAAGCTATTAGCCGCCTTCTACTCCTTGAGGTTAGTTTGGATTTAGTATTATTCTTGTTAGTGAAGTGCAACCAGCGGTATTTTCTGCCTTGTGGCCGCCAACGCACAATTTACTTGCCTTGGAGGTTAGCGTACTTTTCCAGCAGTGTACCTTTCCTCGTCGTATTGATGCTGTCCGACACGGCGTATAATTCGACAGCCTCTTGAATTGTACTGTACGTATGTTTTTGGGAGGTCTACCTTGGTTCTAGTGTTTCCATCGGCCTTGTGTGTTTTTCTGAAGACATAGTGCTGTCCGTCTCTTCGCCCTTGCCTAAAAACATTCCGTCATTGTACTGGTGATCCGACTTTAGGTGGATTGGTTAGTCGGGCGGTCGGCGCTTAAGCTACCCCTAGTGTGAGTTGCCATCCCGTTACGTGAGTACAACTCTTGGCTGCCTGTCTCACTGCTTACACAGCTGTAGTCACCGTCCTCAGGTTGATGCAGGGAGCACTGTCTGTGGATCACTCTGTCTTATTTGGACAAGTCGTCACAATTGTTTAAAATTTATCCTAATGTTTTAACATGTTATTACCTTCTCCACTAGTAATTCCGACCTTCAGCCATTAATTGTTTGTAATACTGCTTGTAGCTTTAAGCTGACAAATAATTTTAATTTTCTCTTAATAAGGCCTGCAACCATCACTATAGCCTGTTACAGTTCTTTAAGATTGTTTTAAAAGGGTTTTAGTATTCTAACATGCAACTGCCTTCCTTGCTTGTAATTCAGACCTTCAGCCGTTGAGCATTCTGAAAATTGCTTGTGGCCTTCAGCCCCCAGTTATTTTGAATCCTTTCTTAATCGGGCCTTCAGCCGTTGATTGTGTGTAACATTGCTTGCGGCCTTCAGCCGACAATAACTTGCAATTCTTCTTATAAGGCTTTCAGCCGTCAGTGTAGTAAAATTTTTAAAAACTGATTGTTGAGAGTTTTGTTTTTTAAAAATAAAATGTATGTGTTTTCTGTGCAACCAAGGGTAACTGATTGGGCCCCGTCCACCCTTCCTGCTTTCCCCAAGTCCCACGTTTCAGTTTCTACATTCTTAATGGAAAGTAAACAAATTTACTTGTATAATAATCTTTGCTTCTCCGGAAGTTCTGGAAAACTACTGCAGATACACGTCTGGAATATGTTGTATTAGATCACCAGACCAATCACAATAAAGTAAATGGAAATCGTGCTTTACTTTCACCTTGTACAGTTTTGCGATGGCTTCATATTCGCAAAGTTGCTAAATTTCGAGTAAAATCTTTTATTAGCCGTAACTCCGTAACTTAACATTTGCGGACCTACGTTTATATGAACGTTTTTCTTCAGTTTTACTTGTAGAATAACATTAAAATATTTGCATTTCTTCGTTAATCATCCTGTATTTTACAAATACGCTAGACTGAGGTGACAGCAACTGACAGATACATCTAAACAATATTCTCTTCCATCAAATATATTTCTTTATACACTCCTGGAAATGGAAAAAAGAACACATTGACACCGGTGTGTCAGACCCACCATACTTGCTCCGGACACTGCGAGAGGGCTGTACAAGCAATGATCACACGCACGGCACAGCGGACACACCAGGAACCGCGGTGTTGGCCGTCGAATGGCGCTAGCTGCGCAGCATTTGTGCACCGCCGCCGTCAGTGTCAGCCAGTTTGCCGTGGCATACGGAGCTCCATCGCAGTCTTTAACACTGGTAGCATGCCGCGACAGCGTGGACGTGAACCGTATGTGCAGTTGACGGACTTTGAGCGAGGGCGTATAGTGGGCATGCGGGAGGCCGGGTGGACGTACCGCCGAATTGCTCAACACGTGGGGCGTGAGGTCTCCACAGTACATCGATGTTGTCGCCAGTGGTCGGCGGAAGGTGCACGTGCCCGTCGACCTGGGACCGGACCGCAGCGACGCACGGATGCACGCCAAGACCGTAGGATCCTACGCAGTGCCGTAGGGGACCGCGCCGCCACTTCCCAGCAAATTAGGGACACTGTTGCTCCTGGGGTATCGGCGAGGACCATTCGCAACCGTCTCCATGAAGCTGGGCTACGGTCCCGCACACCGTTACGCCGTCTTCCGCTCACGCCCCAACATCGTGCAGCCCGCCTCCAGTGGTGTCGCGACAGGCGTGAATGGAGGGACGAATGGAGACGTGTCGTCTTCAGCGATGAGAGTCGCTTCTGCCTTGGTGTCAATGATGGTCGTATGCGTGTTTGGCGCCGTGCAGGTGAGCGCCACAATCAGGACTGCATACGACCGAGGCACACAGGGCCAACACCCGGCATCATGGTGTGGGGAGCGATCTCCTACACTGGCCGTACACCACTGGTGATCGTCGAGGGGACACTGAATAGTGCACGGTACATCCAAACCGTCATCGAACCCATCGTTCTACCATTCCTAGACCGGCAAGGGAACTTGCTGTTCCAACAGGAGAATGCACGTCCGCATGTATCCCGTGCCACCCAACGTGCTCTAGAAGGTGTAAGTCAACTACCCTGGCCAGCAAGATCTCCGGATCTGTCCCCCATTGAGCATGTTTGGGACTGGATGAAGCGTCGTCTCACGCGGTCTGCACGTCCAGCACGAACGCTGGTCCAACTGAGGCGCCAGGTGGAAATGGCATGGCAAGCCGTTCCACAGGACGACATCCAGCATCTCTACGATCGTCTCCATGGGAGAAAAGCAGCCTGCATTGCTGCGAAAGGTGGATATACACTGTACTAGTGCCGACATTGTGCATGCTCTGTTGCCTGTGTCTATGTGCCTGTGGTTCTGTCAGTGTGATCATGTGATGTATCTGACCCCAGGAATGTGTCAATAAAGTTTCCCCTTCCTGGGACAATGAATTCACGGTGTTCTTATTTCAATTTCCAGGAGTGTATATTCGAAAAGATACACCCAAAGTAGAGACGTTAGTTTTGAACCTACATGAATGGCACATGTTACAATTATGTTGCTCTAGACGACTTTTTATGCTGGCCAGCGAAAATAAGAAAAACACAAAGAATAAAACTTACCCTCGGTTTCTTACGATCTGCACATGACTTTACATTTTAGCACTGAGCACTAGTCGTATTTACAGTGCACAGACACCTGGGATTTCAATTAATGGCACACAATTGTTTCGGAAAAGGAAAAGGATTTAGACTGACGAAACTTGATTAAGGTAGAAATGAATATTTACAAGGCACTGCCACGTTGTTTTCTTCCTTCAAGAGTGTGCTATTCAGTCGGTTGCTTAAGCATGAAGTATGTTGAGAAATTAGCCTCTTCATAAACAGTGCCAGATCTAGTTACTTATAGGCGTGTGCAGCAAAGCATGTCGTTATTAGAATGAGAGTTCGCAGAAGAGCTCCTGTAGAGTTTGGAAGGTAGGAGACGAGGTACTGCCAGAAGTAAAGCTTTGAGTCGTGCTTGGGTAGCTCAGTTGGTAGAGCACTTGCCCGCAAACGGCAAAGATCCCTAGTTCGAGTCTCGGTCCAGCACACAGTTTTAATCTGCCAGGAAGTTTCTTATCAGCGCACACTCCGCTGCACAGTGAAAATCTCGTTCTGGAAACATGCCCCAGGCTGTGACTAAGCCACGACACCTGGGATTTCAACTAATGGCACACAATTGTTTCGGAAGAGGAAAAGGACTTAGACTGACGAAACTTGATTAAGGTAGAAATGAATATTTACAAGGCACTGCCACGTTGTTTCCTTCCTTCAAGAGTGTGCTACTCAGTCGGTTGCGTAAGCATGAAGTATGCTGAGAAATTAGCCTCTTCATAAACAGTGCCAGATCTAGTTCCTTATAGGCGTGTGCAGCAAAGCATGTCGTTATTAGAATGAGAGTTCGCAGAAGAGCTCCTGTAAAGTTTGGAAGGTAGGAGACGAGGTACTGCCAGAAGTAAAGCTGTGAGTCGTGCTTGGGTAGCTCAGTTGGTAGAGCACTTGCCCACGAAAGGCGAAGGTCCCGAATTCGAGTCTCGGCCCGGCACACAGTTTTAATCTGCGAGGAAGTTTCATGTCGTTATTGTCACTGATCAGAATAACATTGTCCCATGACAAGTGGAATGAACAGTGTTTATCTTCAAGCGAGTACTCGGAAATGCCTAAGAAGTTCAGCTTTGTATTGCGGACCTATTCTTCACGTTTCCACAAAGAAGTCGAAAATAGGTCGTGCCGTTTGATCCCATTTACATGGTATGGTACAGGAAGGTTCATGGGAACGTCAAGGGATCGGTACAGTTATTTCCTACAGTTGGAAAAGAATAAATGGTAAGTTCTTCTCTGTTCCTCATCCGACATGATGTTAGTTATTTGTAGCATCCTGCAGATTACTAAGACAAGTGGAGGGCTGTTTAGTCTCTTAACTCCATTGCTTTTGTGACAGGAGTGCTGACAGTTCATCTCATTTACAGAGCTGTGCCGACAGCGTTTGCCAAGTTGAGCTGTAGCAGCTGCGGCAATCCGCTTGCTGCGACACACCCTAGGGAGGCTAACTCACCCCAGGTGCTGCGGCTAAGCTTATTCAGCCTGCTTGTTCGGCCTGCCATTCGCTGGCCGCTACCTGCTGCATTGTGAGGGGAGGCCCCTGACAACCAGAGCATCGCTAGCTGTGGCCTGTCATTCGACGTTACCACTTACGCTATCCGCTGGTCACGAGACAGAAGGACCGTTGTCTGTGTCGCTCGTGTGTCTGCTCCCTCGTTCTCAGCGTCTCTGTACAGGTCGACAAGAATTCTCTTACTTGTGTATAGTACAACGTAAAACATGAATAGAAATATCCTGTGATCAAGATATGAGCAAAACAAACATTATGAAATATCCTGACTTCGGAAGTCTAGGACCACTTGCCCAGGCATTGTCATTATGAACAACGAAATAGTATAAACAAATTATACAAAGTAATGTGAAGATGAAGGGTTAATTAATTTGCTTGTTTTAAGTGCGTAGCCTATCCTTGTATCGTCATTATGAATTTAACATTTGCGATAAGTACAAAATTTACGTTAGATTTATCACTGTATCCCATATTCAATGGTTTTTGGGTTTGATCAGTCGGAAATGCAGTGGTTCAGGATGGGTATACAGGAAAATTGTACTATTAGATACATGCTGTGGCATTAATCCATGAAACTACACTTCTCGCTATTAGAATTGCTACACCAAGAAGAAATGCAGATGATAAACGGGTATTCATTGGACAAATATATTATACTAGAACTGACATGTGATTACATTTTCACGCAATTTGGGTGTATAGATACTGAGAAATCAGTACCCAGAACAACCACCTCTGGCCGTAATAATGGCCTTGATACGCCTGGACATTGAGTCAAACAAAGCTTGGATGGCGTGTACAGGTACAGCTGCCCATGCAGCTTCAGCACGATACCACAGTTCATCATGAGTAGTGACTGGCGTATTGTGACGAGCCAGTTGCGCGGCCACTATTGACCAGACGTTTTCAGTTGGTGAGAGATCTGGAGAATGTGCTGGCCAGGGCAGCAGTCGAACATTTTCTGTATCCAGAAAGGCCCGTACAGGACCTGCAACATGCGGTCGTGCATTACCCTGCTGAAATGTAGGGTTTCGCGGGATCGAATGAAGGGTAGAGCCACGGGTCGTAACTCATCTGAAATGTAACGTCCACTGTTCAAAGTGCCGACAATGCGGACAAGAGGTGACCGAGACGTGTTACCAATGGCACCCTATACCATCACGCCGGGTGATACGCCAGTATGGCGATGACGAATACACGCTTCCAATGTGCGTTCACCGCGATGTCGCCAAACACGGATGCGACCATCATGATGCTCGAAACAGAACCTGGATTCATCCGAAAAAATGACATTTTGCCATTCGTGCACCCAGGTTCGTCGTTGAGTACACCATCGCAGGCGCTCCTGTCAGTGATGCAGCGTCAAGGGTAACCGCAGCCATGGTCTCCGAGCTGATAGTCCATGCTGCTGCAAACGTCGTCGAACTGTTCGTGCAGATGGTTGTTGTCTTGGAAACGTCCCCATCTGTTGACTCAGTGTTCGAGACGTGGCTGCACGATCCGTTACAGCCATGCAGATAAGATGACTGTCATCTCGACTGCTAGTGATACGAGACCGTTGGGATCCAGCACGGGGTTCCGTATTACCCTTCTGAACCCACCGATTCCATATTCTGCTAACAGTCATTGGATCTCGACCAACGCGAGCAGCAATGTCGCTACGATAAACCGCAATCGCGATAGGCTATAGTTCGACCTTTATCAAAGTCGGAAACGTGATGGTACGCATTTTTCCTCCTTACACGAGGCACCACAACAACGTTTCAACAGGCAACGCCGGTCAACTGCTGTTTGTGTATGAGAAATCGGTTGGAAACTTTTCTCTTGTCAGCACATTATAAGTGTCGCCACCGGCGCCAACGTTGTGTGAATGCTCTGAAAAGCTAATCATTTGCATATCACAGCATCTTCTTCCTATCGGTTAAATTTAACGTCTGTAGCACGTTAACTTCGTGGTGTAGCAATTTTAATGGCCAGTAGTGTATCTCCTTCCACCACCATTGTTATGATACATGTTTGAAATTGTTACCACCTTATGTCTCATACAGGGGAAGATATCACCTGACTTTCACCTTTCACTCTTACCTCTTTCAAAGCACCTTTTTCACACAATTCGTTCAGATACACCACTTCTATTGTACACCTTGGCCGAAATATTTATGTTTCTCAATCATTATTCCGCAATATATTAAACATACACCAAATACAACGTTTAATGTACAAAACTTATGTTTTTTCTCGAAGTTATAATAATAATGCAAATGACCACACGAATCTGAATTGCAATCACTAGTTTACTGTGACATACTCACAGGCTGGAACTATTTACAACTTGGTGAGCTAAGCTTCATTTTCCCTTTTCTTACAAACGTTTTTGTGTGCATTCCTAACAGAAAAATGTTGAAATTATTATTGCCCTAATAACTTCGCCTAATATGTTTCCTGAAACACCGTCACACCCACACATAACAGTGCTCCTATACACCAAATGTCCCCCTTTCATGCGCCACACAATATATCCATCAAAACTACTCCATAACAACGTATACGTCACTCTGTCGGCGACCAAGAACACAAAGTGCTCACTTCAACATCGCGTTGTCAGTGATCAAAGACACAAATTCCAAAGTGCTACTCCCGACGGGTGTAAAATCAATGTGCCCAATGGAAAATACTGAACGCGCAAAAGAAGATTTGGCCCTGTATGACTACCCCCTGAAGCAGATCTTAGGACCTCTTAATGGTGAAATTATCTGCACCTTCTTGCTCTTTAACATATAAATTACAACATAAACATAAATGAATGATTAAGAGAACTAGTAACTATAAAATGATAAATACTGTTTCTACTTGTACCTTTCTTGTAAATTAAAACCCCTTTATATATCACAAATGTTATCAAAGTCCTGTGGAAATAAAGAGACACAAATGAATTTCCTAACTAATATTACTGATCAGTTGCCCAAAGCTTCCCCTTTTTATGGCTTTACAAGCCTAATAAGCCGAAACAATTAGCAATATGTACTACGTCTGGTGCATCGGAGTGATGGTTCTCGTACACGTCTTCGATGACGGAAGACTTCCAGGTACAAAATATAAAAACAGCTCAATCAAGCACTAGGACAGCAGAAGACGGTCTTCTGACTAGTACAATCTAATACCCCCTTCTCCTCTCTGTGTTCTACAGACGAGAAACACGAACTCCCAGCCACAAGAACGAGGTCCAGATAACGTCTCAACGTGAGTATAGGCAGAAGAAGTGCTCCCAATTACTAAACGCTGTGTACTCAACGACGACTCCCTAGCTGGAGGCGAAGTCCAGAATCATATAACTTCGCAACAGTGCAGTGCCTAACTGTTCACTAACTATAAAACCACCTGCGAGCAAAGACAGCAAGTCCATCTGTACCAACAAAAGCTGATACTGAACGACAGTCAAACACAGGTGCTCAAAATGGAAGACCTCTTTCTCTCCACCGCTGGTTTCCCAGCAAAGCTCGGCTCCCCTCCCTCGTTACTGCAGAAAACTAATCATATTCTCGAAACCATGGAATATTCTCCCTCTCTACAGAGTCTTCCAAACGCCGACCAACCATATTTTAGACTTTTGTCGTCCAGCACGGAAAGTTTGTGAGGAAATACCTATACCTATTAATTAGGAATTCGTACAATGGTACGCTTCTCAGAGTACAAATCCTCGGAAGTAACGCAGCCTGAGTGATTTCTGACGTAACGCTTCCACGATCCTCTCTGTGGCGTCCAAGATTTTCCTGAAGTATTATCCAGTTATCCTTCTGGCCCCACTACAAACCGGCCAGCCGCCGCTGTATTGTGCTTCATTGCTCTGGTGCCCCGACAGTCCGTCTTTGGTTACTGTCCACAGATAAGCTATAGTCATGGCGATACATTAAAGTGTGACCCATCTTTCAGTCATAGAACCAGCACCCAGCATTATGCTACTACCAGTAATGATGTAACTTCCCGGATCCTCCCGAAACCATCTGAAGATGAACCTGAAAAGGTTCGAAAACCGGTTCATGCAATAAAGCATTATTATTCAAAAAAGTGACTGGTTGCAGTTGTGTATAACTTATTTACATTCTTCACTCAATATTTTGCTAAAACCCCTGACAAATGCAGCTGGAGATATATTCAATCCAAAAGGGAGCCTTTTGAATTGAGAACACCTTCCGAAGGCAATAAGGGCCGTGTACTTTCGGCAGTCAGGATCGAGCTCTATCTGCCATAATCTCGATCGCAGATCATATGAGGAAAACACCGAAACCCCGTGAAATCTTTGAAGGAGCTCCTCAAGCCTTTCAGGGCTATCCGTCTCTGGCACAATAATGGTATTTATTTGGCATGAGTCTAACACCAGTGGAGTTCCACAGTCCTTTTTGTCTACTATGCGTAATGGACTATTATAATCAGATCTCGCGCCCTCAGTTACGCCTTCATCCTCCATTCTTCGTAGCTCACCGAGAACCCTTTCCCGGTATGACCATTGGATGGCATAAGGAGGTACCCTAAATGGTCTATGTTTCTTTACTTCAAATTTATACTGATGTCCCTTAACGTATCCGGTTTTAGGTAAGAAGTTCTCTGCGTTATTTTTGAGTGCAAGCTCCAACCTTGCCTGTCCATATTATATATGAAGGGTTTATTTCAATAGTGGTACAAGTCCATTTTTGTTCATATTGAGATACAGAGTCCTAAAGTTAAATGAGCGCTGAAAAATCTACAGTTGAGATACCAGAAACATTCAAGCATATGGCTTCTTGCTAGAGATGAACCTTTCTTTCTGTTTGTTTGGATCCTTAATTTCAGAAGCTTTATAGGTAGAAAAGTGGAGGTAATGTACTTGTACCACTATTGAAATAAGCCCTTCATATGTTTTCCAGATTCTCGAGTTTCCAATCAATCTTACTCTTAATGTCATTAATCTGCTCACGTCCTGACTTGAACTCTGCTCTGTTCTCATTATTTTTCTACACTCTTCCCTCTGAACTGCATGTTGGTCCGTCAATTGTAGTTTTAAACAGCTCGCCGAAATTTTAGCTTTTTTTGCCTTTCTATCATATCTGATTTTTATTTCATTCTCTTTCCGTAACGTTAACTCCTCTCTTCCTAGATCAATGATAGTTTTCTGCGCTGAAAGAAAATCTACACCGATTATTATATCAGCTGTCAGTTTCGGTATTATGAACAGATTTGCAGTCATCTGGTGTCCTTGGCATTCAAAATCTAGACGTGTTTGTTGCTTTCCAACTAACGCGCTTCGTACCTTTGTTCTTTGTACTGTGAGCATCGGTATATTAACTGAATCCTTGCATTTAGCGAACAGCCTATCTGAAATAGCTGAGATTCACTTTCACTATCTATTACAGCAGTTTCCATAATTCCTCCAATATGTACTTTTACCACTGGATAGATTTCCTGTTTGGGTAACGTTTCCTTTTCTTCAAGTAATATCTCTCTCACGTGCTCATATTCTATAATATTTATGTTTTTACTTCCGAGATGGTTTACGGGCGCATTTTCACTAGTGCCCGTAGTCTGGCCTAGTCATTGTTCACTTTCTATGTCATTTTGGCGTACTCTCCCGGGCTTAGGTGTCTAATTTCAATTGATTGTTCCCGATTCCTGTTGTTATTCAGTCCACCCCATCCTTGGTGAGACCGTTGACGAGTTTCTGTATTGTCGCCGCATGATGCGCCTTTATTTTGTGGCTCTCATCTACGTTCATTTTGTTGCCTATATTCTCTGCCATAGTTCTTCCACTGTGCATTGTTCCCACTACGATATCTATGGTCCATGTTTTGGTGAGGCGGCCGATTTAGATTGTTTTGCTAATTATGGCCTCTGTTATTCCCTCCGTTGTACTCACTTCTTTCACTTCGCACGTCTCTCTGCCTACGTTTCTCTCGCACATGCTGCTCGTTAAAAGCGAACTCCAACGCTCTTAGGATACCCTTGAATCCTTCCACATCACTTCTACATCGGCCGACGAGCGTTTGCTGGTAGGAAACTGGCAACTTCATGTAACACAATCTTATGGTCTCAGCCGGTGTGCGTGGATCGTCCAAATACAGATTTTTTTTTGGTCGAGTTTTCGAAATACTTCACCGGACTACGGAACCCTGAACTCTCCAAGTCTCTGCTCATCATCATTTCCTGTTTGATCCTGTCTGTCTCTTCCTGGACCAGTATTTGTTTAAACATGCGTCACGAACCTCTTCGTATGACGTGAACGTTTTTGCAATGTTCCGCATGCTTTCGGCCGATGCTCCCTCGATATGTGAACATATGAAGTCCAGTTTGCAAATCAGAGGCCAGTGAGAAGGTAATAATAAACCAAATTGTCCAATAAAAGTTTTTGGGTGTAAAACATTACCCTCGTCCTTGTAATGCGTGAACTTTCGTACAGAGATAAAATGTTTAAAATCGAAAATTTCATTAGAATTTCTTCCCGCTCGGCCTACCACATTCTCACTTGGCGCTAACGCTTCCTGTCTACCGTTACCTGGGCGTCCTCTCTTCTACTCCCTGTCACGTTTTCATCACTGGAGAAACGTCCCATGTTGCGCATTATCGGGTAACAATTATGCATATGAAATATCTCATTGCTGTTCCCCGTATTCGCAATCTGTGACCCAGTCGTGCCCTGTGTAGACACGGGGACCATATCTCTAGCGATATTTCGTTGCTCTGCAGATACGTTTTCAGTCTGTAGTTGACGAGCAACTCTTACATTCGAGCACATTCTAGTATCATCTGGGCTTGGACATGATCAAGCTGAGTTTGAACTGGCTCTTTCGGTTTCTGTTATTTCCAAATCGCCTCTATTTCTTTTCTGAGGTGTGATTTTTGACCGTGCGGCTGGTCCCGGCGGAGGTTCGAGTCCTCTCTCGGGCATGGGTGTGTGTGTGTTTGTCCTTAGGGTGATTTAGGTTAAGTAGTGTGTAAGCTTAGGGACTGATGACCTTAGCAGTTAAGTCCCATAAGATTTCACACACATCTGAACATTTTTTTGTGATTTTTGACTAGGTTGCGACCTGACTTCCTAAGATAATTGCTTAATTTCGCTTTCTATGTTTTGTTTAAATTGTGAGAGCTCCGCGGTCAGTGCCTTATTTTGCGCAATTTCTGTCTTTTGCAGCTGCGTTATTTATACTTGTTTGAAGCACTTCTACAACTTCGTTAATGCACCTCTACCTATCTTTCTCGTATTTTCTGTCTTCTCTAATGTTTCAAGAGCAATCCGCTTTGCACTCCTCGCTAGTAATCTCGCCTCATTCGCGGTTCTTCTGACGTCCGCAATCTCTCGTTCTAGTTTTGTTCGGAGCGTCACTACCTCATTTTTCACTTCCCTCGTTTCATGTTTTATCGACTGAATCTCGACACTAATGTTTTGAATTTCACATACCATTTCATAGAGTACTTCATCATCCCCCTTTTTTATTTGTTTTGCCAATTCAGAGCGGACCCATTTCACTTCCCATTGCTTTTAGGTATGCAAGGATGTCCGGCACACCTGTGTTATCTAAATCTTCTCTCATATTGTGACTCTCTCTTCCTCTACTCTTAGGTGATCTTCTGCCCTTTTCCCTTTCCATTTCTTGGTATTCAAAGCAGTCATCACCGCACGTCTCTGATATGCTGCCTCGTGACATCGATCTATTATGCTTCTTAGTTGTTCGTTCAGGTGGACTCCCTACATTTGGTCCCGTATCTTTACGAATGCCTCAGTGTGTCTCTGCTCCTCATCTTCGCAATCAGATTGCCCACCACGGGCTTGACTGTGTATATCATCCTCAAAAGATTCCCTTGGATCTATATTCCCCTCAACTGTGCCTTGTGCTGCTAACAAAACCAACTCTTTCTCATCCCATAGGCTTTCTTGACTACCCCGTGTATCTGCCATTTCTATATTGTTACAACTAGTGATCTGTTGTGCTACTAAGCACGCTTTCGCCCTTATTATCACGAAGTGATCCCACAATTTACACAACCCACATTTATTATATAACGGGCACCTCATATAAAATATCTACAACAAAGAAGCTAAGCTAAGGGCAACGTCGTGAACGAGCAGTGTCGTTACAATACAAACAAACTACAACGACCAATGGCACAACATTAACATCAATAAATTGCAGCCAGCGGGCTTAAGCGCAACGCTTCTGAAAAGAAATACAATAAAAGAAATAAATATTATTTTTAATTTTATCGCGTGACTTTACCACTGCCTACTACATACGCATGCTGGTGATCCCTACAAATAACTCCTAAACATTAAAAATGGGGAAAAAAATTCCTGAGGTTTCAAACCACTTTATGACTACTATCAGAAGACTCTAAATAGGATCCGGGCAGGGTAAGCCATACCCAAGATGATACTCCTGGCGGGTGTAAAATGAATGTGCGCAATGGAAAATACTGAACGCGAAAATGAAGATTTGGCCCTGTATGACTACCGCCTGAAGCAGATCTTAGGATGTCTTAACGGTGAAATTACCTCCCCCTTCTTGCTCTTTAACATGTAAATTACAAAATAAACAAAAATGAATGATTAAGAGAACTACACTACTGGCCATTAAAAATGCTAGACCGCGAAGATGACGTACTACAGACGTTAAATTTAACCGACAGGAAGAAGATTCTGTGATATGCAAATGATTAGCTTTTCAGAGCATTCACACAAGGTTGGCGCCGGTGGCGACACCTACAACGTGCTGACATGAGGAAAGTTTCCAACCGATTTCTCATACGCAGACAGCAGTTGACCGGCGTTGCCTGGTGAAACGTTGTTGTGATGCCTCGTGTAAGGAGGAGAAATGCGTACCATCACGTTTCCACCACGTCGGATTGTAGCTTACAGCGATTGCCGTTTATCGTGTTGGGACGCTGTTGCTCGCGTTGGTCGAGATCAAATGGTTCAAATGGCTCTGAGCACTATGCGACTTAACTTCTGAGGTCATCAGTCGCCTAGAACTTAGAACTAATTAAACCTAACTAACCTAAGGACATCACACACATCCATGCCCGAGGCAGGATTCGAACCTGCGACCGTAGCGGTCGCTCGGTTCCAGGCTGTAGCGCACGGCCACACCTGCCGGCTGATCGAGACCCAATGACTGTTAACATAATATGGAATCGGTGGGTTCACGAGGGTAATACGGAACGCCGTGCTGGATCCCAACGGCCTCGTATCACTAGCAGTCGAGATGACCGGCATCTTATCCGCATGGCTTTAACGGATCGTGCAGCCACGTCTCGATCCCTCAGTTAACAGATGGGGACGTTTGCATGACAACAATCATCTGAACGAACAGTTCGATGGCGTTTGTAGCAGCATAGACTATCAGCTCAGAGACCATGGCTGCGGTTACCCTTGACGCTGCATCACAGACAGGAGCGCCTGCGATGGTGTACTCGACGACGAACCTACTTACAGGAACGGCAAAACGTCATTTTTTCGGATGAATGCAGGTTCTGTTTACAGCATCATTATGGTCGCATCCGTGTTTGGCGACATCGCGGTAAACGCACATTGGAAGCGTGTATTCGTCATCGCCATACTGGCGTATCACCCGGCGTGATGGTAAGGGGTGCCATTGGTAACACGTCTCGGTCACCCCTTGTCCGCATTTCGGCTAGAGGTGGCTGTTCTGGATACTGATTTCTCAGGATCTAAGAACCCAAATTGCGTGAAAATGTAATCACATGTCAGTGCTAGTATAATATATTTGTCCAATGAATACCCGTTTATCATCTGCATTTCTTCTTGGTGTAGCAGTTTTAATGGCCAGTAGTGTAGTAACTACAAAATGATCAATGCTGTTTCTGTTTATATATTTATTGTAGATTAAAACCAGTTTATATATCATAGATGTTTGTATAAGAATGTCCAATGGACATAAAGAGACACAAATGTATTTCCTAACTAATATTACTGATCACGTGCCCAAATCTGCTCCTTTTTATAGCTACATGATCTAATATAAATAATGCGAGATGACTGACATCATCTACGTTCCAAACACTAGAAGACACTACTTTCAAAGATGATATACAGTGGTGTGCAACCTCAGTGGAAATAAAAGTTACGTGATCACAGCTGTTTAGGTTTATAGTCCTAATAAGCTGAACCAGTTAGCAGTCTCACCGTACTCGTATGTACTGCGTCCGGTGCGTCAGAGTTATGGTTCTCATACACGCCTGCGATGACGGAAGAACTCCAGCCACAAAATATAAAAACAACACATTAAAACACTAGGACAGCAGAAGACGGTCCTCTGACTAGTATAATCTAATACTGTCTTCTCCTCTCTGTGTTCTCCCAGCCACAAAGACAGAGTTCAGAAAAAGCATATAGGCAGAAGAAGTGCTCTCAATCACTGAATGCTGCGTACTCAACGACGACTCCCTACCCGGAGGCGAGGTCCAGAATCATATAAGTTCGCATCAGTACAGTGCCTAACCGTTCACTAACTATAAAACCTCCTGAGAGCAAAAACAGCAAGTCTATCTGTACCAACAAAAGCTGATACTGAGCGACCGTCAAACACGGACGCTCAAACCGGAAGACCTCTTTCTCTCCAACGCTGGCTTCTCAGAAAAGCTCGGCTCCCCTCTCTCGTTACTGCAGAAAACTAATCATACTCTCGAAACCACGGAATATCCTCCCGCTCTACAGATTCCTCCGAACGCCGACCAATCATATTTTAGACTTTTGTCGTCCAGCACGAAGAGTTTGCAAGGAAATGCCTATTTCCGTTAATTATGAATCCATACAATGGTACGCTTCTCAGAGTAAAAATCCTCGGAACTAATCCACCCTGCGTGATTTCCGAGGTAACGCTTGCTCGTTTCTTTCTGGCGTCCAAGATTTTTCAGAGTTTCCGAAGTATTATCCAGTTACCTTTCTGGCCCCACTACAAAACCGGCCAGCCGCAGCTGTATTGTGCTTCATTGCTCTGGTGCCCCGACAGTCCGTCTTGGGTTACTTCCTGTGTTAACCAGGACCTACACACCTGTGCAGGCTTTTCCACCCAGGGCCTGAGTTACGCCTGCCGTTTCGTTTCTACAGGCGTTCCAACCTCTACTAGTATAGGCAATCATTCATTACGCCGTTTCGATAATAAACCTTTCATGCAATAGGTGTTAACAACTATTTACAGGGTGTACGTGACAATGTCAGTCTTCTTTAAATATTCATATATACAAGGTACAACCTATCAAATTATACCTAATTCCAGTTGTAAATAGCGGCAAAGTATGTAGACGAGTGCTTGTAAGGTGCGAAATTATAGCCACCTTACAATATACATTAAGCTGAGTATATGACGCATGGGCGATGGTGTGCAACAGCAAGTACAAAACACGTGGATATGTGACACATATTGATCTACTGCCCAAATCTAACTTTTCATAAGAAAGTTCTGGCGAGGTGTTTAAGTTCCGTAGATATAATTCATTCATCTCATTACCTACCATAACTTTTTCAGTAGCGTATGCTTAGACGCAAAATTACACACTAATCAATATGACAGAATCTCAGTACGGAACTTCGTTCAAAATGGTTCAAATGGCTCTGAGCACTATGGGACGTAACATCTGAGGTCATCAATCCCCTAGACTTAGAACTACTTAAACCTAACTAACCTAAGGACATCACACACATCCATGCCCAAGGCAGGATTCGAACCTGCGACCGTAGCGGTAGCGCGGTTCGATACAGAAGCGCCTAGAACCGCACGGCCACTCCGGTCGGCCACGGAACTTCGTCTTCCTTTCTCTCACACACAACTACTTGTAACACAAAAGTAAGCATAACAAAAATATATACACTCCTGGAAATTGAAATAAGAACACCGTGAATTCATTGTCGCAGGAAGGGGAAACTTTATTGACACATTCCTGGGGTCAGATACATCACATGATCACACTGACAGAACCACAGGCACATAGACACAGGCAACAGAGCATGCACAATGTCGGCACTAGTACAGTGTATATCCACCTTTCGCAGCAATGCAGGCTGCTATTCTCCCATGGAGACGATCGTAGAGATGCTGGATGTAGTCCTGTGGAACGGCTTACCATGCCATTTCCACCTGGCGCCTCAGTTGGACCAGCGTTCGTGCTGGACGTGCAGACCGCATGAGACGACGCTTCATCCAGTCCCAAACATGCTCAATGGGGGACAGATCCGGAGATCTTGCTGGCCAGGGTAGTTGACTTACACCTTCTAGAGCACGTTGGGTGGCACGGGATACATGCGGACGTGCATTGTCCTGTTGGAACAGCAAGTTCCCTTGCCGGTCTAGGAATGGTAGAACGATGGGTTCGATGACGGTTTGGATGTACCGTGCACTATTCAGTGTCCCCTCGACGATCACCAGTGGAGTACGGCCAGTGTAGGAGATCGCTCCCCACACCATGATGCCGGGTGTTGGCCCTGTGTGCCTCGGTCGTATGCAGTCCTGATTGTGGCGCTCACCTGCACGGCGCCAAACACGCATACGACCATCATTGGCACCAAGGCAGAAGCGACTCTCATCGCTGAAGACGACACGTCTCCATTCGTCCCTCCATTCACGCCTGTCGCGACACCACTGGAGGCGGGCTGCACGATGTTGGGGCGTGAGCGGAAGACGGCCTAACGGTGTGCGGGACCGTAGCCCAGCTTCATGGAGACGGTTGCGAATGGTCCTCGCCGATACCCCAGGAGCAACAGTGTCCCTAATTTGCTGGGAAGTGGCGGTGCGGTCCCCTACGGCACTGCGTAGGATCCTACGGTCTTGGCGTGCATCCGTGCGTCGCTGCGGTCCGGTCCCAGGTCGACGGGCACGTACACCTTCCGCCGACCACTGGCGACAACATCGATGTACTGTGGAGACCTCACGCCCCACGTGTTGAGCAATTCGGCGGTACGTCCACCCGGCCTCCCGCATGCCCACTATACGCCCTCGCTCAAAGTCCGTCAACTGCACATACGGTTCACGTCCACGCTGTCGCGGCATGCTACCAGTGTTAAAGACTGCGATGGAGCACCGTATGCCACGGCAAACTGGCTGACACTGACGGCGGCGGTGCACAAATGCTGCGCAGCTAGCGCCATTCGACGGCCAACACCGCGGTTCCTGGTGTGTCCGCTGTGCCGTGCGTGTGATCATTGCTTGTACAGCCCTCTCGCAGTGTCCGGAGCAAGTATGGTGGGTCTGACACACCGGTGTCAATGTGTTCTTTTTTCCATTTCCAGGAGTGTAGAAAAATTTATGAATTACTGTGCTGGTGATTTTCAAACAGTTGCGCAGAACTGAACGTACTACTCAGGCATTTCGCTCTTTACCTATCGTGCGCATCACTAAACTAACACACAATATTTTTAGCGCAACGCAATCTGACTCTCAATAACCCCTACAAAAGAATGGCCCTGACTAACAATAACCTGTACCTTTCAAAAATTTTCGTTACTCAAACTACTGCAATACAGCGAGCGCCACTACTGCCAGCTAAATAAAAGATTCTAACTACTGAAGGCACTAACTACTGATAGGCATAGTCAGCAAATGAAAGATTTTGGTAGAGAACAAACAATGTATTTACCTTAATAATGTTCAAAAATGGCTCTGAGCACTATGGGACTCAACATCTTAGGTCATAAGTCCCCTAGAACTTAGAACTACTTAAACCTAACTAACCTAAGGACATCACACACGCCCATGCCCGAGGCAGGATTCGAACCTGCGACCGTAGCAACCTCGCGGTTCTTTAATAATGTTCAAAAGTCATAATATATATATCAGTTCACGATATCCAGTATTACAAATTTAGTCTTTCTGTCGGACACAAATCCAGATCATCCGCTCTCAAAACTCCGCCATCCCTCTCCCCACATCCACCACTGCTGGCGGCTCAGCTCCAACTGCGCAACGCTACGCGCTGTTCACATCAAACTGCCCAACACTACAATAGCGAATGTTCCAACAATGCCAACCAGCCACAGACTGCACACAGCACAGCCAGTGATTTTCATATAGAGCGCTACGTGGCGTTACCAGCATAGAAACCTAAACATCGTACTTACAACACTTAATAGCTGTTCTGTATCATTATTTCCCAAAGACACACAATAAAGTTCAAAAACACACACAAAATTGGTATAACATAACACAAGAAAAACATGTTACATATTAGCCTACTGCTACTTCTTTGTTGTATTAGTAGTGACTTGTCTTACGTTAATTGCATTATTCCAGGAATGGTTTAATGTGGCTAATGTCATGTACCTAAATAACTTTTTACTTTTCAAAGTCTGAGGTTGAAATTCGTTGGCGAGGGCCAATCTTCGAATCCTGAACGGTCCCTTATAGATGGAAAAGAATTTGTGGCAGAGAGACTTCTGTTTGTTCGATAGCCGATATGACAGTTCTTATCTGACCGACTACGAAATGTCTCAGTTTTGCTTTACGATCTGCCCATAGTTTCCTCTTTTCGGCAGCTGCTTTAATATTGTTCACACCCAAATTAACCAGCACTTCGTGTTGCGTTCTACAGCTGGGAGACGGTTAGCGGTTTCTCAACACAGTAATTGGCAGAAGCTCAGTGGTGCCGTGTGGTAACTCATTCAACAACTCCTGGAATAGTTCTGAGAGAAGGATATCCCAGATAGTGTGCTGCCTGTCACAACAGACTCTGCAGAGATTCCCCAGATCTTTTATGGCACGTTCGACAGGGTTCAAAGCAGGATGGAAGGACGGAATAAAGACAGATGTAGATTAGGTCTTTTCAGGGCTGTAACCCCTCTCCAAGAACGGAATTGCGGGCCGTTGTCCGTGATTAATTTCTCCAAATGCCCTATTTGTGCCAAGAAGTCCATATAGAGTGCCATGAAAACAATCATGGCTGTCGCTTTCTGTAACGGAGTTAGGGCTACATTTTTCGAAGTTAATTCACGGAAATGTCTTGTGACTAGGGCCTCCCGTCGGGTAGACCATTCGCCGGGTGTAAGTCTTTCGATTTGACGCCTCTTCGGCGACTTGCGCGTCGGTGGGGATGAAATGGTGATCATTAGGACAACACAACACCCAGTCCCTGAGGGGAGAAAATCTCCGACCCAGCCGGGAATCGAGCCCGATCCCTTAGGATTGACATTCTGTCGCGCTGACCACTCAGCTACTGGGGGCGGACAATTCACGGAGCTAAAGTCATAACAGTGACCTCTCATTGTTCTAGGAATGGGCCCTAAGAGATCGCTGCACCTAATCGTTTTTGTTTGGTAGGGACGATTGAGTGCAAGAGTGTTTGATGCTTTTGAGTATTGTGCTGTGTCATTTAGCAAGTTTTCGAAATGGACAACACCTTGCTAATTCGTCTTTCCATATTCTTAAAATGGCATAATGTTTTTAGTTTGAGAAAAAATTTCGTAGGCCGAAATGAGCATAGCTCGGACGAGTGTAATAAATAAGCTTATTAATCAATTCCTCTGTGATACAGAGTACCCACAATGAGTCATCGACATTTCTTCTCAAAAATAATGTTTTCTTTCTCACAAGGTCATACTACCTAATTATAGCTTGTTCTTTATCTTTCCACCTTTCTTCAATCTTTCGTAAATCAGGGTCCCTGTCCTGTTCTCTTACTATATCTCGCATAGAAGCAGTGATATAATTTTCGAACGCAACTTTCGTAGACAAAAGATACAAATATTATTCTCTTGTAGACATTCCTGCATTTCACTGGTTAACCCTACAGGGGTTCTGCAGAAGCTACCTGCAGTTATATTTGTTTGACCCCAGCGAATGTACAGAGGTGAACTTGTACTGTTGTAGGTACAACATCCATCTCCCTAGTTTTCCTGGGTTCAACTCGGATGTCAACAGTAACTGAAGATCTTTATGGTCCATTTACACATGTCTTGCGTCCAAAAAGGATATATCTGAATTTCTGGGACTTCCAAACTGTCATGTGTGCCTCCAGTTCTATGACGGCGTGGTTTCTGTCAAATTTGGACAGAACCCGACTCCTGAATCCTACTGGCTTACTTTCGATGCCATTTTTTGTTTCATATTCTTGGTAAATTTCAACGCCATATCCCGTTTTTTCCGTCAGATCACCGAAGTTAAGTGCTATCGGGCTTGGCCAGCACTTGGATGGCTCACCCTCTGGGTCTGCAGAGTGCTGTTGGCAAGTGGGTGGGGTGCACTCAGCCCTTGTGAGGCCAACTGAGGAGCTACTTGATTGAGAAGTAGCGGCTCCGGCCACGAAAACTGACAACGGCCTGGAGAGCGGTGTGCTGACCACATGCCCCTCCATATCCGCATCCGATGACGCCTCAGTCCTGAGGATGACACGGCGGCCGGCCCGTTCGTTGGGCCTTCATGTCCTGTTCGGACGATGTGTTCCGTTTTTGTCTGAGTCAGTGGTCATACAGAACTCTATGCTCAAATCATGATACGAAAGAACTGGCGCAGGCATCTACGCTTCTTTCGATGTCTGAAACTCTGTGATCTCATTCCATACCTGTGGTGTTTTCTTGTCAGGAAGGGCACATATGCGTGGGGAGGCAAGACTGTCGATGTAAATAAACTTTTTGTAAAGTCAGATTAGACCCAAAAATCCTCGTAATTGCTTTCGTGTTGTTGGCGTAACATAATGTTTAATTGCATCTAATTTTTTCAGGTCAGGAGAAAGCCCTTCTGCCAAGATTACATAGCCTTCTGTCTGTGGAAATATGACTATCCATTACGCACGGTTCCCCATACTCCTTCAACGTCCGCAATAAACCATTCAAGTTATTATTATGCTCTTTCCAACTATCTTCTGTGATTAAAATATCGTCGACATACGTCGTAATCCGCTAACGTACCTCGGGCATGGATGTGTGTGATGTCCTTTGGTTAGTTAGGTTTAAGTAGTTCTAAGTTCTAGGGGACTGATGACCACATATGTTAAGTCCCGTAGTGCTCAGAGCAATTTTTAACCGCTAACGTAAGTCGTCATCTAAAATGCTATCCAGACCGCGAAAAAACGCTGCCCACCTCTGTTACATTTTTCAGTATGTACAAAGATACTCGTATCCCGCTTTTATGCCAGCGCTGGTGGAGTGTAGCGAATTGCAGGGGATAGATCATTGGTACAGGGCTGGAGGGTTAACATAGAATGTAAATATACGTGACATAATGTGCAACTTGAAGACAGTTTATTTGCAAGGGAAATTATCGTTTTAATTGCCTATTTTTTGTCCGACTTATTGGTGAGATCAATCAAATACCTGTACATGGTGAGATCAATCACATTCCTGTATACGGTAGAACTTCACTAAGAACAACATGTCAGGATGATGGCTTGTTAATAACTTTGCATCGTTTCTAATGAGCTGAATTTCGCCTTACGTGGAGGGGTAGGCCTTATCTGGAGCCCATTGTGGGTGAGACTTTTTTTGTTTTAAGGAACTTGTCAGCGATAGTACTTCCGACCACTAGGCGGCATTCATAGCCAGCACTGGCCCGTGGAGGAACCCTCATGTTTTGTGATTAGAAAGTGTATGTAAAGTGGAGATCGCGCTACTAGTAGCTAAGCGGGAAAAAGTTCGCACTTGCCCATTAAAATTCCACATTTGAACAGCACCTGTAAAAAACGAACAGCGTTCTTATAAAGTGATAGTTTTTAAGGTTGTCTGCGTTACGTACACTCATCTCCAGTATATAAGAAAAAAGGAAAACAGAACACCTTGAACGACTAGAGATAGGACGTTCATATTCACAGGATATGTACATTAGCATGGTCTGCAGAAATGATTAGCATTTCAGTCACCTCAGTTCAGCAGTGTCTTATTGCCTAGTGGCACAACGTCCACCATGGATCCTGATAACTTGTTCCACGCGCGAAAGGTTCAAAATGGCTCTGAGCCCTATGGGACTTAACATCTGAGGTCATCAGTCCCCTAGAACTTAGAACTACTTAAACCTAACTGACCTAAGGACATGATACACATCCATGCCCGAGGCAGGATTCGAACCTGCGACCGTAGCGGTCTCGCGGTTCCAGACTGTATCGCCTAGAACCGCTCGGTCACACGGGCCGGCCGCACGAAAGGGTATCCATGCTGCATTCACCTGGTTCCAAAAGTTCATCTGTGGTGGTTGGCATTAGTTCATAGTGTCGTTCCACCAGATCCCACACATTTTCGAGTGGCGACAAGTCTGGTGATCTGACGGGCTAGGGCAAATGGCTGATATCCTGAGACACCAAGGAGACACGTGTTCGTGTAGCAATATGTGGTCGTACATTGTCTTGCTGAAAAATGACCCCTCTGGTGTTGTGCAGAAAGGGTATGGCTACAGGGAAATAGGATGTCATTCATGTACGTCACACCGGTCACAGTGCCATGGATAAGCACCAACTGTGATTTTTTGGTTGCAAGCAATAACAGCCCACGCCATAAGGCCTTGAGTGGGCGTTGTTTGTCTAGTGCGAATGCAATTTCTATGGTATTTCCCTTGTCTGCAGCAAACCACAAAGCGACCATCATTTTCAAACAAACAGGACCTGGAACCGTCCGATTTTTTTTTTATTCGTGTCAGAAGCACCATGGATACAGGAATATAAAAAAATGAATAGCACACAGAAAAAAAATAATTACAGGCATATGGAAATATATATATATATATATATATATATATATATATATATATATATATATATATATATATACAAATATGTGTGCACAGAAACAAAATGTTTTAGGCATTTGGCCCATAAGCGGGCTACGTCGACAGCATTTGGGGTTGCCAACATCAGATCCTCTAAAGTGCAGTGTGAAGGACATTCAGGGCAGTTATACATGTGCTGGGTCGTCTGCACCTCTCCACAGTCGCAGAGATTAGATGTTGTAGAATATCCCCACTTCAGAAGGTTATCTCTTGACCGTGCAGTGTTGGTGCGTAGCCTGTTTAGTGATCTCCAGACCACCCAGTCCTCATCGTAACCTGGTGCCAATTCTTCCTTTGGTTCCATCCAGTGCCCTTCTCCCGACCGCTTCCATCTCTCCACCCTAGATCCAGGTTGGTCGCTAAAATCTTCGGTGGCTCTGAGAAAACTGCGTCTAGATTTCAAGCGTTTGGTGGCTGGCTGAGTGTTGTGGAGGAGGTGGCTCTCTGCCATCTCACCCCTTGCTCTTTCACTATAGGCTGCCGCTTCTCTTCGCACTGCAGGAGGTGCAATCCCAGCAAGATGGTAGAGCTTGTCTGTTGGCGTCGGTTTCAGACATCCAGTGACGAGCCTGCAGGTCTCGTTCAAAGCAATGTCGACCTGTTCAGCGTGGGTAGACTTGTACCAGACACTGCTTGCATATTCGCCTGCTGGGAAGCAAACTGCTAGTGCTGTGGTCCTCACTACCTCTGGCTTTGCGCCCCAGAAGGAGTTCGTTATTTTCCGAAGAATACTATTTCTGCCGCTCACCTTCATTTTGGTGTTAATACAGTGCTGTTTATACGTCAGAGCCCTGTCTAGGGTTACTCCTAGGTATCTGGGGTTAACGCAGTGTTCGAGGAGTGTGTCCTTCCAGAAGACACGCAGCTTACGGGATGCCTGCTTGTTACGGAGATGGAAGGCGCAAACTTGTGTTTTGCTAGGGTTCGGCTTGAGTTGATTGTCGGCGTAGTACTGACAGAGCATGTCTAGCGCGTCCGTGAGCTTTGTCTCAACATCCTCAAAGGAGTCACCCTGTGCGGCCATAGCACGGTCATCGGCGTAGATATAGTTTTCCGTACCAGCTGGCAGTGGTTGATCGTTGGTGTATATGTTAAAAAGTAAGGGTGCCAGTACGCTGCCCTGAGGGAGACCATTTTTCTGGGCCCGCCACCTGCTACGCATCCCTTGGAATTCCACAGAGAACCTACGGTTCCCTAACAGACTTCTAACTGTGGATGTGAATTTAAAGTCCCTGGTAATGGCATACAGCTTCTTCATTAGCAGACGTAAGTTGACGGTGTCATATGCGGCTGTCAAGTCTATAAAGGTGACACCGGTTATTTTCCGGTTCTCATAGCCGTCTTCAATCAGCTGCGTGAGGTTAATTACCTGAGATGTAGTGCTTTTCCCTGGGCGGACACCTGCTTGTTGGGGGATTAGGTAGGGTTCTATGGCACTGGAGAGGCGATCCTGGAGTATTCTTTCAAAGATTTTAAAGATATGGCAGAGACGTGATACGGGTCGGAAATTTCTGGGGTCATCAGCGTTTTTGCCTGGTTTTAAAATGGCAATAACTTTAGCCTTCCTCCAGATTGTGGGAATCTGACATGTTTCCATGCAATTGTTAAACAGTTTCAGTAGCCATTGTTTAACGTTGGGACCAAAGTGTTTAATCTGTTCAACAAAAATCCCGTCCAGGCCCGGGGCCTTCCTTAGCTTGCATTTCGCTATGGCTTTGTCCAGATCTGCCATTGTGAGAGGGGTGGTCAGAGTTGAATTTTCTTGGTGTTCAATCCTGTCTATTTTGTTCTCCGACTTCCTGATTTTGGTGTCGGGTTTCCCAGTCTTGAAAAGCTGGTGGGCTATTTGGTCGGCTGTGACGGGAGCATGTCCTGGAGAGAAAGTCGGGTCGTTGTTGAGACGTTTAAGGAGTGTCCAGGCTTTCTGACTGCTCCTTTTCATGTCCAATTCCTCTATTGTCCTCAGCCATTTCTCTCTCCTGGTTTTAGCTAGTGACTCGGTTAGCTGCTCGCCCGCGGTGATAGTTTCCGCGGATAGAGGGTTTGCGTCAAACATTGTCAGGTATTGCTGCAACTGGTCCTCTAATTCTGGCGTAAGGCCTTCAACATAATTGCTTCTGCATCCTCTAGGGATCGATTGCTTGGAACACCACTGCACAGCCTTCACGAAATTGTCATAGAATCTTGGTTCAGGTGGTAGGTTGTTTACGGAATCTTCCATGAGGTTTAGAAAGGTTGACCATTCTGCTTTCTTAAAACTGTACCTACGGCGGAAAGGTACGCTATGGGGTTTAACAACAGATGTGATCTGGCACATTATTGGACGGTGCTGGGTGCTGGGTGTTTGGTATTGGTGAGCAAACTCCTTTTGAGCATTGGGACGTTACTTGATGGCTAACAAAGATGAGGTCCGGGTTATAACCTCTCCCCCATCTGCCACTGTTGTAGGAACCAGGCAGTTTATTGTCATGTATCAGTTTTAGGTTGTTTAGCTCGGCCCAGCAGATCACAGCCGTGCCATTGTCGTCGTCTTCTTGGTAGCCCCACTGCGTACTGTGGCTGTTGAAATCACCGATTACAAAATTAATTCTGTCTTTATTAAAATTGTTTACGTTGGAGCTGGAAAAGTCCACAGTTGGTGGTTTGTACACTGATGTAACAGTGCAGTCACTAAGTTCAATGGTTAGCACTTCAGTATCATTGATGTCGTTTATACTGCTTGAAAGGATCTGTATGTTTGGCCTGGTAAAGATTGCGCTGCCATACTGTCGGTGTGGCCTTTCAGCTACTAGTCGCATGTCGTTTATCTTGGGTCTTTTGAGTGTGCTATCTCAGTGAGTTTCTTATAGACACAGGACGTCACATTTCTCTTTCTGACAGAGGTCTTGTAGTAGAACCGTCCGATAGCACTATCTGATGCCACTTTTGCTCCCAGTGACGTCGTTTCATACAGTATTGCCGTCTACATCTACATCTACATCTATACTCCGCGAGCCACCTTACGGTGTGTGGCGGAGGGTACTTATTGTACCACTATCTGATCCCCCCTTCCCTGTTCCATTCACGAATTGTGCGTGGGAAGAACGACTGCTTGTAAGTCTCCGTATTTGCTCTAATTTCTCGGATCTTTTCGTTGTGATCATTACGCGAGATATATGTGGGCGGTAGTAATATGTTGCCCATCTCTTCCCGGAATGTGCTCTCTCGTAATTTCGATAATAAACCTCTCCGTATTGCGTAACGCCTTTCTTGAAGTGTCCGCCACTGGAGCTTGTTCAGCATCTCCATAACGCTCTCGCGCTGACTAAATGTCCCCATGACGAATCGCGCTGCTTTTCGCTGGATCATGTCTATCTCTTCTATTAATCCAACCTCTTTCGTCGATGAGTCACATTTTCTTAGAATTCTTCCTATGAATCTCAACCTGGCGCCTGCTTTTCCCACTATTTGTTTTATGTGATCATTCCACTTCAGATCGCTCCGGATAGTAACTCCTAAGTATTTTACGGTCGTTACCGCTTCCGATGATTTACCACCTATGGCATAATCGTACTGGAATGGATTTCTGCCCCTATGTATGCGCATTATATTACATTTATCTACGTTTAGGGAAAGCTGCCAGCTGTCGCACCATGCATTAATCCTCTGCAGGTCTTCCTGGAGTACGTACGAGTCTTCTGATGTTGCTACTTTCTTGTAGACAACCGTGTCATCTGCAAATAGCCTCACGGAGCTACCGATGTTGTCAACTAAGTCATTTATGTATATTGTAAACAATAAAGATCCTATCACGCTTCCTTGCGGTACTCCCGAAATTACCTCTACATCTGCAGATTTTGAACCGTTAAGAATGACATGTTGAGTTCTTTCTTCTAGGAAATCCTGAATCCAATCACAAACCTGGTCCGATATTCCGTAAGCTCGTATTTTTTTCATTAAACGTAAGTGCGGAACCGTATGAAATGCCTTCCTGAAGTCCAGGAATACGGCATCAATCTGCTCGCCAGTGTCTACGGCACTGTGAATTTCTTGGGCAAATAGGGCGAGCTGAGTTTCACATGATCTCTGTTTGCGGAATCCATGTTGGTTATGATGAAGGAGATTTGTATTATCTAAGAACGTCATAATACGAGAACACAAAACATGTTCCATTATTCTACAACAGATTGACGTAAGCGAAATAGGCCTATAATTATTCGCATCTGATTTATGAACCTTCTTGAAAATGGGAACGACCTGCGCTTTCTTCCAGTCGCTAGGTACTTTACGTTCTTCCAGCGATCTACGATAAATTGCTGATAGAAAGGGGGCAAGTTCTTTAGCATAATCACTGTAGAATCTTAAGGGTATCTCGTCTGGTCCGGATGCTTTTCCGCTACTAAGTGATAGCAGTTGTTTTTCAATTCCGATATCGTTTATTTCAATATTTTCCATTTTGGCGTCCGTGCGACGGCTGAAGTCAGGGACCGTGTTACGATTTTCCGCAGTGAAACAGTTTCGGAACACTGAATTCAGTATTTCTGCCTTTCTTCGGTCGTCCTCTGTTTCGGTGCCATCGTGGTCAACGAGTGACTGAATAGGGGATTTAGATCCGCTTACCGATTTTACATATGACCAAAACTTTTTAGGGTTCTTGTTTAGATTGTTTGCCAATGTTTTATGTTCGAATTCGTTGAATGCTTCTCTCATTGCTCTCTTTACGCTCTTTTTCGCTTCGTTCAGCTTTTCCTTATCAGCTATGATTCGACTACTCTTAAACCTATGATGAAGCTTTCTTTGTTTCCGTAGTACCTTTCGTACATGATTGTTATACCACGGTGGATCTTTCCCCTCGCTTTGGACCTTAGTCGGTACGAACTTATCTAAGGCGTACTGGACGATGTTTCTGAATTTTTTCCATTTTTGTTCCACATCCTCTTCCTCAGAAATGAACGTTTGATGGTGGTCACTCAGATATTCTGCGATTTGTGCTCTATCACTCTTGTTAAGCAAATATATTTTCCTTCCTTTCTTGGCATTTCTTATTACACTTGTAGTCATTGATGCAACCACTGACTTATGATCACTGATACCCTCTTCTACATTCACGGAGTCGAAAAGTTCCGGTCTATTTGTTGCTATGAGGTCTAAAACGTTAGCTTCACGAGTTGGTTCTCTAACTATCTGCTCGAAGTAATTCTCGGACAAGGCAGTCAGGATAATGTCACAAGAGTCTCTGTCCCTGGCTCCAGTTCTGATTGTGTGACTATCCCATTCTATACCTGGTAGATTGAAGTCTCCCACTATTACAATAGTATGATCACGAAACTTCTTCACGACGTTCTGCAGGTTCTCTCTGAGGCGCTCAACTACTACGGTTGCTGATGCAGGTGGTCTATAGAAGCATCCGACTATCATATCTGACCCACCTTTGATACTTAGCTTAACCCAGATTATTTCACATTCGCATTCGCTAATAACTTCACTGGATATTATTGAATTCTTTACTGCTATAAATACTCCTCCACCATTGGCGTTTATCCTATCCTTGCGGTATATATTCCATTCTGTGTCTAGGATTTCGTTACTGTTCACTTCCGGTTTTAACCAACTTTCCGTTCCTAATACTATATGCGCACTATTTCCTTCAATAAGAGATACTAATTCAGGAACCTTGCCCTGGATACTCCTGCAGTTTACCAACATTACGTTAACTTTTCCTGTTTTTGGTCTCTGAGGACGGACGTTCTTTATCAACGATGATAATGTCCTCTCTGGTAAGCCGTCAGGTATTTTATCGTTTCGCCCAAGGGGGGGTCCCTCTAACCTAAAAAACCCCCGTGTGCACGCCACACGTACTCTGCTACCCTAGTAGCTGCTTCCGGTGTGTAGTGCACGCCTGACCTGTCTAGGGGGGCCCTACAGTTCTCCACCCAATAACGGAGGTCGATGAATTTGCAACCATTATAGTCGCAGAGTCGTCTGAGCCTCTGGTTTAGACCCAAACCAGAGGACCGCGATCGACTCTGGGCACTATGCTGCAGATATTAAGCTCAGCTTGCACTCCGCGTGCGATGCTGGTTGTCTTCACCAAATCAGCCAGCCGCCGGAAGGAACCAAGGATGGCCTCAGAACCCAAGCGGCAGGCGTCATTCGTTCCGACATGTGCTACTATCTGCAGCCGGTCACACCCAGTGCGTTCAATAGCTGCCGGAAGGGCCTCCTCCACATTACGGACGAGACCCCCCGGCAAGCACACCGAGTGCACACTGGCATTCTTCCCCGACCTACCCGCTATTTTCCTGAGGGGCTCCAGAACCCGCCTAACGTTGGAGCTCCCTATAACTAATAGGCCCGCCCTCTGTGACTGTCGGGACCTTGCCGGAGAATCGGCCACTGGCCCAACAGGCGAGGCATCCTGTGGTGGCTCGGAAACGATGTCATCACCACTAGGAAGCACCCCGTACCTGTTGGAAAGGGGTAAGGCAGCTGCCACGCGGCCAGATCCCACCTTCGCCTTTCGGCCAGGCACGCGAGAGCCCACCACTGTCCGCCATTCACCCTGGAGTGATGGCTGACCGGTAAGATGCTCACTGCCGGAAGACGCAGCGACATCAGGGGTTCCATGTGATTCCAAGGCCACCGAAGTAGGCATAGGTCTCACCACAGTTGCCCCAACGCCACTACGAGCCGACGCCTGCGCCTCGAGCTCGATGAGCCTAACAGACAAAGCCTCCACCTGCCCCCGAAGAGTGGCCAATTCTCCTTGCGTCCGCTCACAACAACCACAGTCCCTACACATGACTATGTTTACCCTACCCTATACGGTGACAAATTCCCAAGATAATCTTCTGATGAGCTACTCTGATAATCAAGAAACACTCACTGAAATACGAGACGCGAAAACTACGCTAGGTTTTCCCAGAAAAACTATTTAAAAGCTAAGCGCAGCAAATAAGTACAAAAACGCTTTATACAAACAGTACTCGCTGCTGCTGGTGCTCTCGCTCTGGCTGTCACAAGACAACTGCTGATTCAAGTGACTAGTGGCTAACGGCCGCGAAACAAACAAATGACGGTTTTAGGGCGCTTTCTGTTCTAAACGATCAAGAAAACACTAAGAAATCTAACACGAAAACTACGTAAAGTTTTATCAAGAACTGTTAGTTACTATGCAGAGCAGATAAAAACACAAATAGAATCCCTTCCTTAGTGGAAGGTCGTAAACAAAATGCAAAATAAACGCTTTATACAAACAGTACTGTGCTGCTGCTGGTGCTCTCGCTCTCGCTGTCACAAGACAACTGCTGATTCAAGTGACTAGTGGCTAACGGCCGCGAAACAAACAAATGACGGTTTTAGGGCGCTTTCTGTTCTAAACGATCAAGAAAACACTAAGAAATCTAACACGAAAACTACGTAAAGTTTTATCAAGAACTGTTAGTTACTATGCAGAGCAGATAAACACAAATAGAATCCCTTCCTTAGTGGAAGGTCGTAAACAAAATGCAAAATAAACGCTTTATACAAACAGTACTGTGCTGCTGCTGGTGTTCTCGCTCTCGCTGTCACAAGACAACTGCTGATTCAAGTGACTAGTGGCTAACGGCCGCGAAACAAACAAATGACGGTTTTAGGGCGCTTTCTGTTCTAAACGATCAAGAAAACACTAAGAAATCTAACACGAAAACTACGTAAAGTTTTATCAAGAACTGTTAGTTACTATGCAGAGCAGATAAACACAAATAGAATCCCTTCCTTAGTGGAAGGTCGTAAACAAAATGCAAAATAAACGCTTTATACAAACAGTACTGTGCTGCTGCTGGTGCTCTCGCTCTCGCTGTCACAAGACAACTGCTGATTCAAGTGACTAGTGGCTAACGGCCGCGAAACAAACAAATGACGGTTTTAGGGCGCTTTCTGTTCTAAACGATCAAGAAAACACTAAGAAATCTAACACGAAAACTACGTAAAGTTTTATCAAGAACTGTTAGTTACTATGCAGAGCAGATAAACACAAATAGAATCCCTTCCTTAGTGGAAGGTCGTAAACAAAATGCAAAATAACGTCTAACGTGTTTCTGCGCATTCGTCAAGTGGACGACGCTGACGTAACCCATGCCATAATAAACGGCTACCTACTGTCACCCCTGATAAGGATGGCTTAGTATTCCTGCAGGGAACTTCCAACGACTTGTCATGTCCCTGCCACGGCGAGTGGCTTCACTACGCCGGACAAAAGGAAGTCCG
The DNA here is from genome assembly GCF_023864275.1 of Schistocerca cancellata. NCBI lineage: Eukaryota > Metazoa > Arthropoda > Insecta > Orthoptera > Acrididae > Schistocerca > Schistocerca cancellata. The sequence continues at coordinate 590,406,137 of NC_064628.1, forward strand.
ATCTGTCACCTCAGCGCGTAAAGACGTGTGGCACCGTGTTACACAACTGGCCATTAAAATTGCTACACCACGAAGATGACTTGCTACAAACGCGAAATTTACCTTTTCAGAGCATTCACACAAGGTTGGCGCCGGTGGCGACACCTACAGCGTGCTGACATGAGGAAAGTTTCCAACCGATTTCTCATACACAAACAGCAGTTGACCGGCGTTGCCTGGTGAAACATTATTGTGATGCCTCGTGTAAGGAGCAGAAAAGCGTACCATCACGTTTCTGACTTTGATAAAGGTCAGATTGTAGCCTATCGCGATTGCGGTTTCTCGTATCGCGACATTGCTGCTCGCGTTGGTCGAGATCCAATGACTGTTAGCAGAATATGGAATCGGTGGGTCCAAGAGGGTAATACGGAACGCAGTGCTGGATCCCAACGGCCTCGTATCACTAGTAGTCGAGATGAGAGGCACCTTATCTGCATGGCTGTAACGGATCGTGCAGCCACGTCTACGTCCCTGAGTCAACAGATGGGGACGTTTGCAAGACAACAACTATCTGCACGAACAGTTCGACAACGTTTGCAGCAGCATGGACTATCTGCAGGAGACCATGGCTGCGGTTACCCTTGACACTGCACCACAGACAGGAGCGCCTGCGATGGAATACTCGACGACGAACCTGGGTGCACGAATCACAAAATGTCATTTTTTCGAATGAATCCAAGTTCTGTTTACAGCATCATGATGGTCGCATCCGTATTTGGCGACATCGCGGTGAACGCACATTGGAAGCGTGTATTCGTCATCGCCATACTGACTTATCACCTGGCGTGATGGTATAGGGTGCCATTGGTTACACGTCTCGGTCACCTCTTGTTCGCATTGACGGCACTTTGAATAGTGGGCGTTACGTTTCAGATGTGTTACAACCCGTGGCTCTACCCTTCATTCGATCCCTGCGAAACCCCTTCGTTTCAGCAGGATAATGCACGACCGCATGTTGCAGGTCCTGTACGGTCCTTTCTGGATACATAAAATGTTCGACTGCTCCCCTGGCCAGCACATTCTCCAGATCTCTCACCAACTGAAAACGTCTGGTCAATGGTGGCCGATCAACTGACTAGTCACAATACGCCAGTCACTACTCTTGATGAACTGTGGTATCGAGTTGAAGCTGCATGGGCAACTGTACCTGTACACACCTTCCAAGCTCTATCTGACTCAATGCCCATGCGTATCAAGGCCGTTATTACGGCCAGAGGTGGTTGTTCTGGGTACTGATTTCGCCGGATCTATGCACTCAAATTGCGTGAAAATGTAATCACATGTCAGTTCTAGCACAATATATTTGTCCAATGAATACCCGTTCATCATCTGCATTTCTTCTTGGTGTAGCAATTTTAATGCCCAGTAGTGTATTTGTGTGCGTCGGATACATAGATGACAGCAGAAGACAAAGGAGCCTATTGGGTCTGCTCCGGCCAATGCCACACAATAGCACGGTCTTTTGCTATGCACTGCCCTCAACTTACCACTGCCAATACCAATGGTAGAGGAACCATACATTATTAAAAAAACGTACGTTGTAATCTTCGATATCCACATGTTGCCGACCAGGATGCTGGCTGTAAGAAAATTTACACCACAGCCTCAAGCTCTTGGCGCGGGGACTCCAGCACAAGACGCCGGCAGCCCACTCTCTCCACGTGCCAACAGCAAAGCGATAAGCACGCAGGTCACTACCTGTCTAAGAAGCAAGCAGCAGCAGAGTTCAGTGGAAGCTGTAATAAACAGTAATAATTTCTTACTAAAAAGTCCCTAATTTTCGAGAATATTTCCACAAAATGGTACGTTACTAATATACTACCGCCACTAATATGGTCTTTCCGTACAATAAAGTGCTTGAAACTATAAACCCTATAGCGAAACGTATACCAACATATGCATTTCAATATCAATTGTCCGGATTTGGAAATGCAATTTGCGGATCGTATTAAGCACGTTTCTTTCTGACCGACATAGGGATCGGTGATTTATAATCACAGACTATAGAAGCTTGTTATTGCTGACAGTCACACAATCCTTTGAAGAATATAGCACACATCTTTTATTAATCCAACATGGTTGCGGCCTCGGGCTGATGGGAAAATACTCATAAAAACGACGAGGCTAATAGGTGTTTTGCAAGCCATTCCTCTCATAGACGACAAAGAGTACTCCTGCAAGTCAATCTGAACCCTGAATGTGCTTTATGCTTGCTACATTACGTCGCCCCAAGACGCTTACAACTAGACATTTTATGGCATACCGTAATCCCTCTTATTATCGCTACACCGAATATTCAATGGTGGAGACGTTGTGGAATCACAGTCCACGTTGAATACACTTTTTCTCAATAGAGTGTCGCGAGAAATATATCGCTTTCTTTCGTTACATATCCGTGCATTAACACGGCACCTATATTACATCTTTGCGCAGCAAATCGGTACCTACAGCAAAATGTCCATGTACTCACAACGTTTTCTCAAGATTGTGAGCTGCACTGTCTCGTGCACCCCCACCAAACGCATTGGGCAGGCCACGCAGTGTCTACATCAGAGCACCTGAACCCCCACCACCACGACCACCACCACCAAAAATTGCAGCTCAGCTACCTACATACATTTAACCACTGCTTTTCAGTGTGTAATATACACTCATGTTCAGGGAAAACAGAACATCTTCAACGACTAGAGACAGGACGATCAAAGGACATGTACACTACTGACCATAAAAGTTGCTACACCAAGAAGAAATGCAGATGATAAACGGGTATTCATTGGACAAATATATTATACTACAACTGACATGTGATTACATTTTCACACAATTTGGGTGCATAGATCCTGAGAAATCAGTACCCAGGACAACCACCTCTGGCCATAATAACGGCCTTGATACGCCTGGGCATTGAGTCAAACAGGGCTTGGATGGCGTGTACAGGTGCAGCTGCCCATGCAGCTTCAACACGATACCACAGTTCATCAAGAGTAGTGACTGGCGTATTGTGACGAGACAGTTGCTCGGCCACCATTGACCAGACAGATCTCGAGAATGTGGTGGCCAGGGCAGCAGTCGAACGTTTTCTGTATCCAGAAAGGCACGTACAGGACCTGCAACACGCGGTCGTGCATTATCCTGCTGAAATGTAGGGCTTCGCAGGGATCGAATGAAGGGTAGAGCCACGGGTCGTAACACATATGAAATGTAACGTCCACTGTTCAAAGTGCCGTCAATGTGAATGAGAGGTGTCCGAGACGTGTAACCAATGGCACCCTATACCATCACGCTGGGTGATACGCCAGTATGGCGATGACGAATACACGCTTCCAATGTGCGTTCACCGCGATGTCGCCAAACACGGATGCTACCATCATGATGCTGTAAACAGAACCTGGATACATTCGAAAAAATGACGTTTTGCCATTCGTGCGCCCAGGGTCGTCGTTGAGTACACAAATCGCAGCCATTCCTGTTTGTGATGCAGCGTCAAGGGTAACCGCAGCCATAGCCTCCGAGCTGATAGTCCATGCTGTTGCAAACGTCGTCGAACTGTTCGTGCAGATGGTTGCTGTCTTGCAAACGTCCCCATCTGTTGACTCAGGGATCGAGACGTGGCTGCACGATCCGTTACAGCCATGCGGATAAGGTGCCTGTCATCTCGACTGCTCTTGATACGAGGCCGTTGGGATCCAGCACTGCGTTCCGTATTACCCTCTTGGACCCACCGATTCCATATTCTGCTAACAGTCATTGGATCTCGACCAACGCGAGCAGCAATGTCGCGATACGAGAAACCGCAATCGCGATAGGCTACAATCTGACCTTTATCAAAGTCAGAAACGTGATGGTACGCTTTTCTGCTCCTTACACGAGGCATCACAATAATGTTTCACCAGGCAACGCCGGTCAACTGCTGTTTGTGTATGAGAAATCGGTTGGAAACTTTCCTCATGTCAGCACGCTGTAGGTGTCGCCACCGGCGCCAACCTTGTGTGAATGCTCTGAAAAGGTAAATTTCGCGTTTGTAGCAAGTCATCTTCGTGGTGTAGCAATTTTAATGGCCAGTTGTGTAACACGGTGCCACACGTCTTTACGCGCTGAGGTGACAGATCGGACTTCCTTTTGTCCGGCGTAGTGAAGCCACTCGCCGTGGCAGGGACATGACAAGTCGTTGGAAGTTCCCTGCAGGAATACTAAGCCATCCTGTCTCCAATAGCCGTCCGTAATTGTGAAAGCGTTGCCGGTGCGGGATTTTTTGTGCACGAACTGACCTCTCGATTATGTCCCATAAAAGATAGGTGACCAGATCAATCGCTCGAACTGTCTGGAATGTTCTTCAAACCAATCACAAACAATGGTGAGAGACATCGAAAAACGAAACAACACGGAGGGTAGACTACAGCAGTCACACAAATTTAAAATATATGAAGTCGTTCACAGGTGCAGCGTCCAAAGAAAAAACGTTTAGCATTCGGACAGTAACTGAGAAGACAGAAATGGCACCTGTGAACGAAGGAACACAAATGACGAAACACCGAATCACTAACACGATGGCACACAAAAAACACTGGCGACAATCACTGGCGCACGAATGTCCACTTTACGGGTATGAGTCCGGGGACCTGCCAAAAGGGGAAAAGGTGGGGAAGGAGGGAGAGGGGAGGGTGTAGATGCCAGTGGCAGGGGAGATGGGAGCGGGCTGAAAGAAGGTAGGGGGGTAGGGGAAGCCCAGGGGTAGGAGGGAGGGAGGAAGGGAGGAGGTAGAGAAGGGAGAGAGGGTGCCCTTGGGAAAAAACACAGGGTGTGGTGGAGGAGGATCAAAGTTGGTAGGAGGGGTTAGATGGAGGGGATGAGGGCATTATCAGGGAGGGGGAGTTGGTGGAAGCCACCTTGGACGAGCGTATGGAGAGTGGAGAGATGGAGAGCTTGTGGGACACGGGAATACAGGCGCGGCAGGGGTGGGGGATCAAGTTTACGGGAAGTGCAGAGGATCCGTATCCGTTCGAGGAAAAGGAGAATTTGCACGAACGGAATAAGGTCATACAGGATACACGTGGGGGAGGGGAGATGGATGCGATAGGCGAGGCGGAGCGCATGGCGTTCTAGGATTTGAAGGAATTTGTAAAAGGGAGGAGGGACAGAGATCCGGCAGGGTGGGTGTAGCAGAGGATAGGGCGGATGAGGGATTTATAGGTGTGGAGGATGGTGGAGGAGTCTAGACCCCATGTACGGCCAGAAAGTGCTACTCATGTGACCAGGCCACGGTTTTCCAGTCGTCTAGCGACCAACCGATATGGTGACGAGCCCAGCAGAGGCGCTGCCGGCGATATCGTACTCTTGGCAAAGACACTCGCATCGGTCGTCTTCTGCCACAGCTCATAGATTTCGTCATTCTGCCCTAATGGTACGTTCGTCGTACGTCCCACATTGATTTCGGCGGTTATTTCACGCAGTGTTGCTTGTCTATTAGCAGTGACAGCTCTATGCAAACGCCGCTGCTCTCGGTTGTCAAGATAAGGCCGTTGCCCACTGCATTGTCTGCGGTGAGAAGTAATGCCTGAAATTTGGTATTCTAGCGCCCTCTTGACACTATAGATCCCAGAATATTGAATTCCCTAACGATTCCCGAAATGGCGAAATGGGAATTGCCCTTTCATATCTTGTGAACGCGGTACTAACGCCATCTGTATATGTGCATATCGCGATCCCATGACTTTTGCCACCTTACGGTATATTCTGTGTATGTCAACGTGGTACCTATCAAGAAGTTTCAAAAGCTGCTTCAAAAACATGCATAAATGGTGTCCGAGGGGCAGAGAACCATGTTAAAAATTATTTACTCGTGTTTTAAAACTACTCGGTGAGCTTGGCACAGTTCGCTATGGATTTACAATATTTGGTGGAAGGAGTACTGAATATTCAGGCAGACGATGACTCTTCGTGGAGAAATAGCGGCTCTAGGCTCAGTGTAGGCTAATACAGTGCGCAATCCACGTTTCTCTCCTTCGAACTATTGCTCTGTTTGCACAACATGAACAGTGACTCAACATTGTATAGTGAGCTAAATGGATGCGTAGATAGCCTGGGATGGTTTCGCACGCAGTAGGGGTACTCCCAAACGTGCGAAAGATGCTGAGTTATGCATTTCGAAAATTTACTGCAACCAGCTGTTACTTTTTGTTCACAACGGATAAAAGAGAAGAACAATACAGCATGTCGAATGCATTATTGGTGCAATGGTTGGTAGTTGTTTCACTACCCATGTTAACTGAAAGACACTGCCATCTGTAATCGGAAAACGGAACTTCCACAGCAAACAGTAACATACGGCAACTCCGCCGTTACAGTGTATGAGGGTAAGGATCACGTCTCGTTCTTATACTGTCTTTCATTATGAGGGCAGCGATTTTGAATAACACCTGCAAAGGAACAAAGAAACAGTTCTGTGTTATGTATTGTATGCATGGCAACTAGAGTGTTGCATTACTACACTAATGGCCATTAAAACTGCTACACCACGAAGATGGACGGCCGGGGTGGCCGAGCGGTTCTAGGCGCTTCAGTCTGGAACTGCGCGAACGCTACGGTCGCAGGTTCGAATCATGCGCCGGGCATGGATGTGTGTGATGTCCTTAGGTTAGTTAGGTTTAAGTAATTCTAAGTTCTAGGGTACTGATAACCTCAGATGTTAAGTCCCATAGTGCTCAGAGCCATTTGAACCGTTTGAACACCACGAAGATGACATGCTACAGACGCGAAATTTAACCGACAGGAAGAACATGCTGTGATATGCAAATGATTACCTTTTCAGAGCATTCACATAAGGTTGGCGCCGGTGGCGACACCTACAACGTGCTGACATGAGGAAAGTTTCCAACGGATTTCTCATACACAAACAGCAGTTGACAAGCGTTGCCTGGAGAAACGTTGTTGTGATGCCTCGTGTAAGGAGGAGAAATGCGTACCATCACGTTCCCACCACGTCGGATTGTAGCTTATAGCGATTGCCGTTTATCGTGTTGCGACACTGCTGCTCGCCTTGATCGAGATCCAACGACTGTTAGCAGAATATGGAATCGGTGGATTCAGGAGGGTAATACGGAATGCCGTGCTGGATCCCAACGGCCTCGTATCACTATCAGTCGAGATGCCATGCATCTTATCCACATGGCTGTAACGGATCGTGCAGCCACGTCTCGATCCATGAGTCAACAGATGGGGACATTTGCAAGACAACAACCATCTGCACGAATAGTTCGAATATTTGCAGCAGCATGGACTATAAGCTCGGAGACCGTGGCTGCGGTTACCCTTGACGTTGCATCACAGACAGGAGCGCCTGCGATGAAGTACTCAACGACGAACCTGAGTGCAGGAATGGCAAAACGTCATTTTTTCGGACGAATCCAAGTTCTGTTTATAGCATAATTATGGTCGCATCCATGTTTGGCGACATCGCGGTGAACGCACATTTGAAGCGTGTATTCGTCATCGCCCTACTGGCGTATCACCCGGCGTGATGGTATGGGGTGCCATTGGTTACACGTCTCGGTCACCTCTTATTCGCATTGACGGCACTTTGAACAGTGGACGTTACATTTCAGAAAAAAAAATTACCCTTGGTCTAGGGATAGCGTCTTTGATTCATAATCAAAACGTCTTCGGTCCCGGGTTCGATCCCCGCCACTGCCTAAATTTTGATAAATAATCAGCATTGGCGGCCGAAGACTTTCGGCATAAGAAGTCAGCCTCATTCTGCCAACGGCTTTGTCAAAGAGGGCGGAGGAGCGGATAGAGGTTCATGGCACTCTCTTGTCCTAGGGGTGGGAAATTGCCCCTAAAGGCGGAAGAATCAGCAATGATCAACGGCATGAGGATGCAGAAGGCAATGGAAACCACTGCATTAAAGACACGTAACGTGTATCCACAGGACATGTGACCTGTAATTGAAGAAGTGTCATGATGATCTCTCCATTGGCAAAAGATTCCGGAATAGTCCCCCCATTCGGATCTCCGGGAGGGGACTGCCAAGGGGGAGGTTACCATGAGAAAAAGATGGAATAATCTACGAAACGATAACGTTCTACGAGTCGGGGGTGGAATGTCAGAAGCTTGAACGTGGTAGGGAAACTAGAAAATCTGAAAAGGGAAATGCAAAGGCTCAATCTAGATATAGTAGGGGTCAGTGAAGTGGAGTGGAAGGAAGACAAGGATTTCTGGTCAGATGAGTATCGGGTAATATCAACAGCAGCAGAAAATGGTATAACAGTTGTAGGATTCGTTATGAATAGGAAGTTGGTTGTTGGTTGGTTTGGGGAAGGAGACCAGACAGCGTGGTCATCGGTCTCATCGGATTAGGGAAGGATTGGGAAGGAAGTCGGCCGTGCCCTTTCAGAGGAACCATCCCGTCATTTGCCTGGAGCGATTTAGGGAAATCACGGAAAACCTAAATCAGGATGGCCGGACGCGGGATTGAACCGTCGTCCTTCCGAATGCGAGTCCAGTGTCGAACCACTGCGCCACCCCGCTCGGTGAATAGGAAGTTAGGGGAGAGGGTGTGTTACTGTGAACAATTCAGTGACCGGGTTGTTCTAATTAGAATCGACAGCAGACCAACACCGACAACGATAGTTCAGGTATACATGACGACGTCGCAAGCTGAAGATGAACAGATAGAGAAAGTGCATGAGGATATTGAAAGGGTAATGCAGTATGTAAAGGGGGACGAAAATCTAATAGTCATGGGCGACTGGAATGCAATTGTAGGGGAAGGAGTAGAAGAAAAGGTTACAGGAGAATATGGGCTTGGGACAAGGAATGAAAGAGGAGAAAGACTAATTGAATTCTGTAACAGGTTTCAGCTAGTAATAGCGAATACCCTGTTCAAGAATCACAAGAGGAGGAGGTATACTTGGAAAAGGCCGGGAGATACGGGAAGATTTCAGTTAGATTACATCATGGTCAGACAGAGATTCCGAAATCAGATACTGGATTGTAAGGCGTACCCAGGAGCAGATATAGACTCAGACCACAATATAGTAGTGATGAAGAGTAGGCTGAAGTTCAAGACATTAGTCAGGAAGAATCAATACGCAAAGAAGTGGCATACGGAAGTACTAAGGAACGACGAGATACGTTTGAAGTTCTCTAACGCTATAGATACAGCAATAAGGAATAGCGCAGTAGGCAGTACAGTTGAAGAGGAATGGACATCTCTAAAAAGGGCCATCACAAAAGTTGGGAAGGAAAACATAGGTACAAAGAAAGTAGCTGCGAAGAAACCATGGGTAACAGAAGAAATACTTCAGTTGATTGATGAAAGGAGGAAGTACAAACATGTTCCGGGAAAATCAGGAATACAGAAATACAAGTCGCTGAGGAGTTTAATAAATAGGAAGTGCAGGGAAGCTAAGACGAAATGGCTGCAGGAAAAATGTGAAGACATCGAAAAAGATATGATTGTCGGAAGGACAGACTCAGCATACAGGAAAGTCAAAACAACCTTTGGTGACATTAAAAGCAACGGTGGTAACATTAAGAGTGCAACGGGAATTCCACTGTTAAATGCAGAGGAGAGAGCAGATAGGTGGAAAGAATACATTGAAAGCCCCTATGAGGGTGAAGATTTGTCTGATGCGATAGAAGAAGGAACAGGAGTCGATTTAGAAGAGACAGGGGATCCAGTATTAGAATCGGAATTTAAAAGAGCTTTGGAGGACTTACGGTCAAATAAGGCAGAAGGGATAGATAACATTACATCAGAATTTCTAAAATCATTGGGGGAAGTGGCAACAAAACGACTATTCACGTTGGTGTGTAGAATATATGAGTCTGGCGATATACCATCTGACTTTCGGAAAAGCATCATCCACACAATTCCGAAGACGGCAAGAGCTGACAAGTGCGAGAATAATCGCACAATCAGCTTAACAGCTCATGCATCGAAGCTGCTTACAAGAATAATATACAGAAGAATGGAAAAGAAAATTGAGAATGCGCTAGGTTTGGCTTTAGGAGAAGTAAAGGGACGAGAGAGGCAATTCTGACGTTACGGCTAATAATGGAAGCAAGGCTAAAGAAAAATCAAGACACTTTCATAGGATTTGTCGACCTGGAAAAAGCGTTCGACAATATAAAATTGTGCAAGCTGTTAGAGATTCTGAAAAAAGTAGGGGTAAGCTATAGGGAGAGACGGGTCATATACGACATGTACAACAACCAAGAGGGAATAATAAGAGTGGACGATCAAGAACGAAGTGCTCGTATTAAGAAGGGTGTAAGACAAGGCTGTAGCCTTTCGCCCCTACTCTTCAATCTGCACATCGAGGAAGCAATGATGGAAATAAAAGAAAGGTTCAGGAGTGGAATTAAATACAAGGTGAAAGGATATCAATGATACGATTCGCTGATGACATTGCTATCCTGAGTGAAAGTGAAGAACAATTAAATGATCTGCTGAACGGAATGAACAGTCTAATGGGTACACTGTATGGTTTGAGAGTAAATCGGAGAAAGACGAACGTAATGAGAAGTAGTAGAAATTAGAACAGCGAGAAACTTAACATCAGGATTGATGGTCACGAAGTCAATGAAGTTAAGGAATTCTGTTACCTAGGCAGTAAAATAACCAATGACGGACGGAGCAAGGAGGACATCAAAAGCAGACTCGCTATGGCAAAAAAGGCATTTCTGGCCAAGAGAAGTCTACTAATATCAAATACCGGACTTAATTTGAGGAAGAAATTTCTGAGGATGTACGTCTGGAGTACAGCATTGTATGGTAATGAAACATGGACTGTTGGAAAACCGGAACAGAAGAGAATCGAAGCATTTGAGATGTGGTGCTATAGACGAATGTTGAAAATTAGGTGGACTGATAAGGTAAGGAATGAGGAGGTTCTACGCAGAATCGGAGAGGAAAGGAATATGTGGAAAACACTGATAAGGAGAAGGGACAGGATGATAGGACATCTGCTAAGACATGAGGGAATGACTTCCATGGTACTAGAGGGAGCTGTAGAGGGCAAAAACTGTAGAGGAAGACAGAGATTGGAATACGTCAAGCAAATAATTGAGGACGTAGGTTGCAAGTGCTACTCTGAGATGAAGAGGTTAGCACAGGAAAGGAATTTGTGGCGGGCCGCATCAAACCCGTCAGTAGACTGACGACAAAAAAAAAAAAAAAACGACCTGCGGCTCTACCCTTCATTCGATCCCTGCGAATCCCTACATTTCAGCAGGATAATGCACGACCGCATGTTGCAGGTCCTGTACGGGCCTTTCTGGATACATAAAATGTTCGACTGCTGCCCTGGCCAGCACATTCTCCAGATCTCTCACCAATTGAAAACGTCTGGTCAATGGTGGCCGATCAACTCGCTAGTCACAATACGCCAGTCACTACTCTTGATGAACTGTGGTATCGTGTTGAAGCTGCATGGGCAACTGCACCTGTACACGCCATCCAAACTCTGTTTGACTCAATGCCCAGGCGTATCAAGGCCGTTATTACGGCCAGAGGTGGTTGTTCTGGGTACTGATTTCTCAGGATCTATGCACCCAAATTGCGTGAAAATGTAATCACATGTCAGTTCTAGCATAATATATTTGTCCAATGAATACCCATTTATCATCTGCATTTCTTTTTCGTGTAGCAATTTTAGTGGCCAGTGGTGTATGTTTAGTATACCTTTCTTTTCTTCTTGCAGACAGTGTCGTAGAGTGCTGCTTTTGGAAGGAAAATTAGTTCGATATAATACACCGTCTACGACGAGTGCTGTAATTTTATTGCTGTACATGAAAAAGCTTCGCGGTTTGCATTTCTGACAACAAAGCGCATATGTGTTATTACATGCCTCTGTGTTGTCCCACACTTTCCTTTGTATCTATTGCTAAATATAAGCTAAGAAAATTCTTAACACTACTCGTTTTCTACAGCTTATCATTGCCCACCTCAGTTGTCATCTATATTTGTATGGCTTGATCAGCTGTTCACCAAAAATAAAATGTTTGTAATTCCTGTTTGACAAGAAAGAAATAAGGTTATGGTCGATAGAAACGGAACACGATCTCGTACTGCACATACATGAGAAAGGATATCAACTGCATCCCTTTCAAAGGAAGCGAGAATTAGTTTCGTGCGATAAGGAAATCACCAACAATCTAAATTGGATGACCGGACAGGAATTCAGAGCTGTTCTCGCGAATAAGAGTCCATTATCTGAACCACTCCTGCCGTTGGAATATTAGGCCGAGACCGAACAGGCAAAAGGGTGCTAACAACAGCGGGTGCCAAGAGTGAACAGGAACTATTCCTTTGGAAACACGAACTGGTTTGCATGTTTTGTTGGAGTTATATACCGAATGACTTCCTTCGGAACGAGTCACTAGACAGTCAACCAGAGGTGCGGAACCCCACTAATTCTGTAGTGCAGGTGTCTCCGGTCAGCAGTAGAGAAAGTTTTTTCTACAACAGACAAAGCGTAATTGCTAATAACGAGACAGATAAGGTGCTACTAATGACTAGTGGTTGCATCAGAACATATTTCTAGGACTGTCTTACGTCGCCGTGTTCACTGTCACTCCTCTGTCAGCCGCTGCCGCTGGAATTTCTTCAGCAGAAATGACAGAAAGCGAATTGCAATCTCTGAAGGTACTGCTACATGATATAACATTATTTCATTACAATAGTCTGCATACGATTGACAACATTGTTTACTAATCGCGTGTAATCACATTCAGAACTTCATTTCCTAAGACTGGCGTCTTGTCCAGCTAAAATCTCTCACTATAAAGCCTGTTTTCAACGTGAATGAGAAGATTTCTGTTTCTGTACAGGCGTATTTCCTGGTTATTACTGAGAAATATTTCATTAGTTACGATCTGATGGTTATTTATTTATTAGAATGAAGAAGTGTCTAACAAAATTGTGTCTTTACAGTAAGCAAAAGGTATTACTTGTACGAAATAAGTAAACTAGATTTATGTGTTTGGGTTTAAGATATCCATCCATCAGGCAACTCCTGGAAATGGAAAAAAGAACACATTGACACCGGTGTGTCAGACCCACCATACTTGCTCCGGACACTGCGAGAGGGCTGTACAAACAATGATCACACGCACGGCACAGCGGACACACCAGGAACCGCGGTGTTGGCCGTCGAATGGCGCTAGCTGCGCAGCATTTGTGCACCGCCGCCGTCAGTGTCAGCCAGTTTGCCGTGGCATACGGAGCTCCATCGCAGTCTTTAACACTGGTAGCATGCCGCGACAGCGTGGACGTGAACCGTATGTGCAGCTGACGGACTTTGAGCGAGGGCGTATAGTGGGCATGCGGGAGGCCGGGTAGACGTACCGCCGAATTGCTCAACACGTGGGGCGTGAGGTCTCCACAGTACATCGATGTTGTCGCCAGTGGTCGGCGGAAGGTGCACGTGCCCGTCGACCTGAGACCGGACCGCAGCGACGCACGGATGCACGCCAAGACCGTAGGATCCCACGCAGTGCCGTAGGGGACCGCACCGCCACTTCCCAGCAAATTATGGACACTGTTGCTCCTGGGGTATCGGCGAGGACCATTCGCAACCGTCTCCATGAAGCTGGGCTACGGTCCCGCACACCGTTAGGCCGTCTTCCGCTCACGCCCCAACATCGTGCAGCCCGCCTCCAGTGGTGTCGCGACAGGCGTGAATGGAGGGACGAATGGAGACGTGTCGTCTTCAGCGATGAGAGTCGCTTCTGCCTTGGTGCCAATTATGGTCGTATGCGTGTTTGGCGCCGTGCAGGTGAGCGCCACAATCAGGACTGCATACGACCGAGGCACACAGGGCCAACACCCGGCATCATGGTGTGGGGAGCGATCTCCTACACTGGCCGTACCACCACTGGTGATCGTCGAGGGGACACTGAATAGTGCACGGTACATCCAAACCATCATCGAACCCATCGTTCTACCATTCCTAGACCGGCAAGGGAACTTGCTGTTCCAACAGGACAATGCACGTCCGCATGTATCCCGTGCCACCCAACGTGCTCTAGAAGGTGTAAGTCAACTACCCTGGCCAGCAAGATCTCCGGATCTGTCCCCCATTGAGCATGTTTGGGACTGGATGAAGTGTCGTCTCACGCGGTCTGCACGTCCAGCACGAACGCTGGTCCAACTGAGGCGCCAGGTGGAAATGGCATGGCAAGCCGTTCCACAGGAGTACATCCAGCATCTCTACGATCGTCTCCATGGGAGAATAGCAGCCTGCATTGCTGCGAAAGGTGGATATACACTGTACTAGTGCCGACATTGTGCATGCTCTGTTGCCTGTGTCTATGTGCCTGTGGTCCTGTCAGTGTGATCATGTGATGTATCTGACCCCAGGAATGTGTCAATAAAGTTTCCCCTTCCTGGGACAATGAATTCACGGTGTTCTTATTTCAAGTTCCAGGAGTGTATGTACCAGTGCTTAACCAAGAAAGTAAAATAACGTCGCAAAAATGCAGTAATCAAAACTTACATTTGTGTAACATATGGAAAGTTTGTGCAAAATTCTGACAGTACAAAATATGTTATAGGATATGGGTTCCGCCTTTTCGCAAACAAAGTTTTTTCTTTTTACCCAAACATGTTTAAGCAGCTCTGTGGCATCATCAGTGGGTTTTTGTCTATTGAAAACTGTAAAAAGTGAAAGTGTTTTTGGTTATAACTGATTTAACAAACTGAGGTCTAAAGAAAGTTTTTGTTCGTTTTGCTTCTTCAGGTGACTTTACATTATATGGTTTTGCAGGACCAAATGCATGGCGTTTTGCAGTAATAGCTTGTCTTCTGTAAACCAAACGATGTAAATCTAAATGTCATCGGCGAGTTAATACACCCTTTGGTTTTTAAAAAGCGTGATTTTGGCATGTCAAAATGTTTTGCATATATATATATATATATATATATATATATATATATATATATATATATATATATATATATATATATATGTTACTACTCACGCTTTGTTGTGACTGATCCTTCTTCGTTTGGGTTCCGAGAACACTGCACACACATTTTACTGTAGTTTGCGTAATTTCTTTTTTTATAAATGCCTTTTTACTTCGCAAAACGCCGCGAGCACTATGTTGTTGTGTTTGCTAACTCCGTCGGCGTTCATTCGTCCCCGAGAGAGTTTGATACCGAATTTGAATTTTGTTTACTTTTTCTCTCTCTTTCTGTTCGTGTGTGTGTGTATGTGTGTAAGCTCCTTCAGCTGTTTGTGTTTTCCTTTCTGTGAAATTCTTTTAATGTGTGCAATAATGTGCCTTTAAAAATAGCAGTGTTTTCATTTAAAACTTTGTTTACGCACGCTGTTGCTTTCTGCATGTGGAAGTTCTCTTCTATTGTCAGTCTCTGGTATAGGCTCTGTCTGGATTTAGGTGGTTTTAAATCTGTTGCTATTGTAGTTGGGTAGTGGTTATCTGTTACGTTTTAGGGCTCTGAGGTGTAGTTGGGTAGTAGTTATTGTCTATTAGGTGGTCAACAAACGTGCCATGGGTACTGTTACGTTTCAGGGCTCTGAGGTGTTCTGACTATCTTGTTTTAAAGTTCCTGCATCTTTGTCCTATGTATACGGGCTGACAGGTGTTGCATGTGAGTTCATATATTCCTGAACTATTGAATTTATCCGTGGGTGTCACCTGTGTTCTAAGCTTTTTCTGTGTTGTGTTGTCTGTCCTGTATCCAATTTGAAGCGCCTATTTCTTCAATATGTTGCCTATTTTATGGGAAGTTTTCATAGGTCGCCTGAAAACCCTTAATTGCAATCATCTGATCTGTTAGTACGTTTCGATGTCATGTCTTTATTTACAAAGGTGCCCTTGCAGGACTCTTTGGAGCCTATTAGCAACAAGTTTGAGGAGGACATAGTAGCATTATTCAAACACGTGCTTCCTTCAACATACTTCTTATTTCAAGAGCAATATTTTGAACAAGTGGGCGGTGTCGCCATGGGAAGCCCTCTGTCTCCTGTGATGGCCAATTATTTTATGGAGGACTTTGAAGAAAAAGCACTAGTCATCCACTCTCAAGCCCTCTTGTTTTCTGCGGTATGTGGATGATACATTTGTGGTGAGGCGACATGGACTTGATACTCTACCTACGTTTCTTCAGCATCTGAATTTGCTCCATCCGAATATAAACTTCACAATGAAAGTGGAAAAAGATGGTACTTTACCTTTTCTTGATGTCTAGGTACGAAGGAAAGCAGATGGAACCTTGGGACACGGCATCTACCGCAAGCCAACGCATACAGATCTATATCTGCAGGCCACAAACTGCCATCATCCTGCACAGTGCGGTAGTGCATTACGTACGTTAGTTCATAGAGCACATGTGGTATCCGATCCTGAGAGCCTGTCGAGTGAAACACAGCATTTGAAGACAGTGTTCCGAAAAAACGGTTATTCTGAGAGACAGATACGTAATGCATTCAGGCCCAGGCGAGTTCAATCCATGGAACAGTATGAAGATACGAAGACACCCACCACTTTGGCCTTTTTGCCGTATTTTGGTGCCATGTCGTCAAGAATCGGAAGAGTCCTCGAAAGATACGGAATTAAGTGTGTTTTTCAGCCATCTGCAAAACTGAGAAACTTGTTGGGTTCGGTTAAGAATGACCTTGGACTGAGGAAATGTGCTGTGTACAAGATTCCTTGTCAGCGTATATAGGCTAGACATGCCGCACAGTACGAGAACACTGTGATGAATATCAGCGTCACACACGCCTTTGTCAACCGGAAAAGTCGGCAATTGCGGAACACTGCCTGAATACAGGACATCGTATGATTTATGAAAAGACGGAAGTTTTGTCCCCGGCACCATCTTTCTGGGACTGCTTCATTAAGGAAGCAATACATATCCGTACATCCGATAATGTCATCAGAAAGGATACGAGATTTCAACTGAGCACAGCCTGGAGCCTTGCATTGGCTGCTATTAAATCACGACGCGAAAATCAAGATTCTTCGATAACAGGCCCGTCATAACACTGGCCTAATACGACCGTTGGTGAGTAACGTCTGACGATTTTCGGCAGAGGGAGTTTGAATAGGGTAAATCACTGCGCATGCGCAATTTCTGCGGCTGCGCATTCTTCGCGCGCGTGTTCTAAAAACGGGGCGTCGGTGTGCGGATACAGTCAGTCGTACCTAGCCACGAGCAAGGTTGAACCACCTGAACATGTCGGACAGTTGCTCCGAGAAAATATTGTGGAATTTGCACAACGTGATCCGGCGGCAAACCCGTAAAGACTATTTACAAAATTGTTATTGTAGATGAGTATGCACCATTTCTTTTTTGTGTGAGTTTTGCTTCACTGTTGCATCTTGCTTGTGGTCATTGTTTGTATGTGGTGTTGATCTGTGTTGTGTAAGATTTTGTGGGCGTTTTGTGCTTTCGTTCCTTTTCTATTCACAAATTTGTTAGTTCAATTTCTCTATCATGTGGTGCTTGTAACCATTTTACTCCGCTATCTGTTTTATTGTGTTTGGCTCCTGTGTGTAAATCTATTTGCTTACAGGTGTTCTGTTCAATCAGTGGAGAATGAATCTCAAGTGAGCTTGCTTGTGTGTGACCAGGTGGTGTGACATATTATGAATGGTGATGCTCATGGTTGTCGGTTTCCTGAATATTGTGAAATCCTGAATGTTGTTCATTTTTCGTACAGTGAGGTGTAGGAAGTTTATTGGGTTATTTGTTTCTGTTTCTAACGTGAAGTGAGTTTTTGGGTGTAAGTTGTCTATTTCCTTGTGTAGCTGTTATATATATATATGTGTGGGGGGGGGGTCCAGCAGTGAGGTGTATTTGTATACACAGGCGCTGACTCCATGGGGCCAGAGGGGGCCTGAGCTTCCTCAAAAATTTATTTAGGCGGGGGGCGGAGCCGCCCTCCCCCCCAAATAATTTAAGAAAATTATTAGTTATATTATGCTTTGTAAAATCACAAAATTGTGTTGGAATTTTTTGTTTTCCATGTTTGACGATAGTTACCTTTTAAAATACACTCAGTAATGAGTTAAAACAAATAGTTATTACGGTAGTAAGCAGGTTAACTGAAAACGAGTGATCTGAATCATGATAGTGTGATGGTGCTGCGGGCACACTTAGACTTTGTCCTGGTGCGCGAACCTTCGCGTAAAGTCTGGCGCCGGCGGTCCAGCGCTGCGGCCACTGCGACATCAAAAGGACTGGAGCAGAAGCGCCTGGAACCCTCCACCTCGCAACGCCTTGATGCTTCGAGACATTACGACGACATGACTATATAAAGCCCACCCTGCTGTCGCTGTCATTCAGTGCGGATAGTATCGTTCAGTGCATGCTGCAGACGTGTTTAGTGTTCCGACTTTAGTGTCTAGTGGACTATTTTATATTACTATATTTTATTCGTTTACTTTAGTCTCTTAGTGTATTGTGAATTAAGTTTTCAATGGATAAATCTGTTACTAAAAAGGCGCTCTTGAAAGTTGATGATACTGCAAGTCAACCTCCAACAATTATTGTGTCGTCAATTGCTTCGTCGTCTTAAGGCGAGAACCGTTCACAGCCGAAACCTGGACAATCCGGTAAGGGAATATAATTTCTCAAGTCTTGGTTGGTCAAGTATACATGGGTAGAATATGAAGCAACTAGCGAAAAAGTTTTTTGCAAAACCTGAAAAGAGGCAGATGCTACAAATCTATTACGATTTTCTTCAAAAGAAGAAGATGCATTTACTTGCATAGGGTTTTCTAACTTTAGAAAAATTCCGTCTTCATGAAAATACGTTTATCCATAAATAAGCTGTTCTGAAACTAAATTCTATCACTAACTGAAGTGTGGCCTCCCAACTGAATGAACAGTTAGATAGTGATATGAAGAAAGGTCGTTAAGCTCTTGAGACAATTTTTACTACCGTGCAATTTCTATGCCGACGAGGACTAACAATTAGAGGGAACGAAGATGTAAACCCAGATTTTTTTTCAGTTGTTGGAACTTTGAAAGAATGACATACTTGAGTTTAAAGATTGGTTAGAGCGTTCGGGGTGCAAGTGGACCTCCCACGATATTCAAAACGAGATCATTGATCTACTAGGAAAGTCTGTGTTGAGAAAGGTATTGGCTTCAGTCCAGAAGACTGAACATTTTTCTATTAAGGTTGACGAAACAAGTGATTCTTAGATTCGCAAACAAGTGTTATTTTGTATTCATACTGTCGATGATTCCTTAATCATCAACGAAGACTTCATTGGCTTATACGAGACCCCCAACACTCAATCAAAAACTCTGTTTGGTATTTCAAAAGATGTTTTTGCTCTTCTTGATTTGTCAGTGGATAACTTAAGACGACAGTGCTATGATGGCGCCTCGAATATGAGAGGTAAGTTGAACGGACCAAAAAAGTTAGTTTGGATATACAACCAAAGGCACATTGTGTGCACTGCACTGCTCACAGTCTAGACTTGGCAGTTCTAGACAGTCTCTGCCATCTTACGTTTATGAGGGATATTATGTCTTTAGCCAAGGACTTATTAAACGCTGTAAGGGAATCCAACAAAAGGATGGAACTTTTCATAAGCATATGCTGTGAGAGTGCCAACGACCAAGCTGGTCTACAACCTCTTTGCCTGACTCGATGGACCATGCGAGCTTCTAATATCTTAAGAATATTGAGAAATTTTGAAGAACTTATAGAGTTTTTGTGAAACATTTTCTGCAGAGGACAAAACAGAGGCAGGTTACAAATGTGCATGCTACCTTGAGCCAACGTTACAATTCAAGACTTATTTCTTTTTACGTCTTTATTGCCATGCAATGAACCCAGTAGAGGATGTCAATGAAAAAATTCAATGCCCTCATCTAAGTATCACTGATCTGGAAAAAAATATATGAGGGCTTGATTCGTATACTGAATGAAAGGCTTAATAGTTTTGAACACTTTTGGGAATTTTGTTTAAAAGAAAAATCTTCACAAGCTGATGATCCTTCGCTTCCTCGGAATCGAAGTATACCAAAGAAGTATAAAAACAACGAAGCCAGCTCACCGTACACTTTCAAAACCTCAAAGGAATACTACAAAGCTATTTACATTGAAGTTCGTGAAACGGTACAGTCTTGCATTACTGAGCGGTTTGCTTCAACTGGACTAATACAGGTCATTGCAGTTGAATAAGAGTGCTTGCTTTTAGTAAACAGATGTGAAACAAATTTGGAAAAATCAACTGAGTTTTTCAAAAATTACCTAGACTTTGGGAGACTGCGCCTACACTTGAATGTATTAGCCGATATCGCTAACAAAAAATAACTGTTCTTAAAAAACATGCATGATGTAAGAAAGTACATTACACAAGAGCCTGCAGTTGGAGAAATGTTATGTGAAGTAGCGAAGTGCATTAAGCTTCTTCAAGTAGTTCCAATCACGCCAGAAACAGCAGAACAGTCATTTAGCGCCCTTAGATGTCTGAAGTCTTATCTCTGATCAACAATGGGACAGAAGCGATTGAACAACATGACTGTTCTTCATGCCCACCGAGATGTTTTGGATGAATTGTTTATCCGACGAGTCATCAACGACTCCATATTCAGTAATCCAGTCAGATGGTTGACAGTTGCACCTTTCTAAAGACACTCTAGCCCTAATAATGGCATTTAGAGCAATGTTAAAAAGCTTTATAAAATACAGAATTAAATACATACATAAAGCCAGTTAGACCGTCAGCGAGAGCGCAACGCTAGTTCCTGCTACTAATAAGGCGAGTACACCGTTCGCTTGTTACATATTCAAACAGGAGCGACTTATTTTCAGTTATCTGGGTCGCTACTAGTTTATTTTTGTAATTTCTTGCATGTTTGAGTAGCGCCATTACTATCACCCCCCGTATCGCACAGGCTCTTGTTTGTTTGATTAGAACAGCTCAGTGTCGGATAGACCGTCAGCGAGAAAGCACTTTGATTTCCCGCTGCTAATAAGGCGAGTACACCGTTCGTTCGTTGCATATTTTTACGAGCTTCAAACAGGAGCGACTGCAGTAATGGATAGGAACTGTGATTGTTGTGTACAGATGCGAGCTGAGTTGGCGACCCTTCGCTCACAGCTGCAGGCTGCTTTGGCTTCCATCACACAGCTTGAGGCTCCTGCCAAGGGTCGTCACAATGGGGGATCGAACACAGGGATGCGAGGGACATCGAGCACGTCCACGGGTCCTCTGATTGGTCCACTGCTGTGACCACGCCGAGTACTGACTGCACTGACGTTGACCCCTCACCCATAGTCGAGTGGGAGATCATTCCAAAGTCTGGCAGGCAGCGAAAAAGTTTCCAAGGGGCTGAACGTAGGGCCTCCCTGGTTCGTTTGGCAAACAAGTTTCGGGTGTTATCTGGGGCTGACGATGTCTCTGAGTCGGATGCAGACGTCTACCCTGTTCCAGAGGAAGCTTCTCAGCCCGTAAGGTCTGGGCATTCACAGAGGGTGGGTTTGCTGGTAGTAGGGGTGCTCCAACGTTAGGAATGTAATGGGGCCCCATAGGAACATGGATGGCAAAGAGGGGAAGAAATCCAGTGTGCACTCCGTGTGCATTCCAGGGGGAGTCATTCCGGGTGGAGAGGGTGCTTCCGGATGCCATGAAGAGTACAGGGCGCAGCCAACTGCAGGTGGGGGCTCATTTCGGTACCAATGACGTGTGTCGCTTTGGATCGGAGCAGATTGTCTGGTTTCGGGCGGTTAGCGGAAATGGTAAAGACTGCCAGTCTTGCTTCCGAGATTAAGGCGGAGCTCACCATCTGCAGCTTCGCCGATAGAACCGACTGTGGCCCTTTGGTGCAGAGCCGAGTGGAGGGTCTGAATCAGGGCTCAGGCGGTTCTGTGACAGTGTAGGCTGTAGAGTCCTTGACTTGCGCCATCGGATGGTCGATTTCCGGGTTCCGCTTAATAGGTCAGAAGTCCACTACACACAGGAGGCGGCTACACCGGTAGCGGGGGCTGAGTGGAAGGGACTGGGCGGTTTTTTAGGTTAGAGGGTCTCGGGGAACCACAGAAGGGACGTCCGTCTAAAAGTGGGCAGGTAAAACACGGTAAGGTAGTTGTAGGAACGATTGGTATTGTAGTTGTAAATTGTCGTAGCTGTGTTGGGAAAGAACCAGAGCTCCAGGCCATAATAGAAAGCACTGAAGCTCAAATAGTTGTAGGTACAGAGAGCTGGCTAAAGCCGGAAATAAGTTCAGCCGAAATTTTTTCAGACGATCTAACAGTGTTCAGAAAGGATAGATTAAATACAGTTGATGGTGGAGTATTTATTACTGTCAGAGGTAGTTTGCCTTGCCCAGCGAAACTGGATAGTTCATGTGAAATAGTATGGGTTGAGGTTATACTTGACAATCGGACTAAGCTATTAATTGGATCGTTTTACCGACCTCCCGACTCAGAAGATATAGTTGCTGAACAGTTAAAAGAAAGCTTCAGTTTCATTTCAAATAAGTACCCCGCTCATACAATTATAGTAGGTGGTGACTTCAATCTACCCTCGATATGCTGGGAAAATTATACGTTTAAAGCCGGCGGCAGGCATAAAACGTCATCCGAAATTGTACTGAATGCTTTCTCAGAAAATTATTTTGTACAATTAGTTCATGAGCCCACTCGAAGCGTAAATGGTTGCGAAAGCAAACTTGACCTTTTAGAACCAATTAATCCTGGACAAATAGTGAGTATTGTGACAAATACAGAGATTAGCGACCACAAGGCAGTTGCTGCTAGGCTGAATACCGTAACACCTACAACCATAAAAAAGAAACGCAAAGTATATCTATTTAAAAAAGCTGATAAAATGCTCTTAATGCCTTTTTAAGAGACAGTCTTCACTCCTTCCGATCTGATCATGTAAGTGTAGAAAAGTTGTGGAATGTTTTCAAAGAGATAGTATCGACAGTAATTGAGATATATATACCACATAAATTAATATGTGATGGTACTGATCCCCCATGGTACACAAAACGGGTAATATCGTTGTTGCAGAAGCAACGAAAAAAGCATGCCAAATTTAAAAGACTGAAAAATCCCCAAGTCTGGCAAAGTTTTACAGAAGTTCGAAATATGGCACGTACTTCAATGCGAGATACTTTTAATAATTTCCACAACGAAATTCTGTCTCGAAATCTGGCAGAAAACCCAAAGAGATTGTGGTCACACATGAAGCACACCAGTGGCAAGACGCAATCAATACCTTCACTGCACTATAACAATGGTGAAGTCATTGATGATAGTGCCACTAAAGCAGAGTTATTAAGCACGGTTTTCCGAAACTCCTTCACCAAAGAGGACGAAGTAAATATTTCCGAAATCCAATCAAGGACAACTGCCAAGATGAGAATCATAGAAGTAGATATCCGCGGTGTAACGATGCAGCTGAAATCACTTAAAAAAGGCAAGGTCTCCGATCAAATTGTATACCAGGCAGGTTCCTCTCAGAGAATGCTGATAAAATAGCTCCATATTTAACAATTATATACAACTACCCGCTCACAGAAAGATCCGTACCTAAAGACTGCAAAATTGCTCAAGTCACACCAATACCCAAAAAGGGAAGTAGGTGTAATCCACTGAATTACAGGCCTATATCACTAACGTCGATTTGCAGTAGGGTTTTGGAACATATACTGTATTCGAACATTTCGTATTGCCTCGACGAAAACGATTTATTGACACATAGTCAGCATGGTTTCAGAAAATATCGTTCTTGTTAAACACAACTAGCTCTTTATACTCATGAAGTAATAAGTGCAGTCGACAGGGGATGTCAAATTGATTCCATATTTTTAGATTTCCAGAAGGCTTTCGACACCGTTCCTCACAAGCATCTTCTAACCAAACTACGTGGCTACGATGTATCGCCTCAGTTGTGCAACTGGATTCGTGATTTCCTGTCAGAAAGATCACAATTCGTAGTAATAGACGGAAAGTCATCGAGTAAAACGGAAGTAATATCCGGCGTTGCCCAAGGAAGTGTTATAGGCCCTCTATTGTTCCTGATGTATATTAACGACATAGGAGACAATCTGAGTAGCCTTCTTAGATTGTTTGCAGATGATGCTGTCATTTACCGTCTTGTAAAGTCATCAAATTATCAAAACGACTTGCAAAATGATTTAGATAAGATATATGTATGGTACGATAAGTGGCAATTGACCCTGAATAGTCCGCAGCTCGTGGTCGTGTGGTAGCATTCTCGCTTCTTGCGCCCGGGTTCCCGGGTTCGATTCCCGGCGGGGTCAGGGATTTTCTCTGCCTCGTGATGACTGGGTGTTGTGTGATGTCCTTAGGTTAGTTAGGCTTAAGTAGTTCTAAGTTCTAGGGGACTGATGACCATAGATGTTAAGTCCCATAGTGCTCAGAGCCATTTGACCCTGAATAAGGAAAAGTGTGAAGTGATTCACGTGAGTGTTAAAAGAATTAGCTAACTTTCGATTACACGATAAATCACACAAATCTGAAGGCTGTAAATTCAACAAAATACATAGGGATTACAATTACAAATAACCTAAATTGGAACGATCACATAGATAATATTGTGGGTAGAGTAAACCAAAGACTGCGATTCATTGGCAGAACACTTAGAAGGTGCAACAGGTCTACTGAAGAGACTGCTTACACCACGCTTGTCCGCCCTATTCTGGAGTATTGCTGTGCGGTGTGAGATCCGCATCAGGTGGGACTGACGGATGACATCGAAAAAGTACAAAGAAGGGCAGCTCGTTTTGTATTATTGCGAAATAGGGGAGATAGTGTCACAGACATGATACTTGAATTGGAGTGGCAACCATCAAAACAAAGGCGTTTTTCGTTGCGACGCGATCTTCTTATGAAATTTCAATCACCAGTTTTCTCCTCCGAGAGCGAAAACATAGTTGCCACCCACTTACATAGGGAGAAATGATCATCACGATAAAATAAGAGAAATCAGGACTCGCACAGAAAAATTTAAGTGCTCGTTTTTCTCGCGTGCCGTTCGAGAGTGGAACGGTAGAGAGAAGGTGGTTCATTGAACCATGTGCCAGGCACTTTAAATCACGTAGATGTAGATGTAGAATATTAAATTTTCAGTTTAGAAATTTTAGTACTAGTTTAGTACTGTATTAGTTATTTTCAAATACTTCAGTATTAATGTAAGACCCAATTAAAACCCGCTATTTACATACTTTTTGGCTGAAAGTATTAGGCATACTGTATTAACTTTATTAACTGTATTAAAGCATTAACTTTGAGATATTGTTTTTATTTGATGAACCCTGAGCCTTATTCAAAGTAAGCTTAAATTACCTATTTCAGTTATTAATCAGTGCTATTACTGTGCAACAGCAAATTTTATATTTTATTCTTTTAATGATATTTTAGGATTATTTAAATATAATATCAGTCTTTTCAGAGCAATATATTCACTGCTCTGTAATAATCTATAAGCATGATTATTACTGTAGATTAAATTAGCTTTTTACGAAAATACTGCGGATGTTTATGTTTTGTTTCTTTTTTCAAAGCCAAAAAATATGTCAAGCTTGTCGAGTTTCCCAGAGTGTCGAGTTATCGAGAGTCCAGTTTTCGGGGTTCGAATGACTCTAACAAGCTTTAAAAAAACTTTAAAATTCACTGTTTTTCATCTAAAATTTAGAAAATTTCCCGGGACAAGACCCCCAGTATGGGCTCCCCAAATATTTTTTATAAGTCGGCGCCCCTGCCAGTATATGACTTTGTATTTCTTTGGTCTTATTATGTGTGTGAAGATCCTGTTCTCTAGGCTGTTCATGAATATGTTGGCTAGCAGGCCACTGATTGGTGATCGCATTGGCGGCTTTTCATGTTGGGAATAAAGTTCTTTGTTGAACATAAAGCAATTTTGTGCTGTTATGGTACTGGCTATGGTTGCTATATCATTAATGTGTGAGACTTGTGTGTTTCCTTCATGTTTTAGTCTTTGTATGGTGATGTTGATTGTTTCATTTATTGGAGTACAAGTGTAAACTGATGGCATATCAAATGATATGAAGCTTGCTTGGTCTGGTATGTCTATGTTCTTGATTCTCCCTAGTGATTGCATTGAGTTCTCTAGGTTTCTGTTGTTTTCAAAAGTGTATATGTCGCCGGCCGCGGTAGCCATGTGGTTCTAGGCGCTGTAGTCCGGAACCGCACGACTGCTACGGTCGCAGGTTCGAATCCAACCTCGGTCATGGATGTGTGTGGTGTGCTTAGGTTAGTTAGGTTTAAGTAGTTCTAAGTTCTAGGGGACTGATGACCTCAGATGTTAAGTCCCATAGTGTTCAGAGCCATTTGAACCATTTTTGTATATGTTTCTTAGTAATGTGTGTGTATGTTGGGATAGGTGGTGTGATGGAGCATTTCTGAAGTTGATGATAGGCCTTAAAGAGGTATGTTGTTTGTGCACCATTTATAGGGATTTTAGAGTGGGTGCCTTTGGTTTTTTTGTATCATTCGTTTGTATTTGCCCTTTTGAGAATGTATTTTTGATATTTCTTAATGTTTGCTGGATGTTTCTCTAAAGTTTTGCTGTTAGGTCACTGGTCAGTTTGGTGCTGTTTTTGTCCTTCTGAAACACTAATACTTTATCTCTGTATTTATTTTCATTCACAATCGCTGTGATGTTCCCTTTGTCTGGCCTTGTTAGTATGGCATTGTTTTGTTTTAATTGTTGTTTCAGTTGGTTGACTATGGTTTGCTCTGGTGTTTTTTCGTGAGAGATTATGGTAAATTTGTGTGTTTTGATTATCTGTGTAATTTCTGCAGCAACTAATTCTCTTGTTAAGTTTGTGTAAAAATATGATATACCCAGTCTTTCTTGTTCATTTATTATGTGTTCATGTTCTCTTATCAGATCTTTTATTATTTTATATTATATTTTTGCGTGTTAATTTTGTGTTTTGGTCCTTTCTCCAGTAGGTTTTTTTCTTGTTTGGTGAGAGTAACGTCAGTTAGGTTGCTGATTCTATCATATAGTTGCTGTTTTTGATTTTGGTGACTGTTTATAGTGGATGTGCTTGTGAGTTGTGCTGTTTATGTGTACGTTTAGTTTTTTGTTCTGTTTATTCTGTTTTTCTTGCATTTTGCCTTTCCTCTCTTTGTTATTTCCTCAAGCTGAGCTGATATTGCTAATTTATTGGTCACTTATAAATCTGTTTTCTAAAGTAAGTTTTTGAGTAGCTTTTTTAGCATATAATTTCTCAATTCCATGTTTTAGCCATATAATCTCCCCTTTTTTAAAAATCAAGAGATGTGTTGACTCGCCAGTTAAACTTACATTTACATCATTTGGTCTGCAGATGACAAGCTATCAGTGCAGGATGCCATACAGTTGGTTCTGCAAAACGATATAACGTAAAATCATGGTAAGAAGCAACACGAACAAAAACTTTCTTTAGCCCTCACTTTGTTGTTTAGAAACTAAAACATTTTCACTTTTTACAGTTTTTAATAAACAAAAAAAAACTGATGCCACGGTGGTACTGAGACATGTTTGGGCAAAAAGAAAAAACAGTGTGTTTGCAAAAAGGTGGAACCCATATCCTATAATTTAATTGCAATTGCGGAAAGAAACGACAAGAGCTGCAGATCCAAAAGATGAATATGAAATATGTGTTTACTGGATTGAAGTTAACAATAATCTGCTAACTGAAATTTTATTTTACATTTTTAAGTAAACTTTTACACATATAGATCCACACGTTCCATATCATATCTACACTTCAGTAAACAGTCAGTATTGATTTACGTATTTTGCATTACTCTATATTATATCACATTTCTGCGTACTTCACAGGTTGAATCCTTTTCAAAATCAAAGTCATTATGGCCCTTCAATATTAAACATCAGACGTTTACTATCTCCTACCACAGGATAGGCTCAGTTATGAGTGTTAGACTTTGGTTCATTAGTTACACCGGGGAAGTGTAATCGGTCTACAAAGGAAATTGCTTACAAATCACTCGTACAGTCGGCTCTAGGATATTACTCAAGTGTGTGGGACCCGTAACAAATAGGACTAACAGGGATACTGAATGTATTCGGAGAAGGAAAGCACATATGGTCACAGGTTTGTTTTATCCGTGGCAGAGTATCACAGAGTACTGAAGGAACTGAAAGAGTCGTGGTGATAGACGTAAACTATCCCGAAAATGTGTATTAAAAAACTTTCAAGGACCGACTTTAAATGATTACAGTCCCCTACATATCACTCACACAGGGATCGTAAGGATAAGATTAGAGTAATTACTGCTCGCACAGAGGCATTCAAACAATCATTCTTCCCGCGCTCTATACGTGAATGGAATGGGTAGAAATCCTAATAAAAGGTGGTTTGCAGAATAGATGTAGATTAGATGTAGATATAGTATCAGTGAGCATCTGTCCATGTGTCTTCGGGTAAGGCGCGCTATCAGTCTGACTGACTGAGGGCAGATTCTGAAGACCTGCAGGCTCGGCACGAACATTTCGAAAACCGCACGACTTGTCGAGTGTTCGTGGAGTGTTGTGTTGAGTGTCTTCAACACGTGGCGAAGCCAAGGTGAAACCACGTCCATACGTCGTGGCGTTGGCCACCCGCCCATCATTATACACTACTGGCCATTAAAATTGCTACACCACGAAGATGACGTGCTACAGACGTAAATTTTACCAACAGGAAGAAGATGCTGTGATATGCAAATGATTAGCTTTTCAGAGCATTCACATAAGGTTGGTGCTCACATGAGGAAAGTTTCCAACCGATTTGTCATACAAAACAGCAGTTCACCAGCGTTGTCTGGTGAAACGTTGTTGTGATACCTCGTGTAAGGAGAAGAAATGCGTACTATCACGTTTTCGACTTTGAGAAAGGTCGGATTGTAGCCTATCGCGATTGCGGTTTATCGTATCGCGACAATGCTAATCGCGTTGGTCGAGATTCAATGACTGTTAGCAGAATATGGAATCGGTGGGTTCAGGAGGGTAATACGGAACGCCGTGCTGGATCCCAACGGCCTCGTATCACTAACAGTCGAGATGACAGGCACCTTATCCGCATGGCTGTAACGGATCGTGCAGCCACGTCTTGATCCCTGCGTCAAGAGATGGGGACGTGTGCAAGACAGCAACCATCTCCACGAACAGTTCGATGACGTTTGCAGCAGCATGGACTATCAGCTCGGATACCATGTCTGCGGTTACCCTTGACGCTGCATCACAGACAGGATCGCCTGCGATGGTGTACTCAACGACGAACCTGGGTGCACTAATGGCAAAATGTCATTTTTTCGGATGAATTCAGGTTCTGTTTACAGCATCATGATGGTCGCATCCGTGTTTGGCGACATCGCGGTGAACGCACATTGGAAGCGTGAATTCGTTTTCTCCATACTGGCGTATCACGCGGCGTGATGGTATGGGGTGCCGTTGGTTACGCGTCTCGGTCACCTCTTACTCGCATTGACGGCACTTTGAACAGTGGACGTTTCATTTCAGATGTGTTACGACCCGTGGCTTTACCCTTCATTCGATCCCTGCGAAGCCCTACATTTCAGCAGGATAATGCACGACCGCATATTGCAGGTCCTGTACGGGCCTTTCTGGATACAGAAAATGTTCGACTGCTGCCCTGGCCAGCACATCCTCCAGATCTCTTACCAACTGACAACGTCTGGCCAATGGTGGCCAAGTAACTGGCTCGTAACAATACGCGAGTTACTACTCTTGATGAATAGTGGTACCGTGTTGAAGCTGCATGGGCAGCTGTACCTGTACACGCCATCCAAGCTCTGTTTGACTCAATGCCCAGGCGTATCAAGGCCGTTATTACGGCCAGAGGTGGTTGTTCTGGGTACTGATTTCTCAGGATCTATGCAATCAAATTGTGTGAACATGTAATCACATGTCAGTTCTAGTATAATATATTTGTCCAATGAATATCCGTTCATCATCTGCATTTCTTCTTCGTGTAGCAATTTTAATGGCCAGTAGTGTAGATGTCGGACATCATGGGCTGGACAGACTGGTATAACAGGACAGGCGGTGAACTGTGGCGGAAGTAACATCAGACCTTAATGCTGGGCAGAGTTCAAGAGCGGAACTCACATTGCACCAAACGCTATTAACGATGGGCCTCCACAGCTGACAATGTTAACACCATGACATTGGCAACTACAATTGAAATGGGCACTTGATCATCAGCACTGGCTCTGAGCACTATGGGCCTTAACATCTATGGTCATCAGTCCCCTAGAACTTAGAACTACTTAAACCTAACTAACCTAAGGACAGCACACAACACCCAGCCATCACGAGGCAGAGAAAATCCCTGCCCCCCCCGGGAATCGAACCCGGGAACCCGGGCGTGGGAAGCGAGAACGCTACCGCACTACCACGAGATGCGGGCCATCAGCACTGGACATTGGCGCAGTAGCAGAGCACTGAGTGGTCTAATGAATTCCGATACCCTCTTCGTCATGCCGATGGGAGGACGCTTATCCATCGTTGTGTAGGGTAACAGTTCGTTGACTACTGTACTGCAGCATGGAAACACTGGCGGCGGTTCCATTATACTCTGGGGAACATTCATGTGAACATCCATAGGTCCAGTGGAGCTCGTGCAAGGCACCATGACGGGCAAGCAGTATCGTACACTGCTGTTGCACTCTTACCCTCCTTCATGACTTGCCCTCCTTCAAACTAGAGGGACAAATAGCTTTCCAGACTAACGACCTCATTCCTTACATCACTGTGGAATAACTTGAAGAAGTTAAGCATTAGTACGAATTTAGATGAAATGAAGTTGATGAAATAAATTAAACATTTCGGAAATAAACATGAATTATATCTTCCATAAGTATTTCCTCTTTTTAAATCGTCCCTAGACAGCTAACAAACGACAAGTAAGTGTAACTGAAGATCTCTTTGAATAGTAACTCTGGTAACTGGAGATCGCAGTGGGCAATGTCCGCCTCCAGACACCGTCATCATTCCCGTCTCTGTGCGATGCAACCCCCAGCTAGCATCCTAAGACTTCTTTGAAAAGTTCAGCGGTGATATAATTTCAGAAAGTCGTAAAGCTAGAGTAAAAAGTCTACAGATCAGATAATGAAACATGTCAGCGTCCACGAATTCAGTATGGTTTACTCTTATTTCAACAAGCCCCATTACATCATACTAGTCCTGAGGGATGCAGGACGTGGTGATTTCGACAGTAAATAAGATTCTCAAGACTGACATTTGGGGCCTGTAAGTCCAAGCAACATTTCTGGTGCGAAAATACTGCAAAAACTCCACCTTACAGGCGCAGGCGTGGAGTTACATCAGCAGTATCCTGACACTATATGTTACAAGGAGGAGCTGCGATAGGTCGCTCCATGAACACTCGTAACGTCGCTTGGTGAAACAAGGGTGAAAATAAACGGAAACTAATTTTTTATTAGATGACAGCAATCAATAGTTGCCGAGAAAATGATTGAGTTTTGACGCTACTGAGTCACACATGGTGTTTTACGAAGCGAGCTGGTACTGTGGTGGCTAACAGCACATGATCGAATCTTTGTGCTCCATGTTCAAATCCAATGTTATGTTATTTTTCCTTTTTGTTGTCACTGGAGTATGTGACATCAATATTATTTTGACACAGAGAAATGCGATAGAATTATATACAAAATAAAAAAGCATGTCAAATGTTATTAAAATTAGATTTCAACATCACAAATCCTGTATAACCTTATCTAACTCCCAGTAAGTGAAAACAAAAAACAAATATTCTAGTATATCAACTTTTGCCTTGATTTTTACTTTTATGTACCGGTGTATTCCGCAGATTGATATAAAATCGTTCAAAGGCTAAAAATAGATGCACGACCAGCAACATGCTACGGCACATATGGTACAGTTGTATTCTTTAATGTGAATATACTTAGGAAGAGCAACCTCCTCGACATTCTAAATACCTCTCAACGTGGCTCTCATTTCCCGGCAAACTAAGCTTATCAAAACGTTTTCTCGAAAGCTGGAGCCTGCAATTGTTTACGGATTTTACTAACTTCATCGCTTCTGCGTATGATTTCCGTTTGCTGTGCGATGAGAACAGGGCACTTTTGTAATGGGGGAATGTAATTCTTCGCCTGTCAGTAAAATTATATGTCGCAATGTTGACAAAACGGCATACACTTCGGCGGAATTACTTTTACTGAACTTGATATTCCGACTTCATCAACAACCAGGCCTCCATATAATGAGATATAAGCTTTCCCATGTTAATAACGTGTAGAAGCGGCTCCATTTTTAAGGTCGCAAAACTTTGTCCAAAAACTAATGGAAAGTATCTCTTGTGAGCTTCCCAGATTTTGTCGCTGTTGCGTGCACATAATGACGCCGTTCCATTGACTGGTCTACGTCTTGCCACTGATATCCTGTAGACAAACAAAAACTGTTAATAACTTTTTTGGAAAGTGGTAATTCGTACTAGGCTGGTATCACGATGGAGGACTCAAGTGATAGGCAGAGAATCGAGCAGAGAAAAATATAAAATAAATGATTCGTAGGTTTTCGATCATTTGACAGAGGCAGAAACAAAGGGCATGTGGTTACTACAAGAGCACTGAGGCAATGAACGATGGGTACAGCAACGCCGTTGCTGTCAGAAAGTTTTGAATTAAAAGCCTCAAATACCTTCTGCAATTCATTCAAGGGGAAACGCAGAATTCGGCAGCATCGTCTCACCAAATACATCAGCAACAACGGTAAGCTTACGTTTGATGAACTACTCGAAACAGCTACATTCTTTCAACTTCAGACCTCCATTATAAGTCCTGAATTCAACTCTGATTTAAGAGTTATAAGTGCTGATTGAACAGAATGTATCACATCTCTAATAAGAGAATATTATTTTGATGTAAGAAAGTTACAGCAATAGCAGTCGGTCAACAGACACAAAGAAATCTATCGTCATATTTTCGATGACAGTTTTGCGTCTTACATAGAAAACCGTACAAGTACGGAAAGGACTCGCGGTCTTAGGGTTCCGTACAAACTTAATTATTTATGGGCCGGCCGTGGCGGCCGAGCGGTTCTAGGCGCTGCAGTCTGGAACCGCGCGACCGCTACGGTCGCAGGTTCGAATCCTGCCTCGGGCATGGATGTGTGTGATGTCCTTAGATTAGTTAGGTTTAAGTAGTTCTAAGTTCTAGGGGACTGATGACCTTGGAAGTTAAGTCCCATAGTGCTCAGAGCCATTTGAACCATTTTGAATTATTTATGTAAGTAATAATAATAATTTCGGGTGGGCTTCTACTTACTGGACAGCACTTTGGTTTGCGTGTCTCTAACCCGTCCCAGTTATCCAACTGGGGACAGGAACCCAAAGTTTAACGTGGAATCCGAAACACGTGTTACTTCTGAAGACTCCTCGCATTGTTGAGGAGGAAAGAGGCTAGCTTAAAAAAAGACAAAAAAATCCGTGGTTCCACCAACATTCGATCCCGCAATGTCTGAGTTTCGAGACAGGCGCTTACCGATTTTTTTCATAAAAGTAATTTACTGAGAATTCTACATGTACTGTAGTGAACAAAACGAGGGAGACCCCCCACCTTTTCATTATGCTGATCCGCACAGCTTTAAAGTCTGCTACACAGCATAACAGGCAAGGCGACGAAGTTCTACCAACATACTATGCTCAGGCGTGAAATTGGAAAACTATCCGAACTTTGTCAGACTGTTTTAAATCATGTGTAAGGCTATATTAATGCTGATTAGTGTGTTAAACACAACACGTAAATATAAGACATAAATGAAAGAAGAAACGCTAATGAAGAAGAACTGTACTAATAAAAATGAATTTCAGCTTATCGAGATAACATAACTGTTTTAGTAAGACAAAGTACCCCAGATCGTTACGAATTAGCAAAATATTCGGCCGCGAAACGGTCTGTGTCAACGTTCAGACCAGTCATACTGGATTACCGTTGCTGACCCACCATGAAACTGTGCAAATTTAGCCATGCATGAAGATTCATAACGAAATTCAGTTAAAAATCGTTCAGTGCCACTCTTAAGTCAATTCAATTATTGACAGAAGCGGAAAAAGTAGGCGGTAACAAGTATGAAATTCTACAAGAGTTTCATATTGACATCCACAGGATGCCAGAATAAAGGTTGCGAGAAAACGTATTGGGGCCCGAGGATTTCTTAAAATTGCTTCACTGATAGACTATCTGCCTCCATCGAGATTAGAACCGAAAACAAACCAGACCTCCCTTGCAGTAGCAAACACCCCTCACTACGCTAGCAGACAACCCAGGCAAACAGCCCTCTATTATTACTCCAGACATGAATAAGGCGGCAATTTCGCGATGAAAATGGCAAAATGATCTGCAGTTTCTGTTGCATAGAGCTTTCTGGACTAAAAGCCATGAATTTTCTACCTTTATGTCACCGCTTATGTGACAATCATTCGGGATGTTTACCGAAATAACAAAATACTGTTATTGGCGAGAAAATTTAGTAGGATAATTCTGCACCACCCCAGGAAATAAACGGCTACATAGTTGCCAATCGTATTCTACAATGTTTCGAATTCTCCATTAGACTCGCCACAGCCAGAAAACGTTCATTAGCCAAAGTGTTTCTTAAGGTAGTTAGCAATGGAAATGCTCGCACTTCTAAAACGCGGTGACATTAATACTGGGATCTGAATTACCACATGTACGGGCAAATGGATTTTATTTGCATTCCTGTAAACGTGATTTGGATCAAAAGCGGAGCTACGATTAATATGCTGATGTACGGACTGCAACTAGAACATTTCGAATAAAGAGCAGGGGGAATTATTTATGCGGCCCTCACCTTTAGTAACGGTAGTTGTTATTTTCGTTGTTACGATTTCGTCTCCTAAATCGTAAAAATGGAACCCTACTAGTCTCACTTTCTTGACCGTCTGTCTGTCTACCTAACCCTTAAAACGCGTTTACCTCGAGTAAGGGTAGACATAATAAGTGGAAATGTATCGCACTTCCTGCGGTGCACGGTCTCTTGGTGGTGTGGTGTCCTACCTACTCGTCTCTTATAGGGTGCCTAAAGGACGCTGTTTTCTCGGATAGCTAAACGCCGGCCGAAGTGGCCGTGCGGTTAAAGGCACTGCAGTCTGGAACCGCAAGACCGCTACGGTCGCAGGTTCGAATCCTGCCTCGGGCATGGATGTTTGTGATGTCCTTAGGTTAGTTAGGTTTAACTAGTTCTAAGTTCTAGGGGACTAATGACCTCAGCAGTTGAGTCCCATAGTGTTCAGAGCCATTTGAACCATTTTTTTTGATAGCTAAACAACAATTTAAGTAAATGACATTAATGATTTTTATTACAATAGAGTAGATTGACAACATTTAACTTTGGGTCGCAAGCAAACGGCGACATGCAAATAATCAATGTCCTTCGCTATATATAATGTCCATGCAATTCAATCACACACGTTTACGTGGGTCACGGCTCTTCTAGTGCTCTCTTCTAGCCCGGGTCTACTAGTGTGCGGACGAGGCTAGCAGCACCGCTGCTTATACTCTGTTCGGATAGAGGCCGCTCCTGTCGTGGTGGGTCCTTGTCAGCATACTATGGCTGACATCGTCTCACAACCATCTCTGCTCTTGCGTTCTTCATCTTCGTGCCGTCCGTTGTCGTTACGCCGGAACAATGACGCTTCCATAAAAAGCGACCGGACACCTGCTTCAGTTTCTTAGCCATCATAGAGGGAAGCGGAGAAAGTTGTGCTACGTAATATGTATAGCCTCCTGGATCTTATCAGTAACCCATTTCCGATTGAGAAGCGCCATTTGGAGTGGAAAATGATCAGTAGCAACTTCCAGTGACGTATGTCAACCCATAGCACTGACCCGCGTGATTATTGCTCCAACGAACACCCGTACATTAAGTTCACTTTTTCCCTCGTCAAGTCGTGCCCCCGAGGCACGACGATCGCTTTCAACAGAGGTATCTTTTTAGGTCGATGGAGTAAAGCCATCATATCACCATCTTACGGGCGAACAGTGAGGGTCGTTCCAAAAAGCGTCCAGTCTTGAAGTTGGGACGGTATCTTCCGAAGCGGCAGCCCCAGAGATAAGACGAACAGAACATTGAGATAAATAAAAACGCCTTCTTCTTGCAACAATATATTTTACTTGTTCCAGACGCGTTTCTCCTTGTACTTCAAGACAGCTGCAGTGAACTCTAGATCGATACAGTTTTATTTTGATGTACTATAGTTGTACATTACAAAACAGATCATGTCTTACTTTTCACATAAATAAATGATTACGTAAGGTTTTGGCTGTGCATCTGCGCTTCCCACTATCTGATTATATGCTGCAGATCGCATTATAACTTCATATACGAAACATAAGTACATTTTCGCTTTACAAACTTTCTTCTTCACAATTTTCATGTCCTTTAAACGAATTGCTGTGGATCATTATTATTTTTCTGTTCTAGCTGTAGCTATTTCACCGGCAAGTCTGATTTAAGATCGTAACTACAGTGTATTCACTTAATGTCTCTTCATATTTGATTTGTTTACGTACAGTCATGCTCAAAAGTTCCGAACGACCTGAACTGCTTTTCGCCTGATTAGCATGCAACCCACATAACGCAGCTCTCTAGCAGGTCCTCTAAACGCTCCTTGGTCCAGTCGTTTGACTATTGAAAATGCTTCCAACAAGTCACCACTAGAAAACTCTGCTTTCTATTGCAATAACTCAAGACGTAAAGTAATAACACGATACTAGAAAAATCAGGGAACACCTTATCACAGCTAAGACTGTCCTTAAGGCTTGTAAGCTCACATTTATTGCAATAAATGACATACCGGAAATGTTACCACTCTCACTATTACGTCAGATAGGTAATGAACATAGTATGTTCGTCGTATTCATGATTTCCTCTTCAAAGTAACATACCATACTTGTTATTTAACACAAAATCACATTAAAAATTTAGGTTATTCAATATCAGCTAGTTGAGAATATGTATAAACTTCAAATGACACGATGAACCGTCTCGTTCTGCATATGGATTCAACCCAGGTCATGCAGACTAAGATTTCGTGACTGACGGAAACTAACAGTCATTCCTGACTAGGTATAAAGAGAGTGATATATCTCGATTTCAGTTAGCAAATATCAGCTCTAAATTACATAATGTAAACATTTATAACGGACGCGAATTCCTACCCATCATCTATTGTCCCTGTTAACGAACTACGAGAGATATTAAATATTGTTTCCTCACAAAAAAAAGCTTTGTGTTGGACAGGGATTCGAAGCCAAAACCTAATCGGATTGTTATCGAACACAATCAACTGTGTCATATCGGATTTTCTCGGCAATAGCTAGATGTTTTAACTGAAATGACGTGAAGAAACATTACTTTTTTCCTTCCTAGTACTCCAACCCTTCACCTATCGCTGTTATATTCTAGAGAAAACGAACGTTAAATACGGGTTTGTTACACCAGCAGCGACTTGTGAGAATGTTTGAACTAGAAATAATATGAAGAAGAGTTCAGTGCTGACTGGGATTCGAACCCCACACATATCGTTGTTTACTGCACGCAAAGAGACGTCAGATACCGAATTTTTCTCCACCAGCAGCTCGGAATAACATCCTTTAATTTACAGTGATCTCCCAGATAGTTCTGTGTCTCACTGGGAGTCAAAAACGTCAGATATCGTTAGTGTTGAGAACGAATGAAAATGTATTAAAAATCAAAATTATTATCCACCAGCAGATAGGTGTTCTCATGCTAGAGATTAATAATACATAATGAAAACTTTAGTGCCGAGCTAGGATTCGAACCCATTCACGCGCAATATGTCAAGATGTTGAGGAATCTGCAGTTTTGAACAAACAACAAATAGTAGTCGAGCTGTATTGTCACGAAGGGATCCAATTCCACGTTAAGGGCGGTCTGAGTTGCATTCCCACCTCATAACCAATTCTATCGACATACAGAAGCTCAAATAAAAGATGGAATAAGCACTCTGTGACCCAACACAACGTTTGTTTCGTCACTACTAGTATAAGAAAGGTTACAGGTGATAGAGTTCCCACATTTCGCCACTCCTGTCTTTCTTGTGGTGCAACCTATCATCTACTTGGTAGAGAAGGAATATCATGTTTAATGTGAATTTCAGACCACAATGCCATTATACCTTCTTCACTTGACATAGCCAGAAGAGAATAGAATCTGTCTCTACCTATTAAAAATCATCAAAAGAAGTTAGAATCGAACCCAGACCATCATCATACTAAACTATCATCAATACAACAGACCATCAAACCCTCTTCTCTGGGACTCATTTTTCTATCATAATACCGCTGCGGCACACTCGATGAGAATTCTGACACACAGGCTCCCTGTGGTGTTATGTAGCATGTTCAGTACATTCATTTATTTGGTTGACCGAATCTCCATGAACTTGTTGCCTCGGCTACCCAGTGCATACATTCGACTCTATTTTGTAATCACCGAAATAAAATAACGTAACTGCCACCTACACAGAACTTCCAACAGTGTTGGATGCAGAAATTTAAATAGGAAGTGTTCGTTTCTATTTGAGCTCCTCTATTGCTCTATCTGTTAGTTGAAAGTGTCGTGCAGTGCAAAAGAAAAGCTGCAACTGTCTGTTTCTCACAAGTCTAGATCCAGCCATATGCATTATCTCACAGCACTGTGGAATGCTGAAGTTCATGAGGAATTGTTGTTGACTTCTGGATCTGCTGTAGCTACATGGCGGATCAGTTCGCCGGCGGACGGTGTGGAGGTACGACGTAGTGTGCTGTGCGCTGCGCCGTCTGTGCTTCCGCGTGGTAAGTCTTGCGCTTGCTGCGGCTTAAAAGTCTGTTTATAGAACACTTCGAGAAGTAATGAGTAGCATGCAGTGATGGCTCAACCAAGTTGAAAAGAATCTTTGAAACTTACGTTTGATCCTCGATATGCCAGACCTAAACCGTTTGAAGTAGAAAATTGGTTAGAAGAAGATGTGAAGCTGTCCTTTAATGATGTAATTGGGATCGACCTGTCGATTGTAGCTTATGTCGTGTTTGTTAAAATGCGTAATTCCCAGTTGCGCGAGAAAATAGTTGAGTCTTCCGGGGGTGTCATGAAATTTAAGCATTCAGATGGAAAAGTTGGTTAAGTCACCGTTGCACATGCTAGTTTTGGCATTCGCACTGTTCAAATCGTCGAGTTGCCTTTTGGGATTACAACAGACCAAATTAATGCCGTAAGTTCACCCTTCGGGAAAGTGCTCAGCAACTTTGCCGAGAAATGGTCAAGCGCGCATAAATTCCCAGTACTAACTGGCGTACAACAGGTTCGAGTAGAGTTACAAAAGCACATCCCGTCGTACATCAATGTCTGCGCATACAGAGGGATTGTAATTTATGACGACCAACCGTAAACCTGTGCCGCCTGTAACAAGCCTGGGCACGTTCGCGCAGAATGTATACAGCGGCGCGTTGCACAGCTGCTGGCTGGCGAGGCCGCCAGGCCACCGGCGATGACAACACTGCCTGGAACTTACGCCGCCGTGGCACGCGAACGGCCGACTGCTTCCTCAGCCCCTGAATCGTGTGCAAATACAAATTCTCCAGACACTGAAATTCCGATGGACGTCAGTGCCGTCATAGCTGACGACCTACAAGAGTCCCGCCAATCTACGAAAACAGTTGAAGTTCCACCGAAACAGGCAGCTGCAACTGTAAAGGCAGCAGATCCGCCGGAAATTGAAGACCGACACACGTTACAGGAAAGCGACACTAACTTGGATACTGAAGAAAGTCCGTCGAGAGGCAATTCTCCAAAGAAAAATAAGAAACGCCGGCTGGCGCGCAAAGGTGCAGAGTAGACAGCTCCCACACTCCGACAAAAAGCGAAGGAAATAGGTAGTACATTAAGCCAACAGATCTATAGCAACACGAAAGCGACACCAGTTTCTGAGGAGCGTTCCCCTTCTGCACTGGAAAAACGAGACGTCCAAGGAAAGCCAACAAAGAAAGCATCCACCCACCCCCAAGAAACGAGTCACTCTCCTGAAGCTTCACTCGTCCCACCCACGACGACAACCTCAACCAGCTGGGCAGACGAAAGCGACCATAACAATGCCGACGAAGAAATGACAGAAGTTTCAGAAACTAAGACAGACCGTAAGCTAGCCCCACAGGTGGCTGATTTCTTCAACGAAGACGTCTCCGTGAACGAACATTCTAAAGAACAAGGACACACCACTGAAACATTTGCTACCGGTGAATATTATTAAAATGCGTTTTAAAGCTGACACTTGCGAGACAAAACGGAAGAACGTTTTTTAAAGTTTGATCGAGTAGAACGAAGAATGTCTGACATACAAGCATACAGAATAGCGACAATAAACCTTAATAAGATTCGTAGTTCCTTTAAACTACAGAACTTAAAAGATTTTATATATGCTTCTGACAGTGACATTATACTTTTACAAGAAGTAACAGACATTGAGCTTGGTAACGTACCTGGCTTCAACGCCATTACTAACCCAGGGCATGGAGCGGAAATGGGCACGGCTCTGCTCACAAAGGAGGGCATAGTAGTCCAAGATGTAGTAAAACTACCAAACAGTAAAGGCATAGCGGTCACAATAAACCAAATACGACTCATTAACGTATATGCCCCTTCAGGATCCAGTAACAGACACCGCAGAACGGAGTTCTTTAAAGAAGAAATTGTGCCACTATTTGGAACTCGATATGAACACCTTATCCTGGGAGGAGATTTTAACTGTGTTTTGCATTCCAAAGACCAAATTCCCAATTTCAACAAGTGTACTGAACTGGAACGTATAGTTAATGACTTAAGACTAATAGACTCATGGGAACATATGCACGGTGCAGCCACTGGCTTCACCCACGCCACAAGTCACTTGGCGAGCCGTCTCGACAGGACATATGTAACGCACAATTTGAAACACCTCATTTTGCAGCCCGAAGTATGGCCTACCGTTTTTTCGGATCATGCTGCATACATATGCACAATAAATCTAATAAAACAAGGGACCTACCGAGGTAGAGGCACATGGAAGCTCAACGTGTCACATCTTGAAGACCATGCTTGTCAGGAGGCATTTTACAAGCTATGGAGAGAGTGTGAAAGTAAATTTAGTTCGTACAACTCTGGCACTGACTGGTGGCTGAGACATGCCAAACCTAAAATACGGAGGTTTTTCATAAACTACTCAAAAGACAAAAACTTTTGGTACAAATCAACTATAGAATTCTACTTTCAATGTCTAAGGGATTTGTACAAGTCCGGTGCAACAGTTGTGGACAGCTACGAAAGAATTAACAAAATTAAAGCAAAAATTTCAGCACTTCGGCGTAAACAACTGGAAGGTTACCAAATAAGGTCGCGTGCCCAGAATATAGCACAGCACGAGGTCTCTTCCATTTATCATGTCATTCGTGAAAGCAAAAGGGCGTCTCGCAAGATATTATCTGAAATAACAACTGATGATGGAAGGAAGCTGACGAAGCAAAGAGAAATTAATGAGGCAATCGTACCGCATTTTGAATCCTTAATGTCTAGTCAACCAGTTGACGAACAGCTTCAAGACGAGTTAATGATCAACCTCCAGGGCAATGTATGCCACGCGGAAGCACAGACTCTCATCTCGGAAGTGACTGAAGAAGACTTCGAAGAAGCTATATATGGAAGCATGAAAAATAAGGCTCCAGGGACAGACGGAATTCCGGCAGAATTTTATCGCAGATTCAGTGACCTCGTAAAAGGAAAGTTCACTCTCATCTGTAACGAACTGCTAAACCCTGAAAATGCCATCCCGAAAGAATTTCGTGAGGGACTCGTAGTGCTAGTGCCAAAAAATTCCAACACGAAAACTGTAAGCGCTCTGAGGCCAATTACGCTTTTAAACAGCGATTACAGAATCTTTGGCCGCATCCTCGCTCGCAGGCTGAAAACCACAATGACCAGCGTCACTGGCCCTTATCAAACAAGTGTGGGCAAAGACAGAAGAATTCTCCAGACCCTCTGTGATTACAGGGACCTAATCTCAATGGCCGAAATCTGCAAAATAAAATGTGCACTCATCTCACTCGACTTTGAGAAAGCCTTCGACAGGGTTAATCATAGTTTTCTCCTTCGGACCATGGGCGCAATGGGCTTCCCACCTAGATTCATTGCAGTAGTAAGAAATACATTAACAAACAACACAGCCAGATTTGTCATCAATGTACACATCAGCCGCCCGATTGACGTCACCAGCTCCATTAGGCAAGGGTGTCCAATGTCAATGACACTTTTCGCCATCGCCATCGAGCCCCTGCTTCCCTCCCTTATGAAACATCTACAGGGACTACAAATACATGGAGAAAAGATCGTGTGCAAGGCGTACGCTGATGATGTTGGCTTCCTAGTCGTGAATGGCGCTGAAGTACAGAGCGCACTACGAACAGTAACAAAATATGAACAGGCATCTGGTGCAAAACTTAATAGAACAAAGTCGGGGATTTTCAACATCGGCCGTGTATTTGGGACGCAAACGCAGGATCTGTTACGCGAGCTTGTAACCATGAAATGTCTCGGCATAGATTTTAAAAGAGATATCAAGCACACTATTGCAGCGAATTATCAAAAATTCGCTAACAGCATACGCGCCTCTGCACAAGCACATAGTATTAGGAAACTCGATGAAGTTCAAAAAGTAACAGTGGCAAATGTATACATCACATCCAAAGTTAATTACGTAGCACAAGTTCTGCCACCACCTACGACTTTGTTGAAAAGCATCGCATCTGCACTAGGACACTTTGTGAGCCGCGGACGTATTTTCAAAGTCAAATATGACATTCTGATGCTCCCTACGAAATGTGGTGGGTTAAATCTCACCGATGGCAGCAAAAAAGCTCAAGCCTTATACCTTTCTACCACACACAAACAATGGAAAGAACCAAGTGGTACCACTGCTGCACATTTGTTAAACGAAATAGCTCCTGCTGACGTCAGTGCACCTATAAATGTCCAATACATACCCAACGGACTATACCACTTGAAATACTTTTTCGTAGAATACAGCTACATACAGGCAAGGATCCCTGAAAAATGCATCATGAAAGTAAAAGAACTTTACAATAACTTGATGAAAGACAAACCCAGAAACGACGTAGAACAAAAGTATCCTTGTTATAATTGGGGAAAAAAATGGGAAAATATTCACTGCCGGAACTTGCCAACGTATGTCAAATCGACCTGGTACTTTGCTGTAAACAGAAAAATTACGACGAACTCTAAACTTCACTCTATTCGACTGGTCGAGTCACCGCTATGTGCATTATGTAATACACCAGATACCGAGGAGCATAGATTGCAGTGTGACAGGGCAAAAGAAATATGGCTCTACATAAGACAAAAGATAGCGAGCGTCAGCAGAACTACGCCCAATGCTGTTAGGACTGCTGAATTTTTAAACCCTGACGGTATACCTTACCCTAAAACAAAACGAAACGCAGTTAACTGGTTGAAAGGCCAAACGATGCATTACATCCTAACAAAAGAATCAAGCAATAGGGAGGACTTCTGGGTATACCTTACAACTGAGGACCACAAGTTGATATGTACTAAAAATACAAAGAAAATTACGCAAATTTTTTAATTAAAACAATGCTGTAACCAATAAAAATGCGTAATTTACATTACACATCCAAGCATTTCGTATATTAGACGAATGATTTTTGGTTAAAGTTTGTACTTCACGTAGCAGGAGGAGGATTTCCAACAGAAAGTAACCAGAGAAGATCATCAGTATAGACCACATAAGCCTATGTGTGTCTATTACTTTGTTTTGCGGGAAGCACAGTGATGAAACTGGCATATACCCTTTATTTAGTTTCTGTCTTTCTTTCCTTTTCTTTTCATAGGAAGACACATTTATGTT
The DNA here is from genome assembly GCF_023864275.1 of Schistocerca cancellata. Classification (NCBI taxonomy): domain Eukaryota; kingdom Metazoa; phylum Arthropoda; class Insecta; order Orthoptera; family Acrididae; genus Schistocerca; species Schistocerca cancellata. The sequence continues at coordinate 590,450,154 of NC_064628.1, forward strand.
AATTATGTGTAAAATCAAGCAGAAGAAGCCTACTTTACTTCATTACCTTCTGAAGAAGAAAATTATACGCAATAATGAGTTTGCTTCTTTCCGTTTTTCCACGCACGGAGAACGAAATTTATAGAGGCAGTTTCATTTCCATAACAATTACGTGACTGCCTTCTCAATGGACTTAACATTTATTTTTATTCAAGCCATGTTGCAAACAAAGGCAACAGAAGGGGCATACTTCGTTTGTCGTTCAGAAGAAGCGTTGTTTCCACATCATCAAGTTACATTCTCTCTTTAAAGGCGGAGAATCCGGGCCGAGAAGGCAACACTTAGCGAGCGTAAAGGACGGGTTGAAGGGGAGGAAGGAGACCCGAAAAAAAAGAATGGATAGAGCGTCTGCCATGTAAGCAGGAGATCCCGGATTCGAACCCCGGTCGGGGCACACATTTTCATCTTTCCCCGTTGACTTATGCCAACGCCTATAAGCAGCAAAGGGTGTTCATTTCATTGTAATTTCATTCTAACGAGCTGCATGGTCACCGATGGTAACATGTCCGAAAGAACAGATACCATCTTAGTATATGTATACAGTTAAGGCTCACCGACCACTTGACCATCTTCTTCTTCTGTGCGAATGCACAAACAGTGCCCAAACTCTAACGGGAATCAGCAACGCGCCACGAGTAATGAGTATAATGGGCGGGGGCACCACAAACGTAGTGCGGGACAATACGTTGAGAATGTGGGTTTCGAGGGAGGCGTGCCAGAGATAAATCCATGCAGTCAATTAAAAAAAAAAGTAGCATAACGGTAAGCGTTACGCACTGTAGAGAAAACGTCGCGAGTTCTATCACATTCGCAGCTACATTATTTTAAAACGCAGTTCTGATGTCTGATGAAGTTATCAATTTAATGGAATTCTAATGGAAATCCCTTCAATTCTCAACCCAAAATAGCCGCATGTGGAAAAAGAGCTAACTTCTGCGACATTTTGTTCTTTTCAGATTTAATAGACGGCCAGGCTGCAGATGCATCTGGAAGCTTTTGTATTATGTATGGGGAGAGTGCATCGTGCCAAAATAGTCTGAAAAGTATTTTTTACATTAGCTGTCGTCTGGTAGTGGCATTTTATTCTTCTTCAAACCTTCTTTGACAGCTTTAACTCAGAACAAGTTTTCTACATGCATGTCATCAATAAACTGCATGTGCATTGCCAGACTGTACTAGATAAAATCAGAGAATTCGCATATATCGTCGATGATTAATTCTTCTCTCATGGTAGTATTGTTTTAACATCACTAAAAGAAACCTTACGAAAATTGTGCACTGTATTATGAGAAATGAAATAAAACTACCCACGATAACCTTACGACGAAAGTCTGTTTTAATAAAACTGAGTATCTGTACACAAGCGTGCCCCTATCGGCACGAATTAGTAAAATACTTCTCACTTAGATTTCGATTGGGTCAATGTTTAATTGGTATGCTGTGTCTTACTCAACAGGTATGCAAATGTGGCATTTCATAAATAAAAATATGTATTCATAGAAACCCAAAATTTGCTTGTCAACAGCGAAAAGAGGCGTTACCTGTTGTGCAGCATCGTAAGTTTTTCACCATTGCACTAGGAGCTGAAAGTATTTTCTTGCGATTTCCTCATCGATGTTTCATCTGACTGCTTGTAGCTCTTTCACAGAAGGGATAAAATCATTACAGTCAGCGAGACTGGAACCACGAACCTTAACAGACGCTTTTTCACAGGTCAGCACGTCATTACAGAGCTAGCAAAGAGGTCTGTGTTGTGCCTACCTCTTACGAGTCCAATAGTGGCTAGAACTCGTAATCCGCTAGTTAAAAGACGAGATTAGTTGCGATTTCCACGTTCAACTACTTTCCTGGGCTGAAAACCGTATATTTACAATCTTTTGTTACACCTCAAGCGATAATAGCTCAGATTATTCAATGGAAATCACAGGAAAAATCAAGTGAAATTTGAGGCTTAATTCCATGCACACCAGGAAGTAACTCGTCGATCACAGAGTTACCAAACATACCTTGCATTGTTGCCAAATCTTAGTTGCAGTACTAGCAGGAAGAAGACGAACCGATGTGATCATTCAGTGGGCTGGGAAGTGACCGTACCTGGCGTATCAAAGACGCGGCTGCTACGGCCTAGAATATGTAATGCGTCTGATTCGCATTTCTGTAACTAGGTTTAGGGACTGGAGCGTAGTTACTAATAATACTCAGAACTGACTGCAAACTACTCTCATAGTTGTTTTTATATTTCTATCGTAACTGTACTCAAAACAAAGAAACTCATTCACAGACGGTTTCGTGCCTCGCCGATAGTCGAAAACACACCAAACAAATAAAAATAAAAAAAAGAACGTGTGTGTGTGTGTGTGTGTGTGTGTGTGTGTGTGTGTGTGTTTATGGGAGAGAGAGAGAGAGAGAGAGAGAGAGAGAGAGAGAGAGAGAGAAATAAAAAAGAATAAGAGAGAGGGTAAAAAATTGTTGTCTAGAAATTTAATGAGGATGAGTCCCATACCTCTGTTACAGAGGGTAGTGCGACGACGCGGGAGACTCGCGTCGCCTTACTAGGCAAGGTCCTGGAGGAGGTGATTTGCCATTGCCTTCCTCCGAACATAATGGTGATGACTGATAATGATGAATCCGACACAATATCACCCAGTCATCTCGAGGCAGGTAAAAACCCTGACCTCCCCGGGAATCGAACCCGCGACCGCGTGCTCGGGAAGCGAGAACGCTACAGCGAGACCACGATCTGCGGATAATGAAATTGGATACTGGTATGTAAAGAAATCTTTCATTAAAATGACACGTTCCACATCATTACGAAATGTCGTTTTCATGATCTATGGAACAAGTATTAATCTAATCTAATCGAATCATATCATATTGCTGACTAGCCGTGAAGAGTCATGAATTACCGGAATTTTCGCCAATATAAGTAACCAAATCTAAACTTGAAAATAAAAGAAGATAGTTTTTGTAATAAACCGGGACTCCTATCAAGACACTTTCATCCCTGTTCACTAACTACGAAAGATGTCTGATATATCTCGATTCAGAAGCAACATAGTGTGCATGCATTTAAAGATGAAGCGCATGATGTGAAGTTCTGTGACGGAGATACGAACCCAACACGTAATCAGATTGTTAACTAAGTAAAATCAAATGTTACCTATCGGTTTTTCTTACTAGCTGCTAGGTGTTTGAATCTAAAATAAGGATACAAATTTTTCTGCCTGAGCGACAATCGAACCGCACTCCTATCGTTCTTCTGTATCGTCCACGAATATAGCTTCAGTATCAATTGCGTACTCACCAACAGTAAGATGTGTGCGTGTTTGACCAGAAATTGTTGGCAACACATGAACAGACATTAAAAATGCACGTTAATTTTCACTAGCACGCCGGTATGCACGTGGTAGGGCTTGAAATGAAATCATGAATATTTTTGTACTGGATCAGGAATCGGACCCACATACTTACCTTTGGAGGAGACCTATAGAAGATTGCAGTCTCGGAAAAAGGAACGAAATGATTGAACTATACTGTTCCGAGAGATTCAGAACCTCGAAAGAAGAGATACGAATTCGAATCAGAGTCCAGCACCAAATTTTTCAGCGTCTCTAGTTCAATCAAGTACAAAATAAAATTTTCTAATGTAAGTAAGTTTACTGGCGACAGTATTCCTGTTTAAAAATGACCTCCGCCTATGTCATTTGCCAAAGTAAACCGGCTCTGTCCAGTTGGGAAAGAAGGAACGTGATGTTTAATTCGGATTCTGGATTATAACGTGTTTCTCTTGAAGTTACCAGAGGTAAAGTAAATCTGTTTGTGCCTCTTAAAAGTAAATGCCTGAACCCACGCATTGCACTTGTGATAGCTTCTGACGCGGAGATTATGCTATTCTCACGCAGCAGGATGTAAAGACTCTGCTAGGCATTGTAGCCTCGACGTGAAGCCATTTTGAAATTTTCAATAATTCAGAATATCCACTGTGAAGTGTGAAGTTAAGGATAATTCGATTATTACCGTCATTATTACTATCATTTTCTTCATACCGCTGCTGGAACACATGTGCTCGAAGATCATTTAAGGGCTTTTGGTCATCATAGAAGTAGTTGCCCAAGAACAGGTTCTTTCCCTGTCTACGGAATCCTTTTTATGTTAATATCAAACATCAGCAATTACTTGTAGATTACATTAAAACTAAAGTAATTGATGAAGACGTTACTTGATAACAAAAACACGCTGCCTTTCTTCATTTACTTGCGCCTAGAAATGGCTGTCGAATACTGCCAAACCACAAGCCAAGGGATCTTACTGCCTTCCGATATACGTCGCTATCAGTTCTTCCACATGATTTGGTCGACGTGACCGGTTTCAAGTTGTGTATGACAGAGAATCTTTTATAAAATCAATTGTTTTCCTTTGCAATAAACAGAAAGATTTTCCTTCTAAGCTATCCAAGTTCAAAATTTTCGCAATATTATTTCAAATTTAATATTTCACAGTTGCAAAACCCGCATCCGACTCATTGTCCTTACACTTAGTAGGTGACCATAAATTGCAGCTCAGAGTGACACCAGTTTAAGTAACCTAATGTAGCGAAGACTGTTTGCCAGTGCTCTTTCTCACCGGAAAATATGCAATTCACTCATTGGGCTCCACAAGTACACTGTAACAGTAATTTCTGTGTGTATGCAATGCATACGGATTTTAGAATTTGCGCTTCCACTTCTGTATACAATATGCCTGAGCGAAATGGGCCCTTTATCATTACAGGCTCCGGGCGGTGCAACATCATACTGACAACAGTAATGTGCTTATACTGACAACTTCACTGTTCGTTTTACCTGATTTTGTAATCATTTAAATAAAACAACATGACCTTCCAGTGAGAGACATTTCGTCCTCCTTTTCCTTCTGTGAAATTTGCCAGTAAGCTTTATGCCTTCCAACCAGCGAAATTCGGCAGAGTACGGCCGGTAAACGATTCACAAACCACGATTTAATGCCGTTAAGGCAATTTCTTTAAACATTGGCGTAGCTGAAGGAATTTAGTTTCTTCTTAAACCGTCTTATGCAGCAACGTTCACAGATATCTCAAATAGGAAAAGCTCTTTATCCATATACAAAGGTTGTAAAACAAACTCCCCACAGTTTATGTCAGGTTGATCTTTTCTTCTGACAGCACTGCGTAAGTATTTTGTCTAAGAGGTATCACAAGTAGTGTTCCTGTAGCTGTGGGCATCATTGGTTGAGAACGAGTTCAACACCAGTGATTACAGCACTGCTAAATATTCAAAATGATTATCAACCTAAGTCTGAGTTCATCTACAAACTGAGGCGTATTTATGATATTGAAGGTAGACTGTGTATCCTTGTAATCCTTGAGTGGGCAGCCGGAGGCGTTTACACACACGTGTATGAGCATAATCCCAAAAGTAAGGACTCGTAAGGGACACGCAAGTGCCAACGCAGGCACAAACGAGAGATCCTTAATTTTAATGCCCAGCAGAGACCGCAGTAGTGGCTGCATTGTGACAAAGTAATAAAGAGCCGGGCTATAGATACGAAGGTTTCAGGTTCAATCCCTAGTCAGGCCCACGACATTTATGTGCCATTTTACGCTTACTTCTCCTCGGCAGTATTTGTTGATGTGAAAAATATTGAGTTGCACTGTGGTCCGAAAGCCACGTTAATCTATAGGTTCCCCTACTAACTGGCTAGGTAAGTCAACTTAAAGTTCGGAGGAAAGCAACGGTATACCACCTCCAAGACCTTGCCTATTAAAGCACTGTGGTGTTCAAACCACTCTTCCGGCTGATGAGTGCTTTACTTTCTATGGGTTCCAAAGTTAATGATCTTCGGGTTATTAACATGTTTGTGCTTTCATGCTGTAGCTTTGATACCAGTAAACGTAAGTAACCGGACGAGCACTGTCACCTTTCGAGTCGTCAAGGTGGTAGACGGCGATGCTGTCGACACCAGTTACAATCTTGGTCATGGCTATGTTTCAGTGGAATACCTCTATGTGACTTTCTGCGTATTTAAAGATATATTTTATACACGTGGTACGCATTCAAATAGATATCTGAGAGAGCTGTATTTAGCAACATGAATCGGATGTATTTTCCGTGCAATATGTCGCACAACACGTCAGTGCAGCTAGATTTCGTTTGTGAGTTGCGCATGGTGCAAGAAATATTTGTGGTTTGCTTGCTTCTGTGATAGGATTCACCCCACTGAATGCGAGCATGCTCACAAATACACTGTCAATAACTGGAATTACACAATAATACACTTAAAAGTTGTATTTTTCTATCATGTATCCCAATGAAAATAACTGTAAACAGGTTATATGCCTACTTGCTTATTATTCGGGCTTCTCGATGCTTTCCTCAAAAAATAAAAATAAAAGACAGAGAGAGAGACAGAGAGAGAAAACAGAAATGTATTTCAAACATCAGCTCGCTGACGGCATGTCAAGTAACGTCTTCATCAATTACTTTAGTTTTAATGTAATCTACAAGTAATTGCTGATGTTTGATATTAACATAAAAAGGATTCCGTAGACAGGGAAAGAACCTGTTCTTGGGCAACTACTTCTATGATGACCAAAAGCCCTTAAATGATTTTCGAGCACATGTGTTCCAGCAGCGGTATGAAGAAAATGATAGTAATAATGACGGTAATAATCGAATTATCCTTAACTTCACACTTCACAGTGGATATCCTGAATTATTGAAAATTTCAAAATGGCTTCACGTCGAGGCTACAATGCCTAGAAGAGTCTTTACATACTGCAGACGTGAGAATAGCATAATCTCCGCGTCAGAAGCTTGCTTCTACTTAACCATTTAATAGACTCGCATTTCTTCCAACGTGACTAATTTTGTAAGCTTACCACATCATCTGTTACAGCACACTCCTGGGGCTGTGAAATGTTGTCACAATGGTCAGGTGGAACGGACTATCACAAGTGCAATGCGTGGGTTCAGGCATTTACTTTTAAGAGGCACAAACAGATTTACTTTACCTCTGGTAACTTCAAGAGAAACACGTTATAATCCAGAATCCGAATTAAACATCACGTTCCTTCATTCCCAACTGGACAGAGCCGGTTTACTTTGGCAAATGACATAGGCGGAGGTCATTTTTAAACAGGAATACTGTCGCCAGTAAACTTACTTACATTAGAAAATTTTATTTTGTACTTGATTGAACTAGAGACGCTGAAAAATGTGGTGCTGGACTCTGATTCGAATTCGTATCTCTTCTTTCGGGGTTCTGAATCTCTCGGAACAGTATAGTTCAATCATTTCGTTCCTTTTTCCGAGACTGCAATCTTCTGTAGGTCTCCTCCAAAGGTAAGTATGTGGGTCCGATTCCTGATCCAGTACAAAAATATTCATGATTTCATTTCAAGCCCTACCACGTGCACACCGGCGTGCTAGTGAAAATTAACGTGCAATTTTAATGTCTGTTCATGTGTTGCCAACAATTTCTGGTCAAACACGCACACATCTTACTGTTGGTGAGTAAGCAATTGATACTGAAGCTATATTCGTGGACGATACAGAAGAACGATAGGAGTGCGGTTCGATTGTCGCTCAGGCAGAAAAATTTGTATCCTTATTTTAGATTCAAATACCTAGCAGCTGGTAAGAAAAACCGATAGGTAACATTTGATTTTGCTTAGTTAACAATCTGATTACGTGTTGGGGTCGTATCTCCGACACAGAACTTCACATCATGCGCTTCATCTTTAAATGCATGCACACTATGTTGCTTCTGAATCGAGATATATCAGACATCTTTCGTAGTTAGTGAACAGGGATGAAAGGGTCTTGATAGGAGTCCCGGTTTATTACAAAAACTATCTTCTTTTATTTTCAGGTTTAGATTTGGTTACTTATATTGGCGAAAATTCCGGTAATTCATGACTCTTCACGGCTAGTCAGCAATATGATATGATTCGATTAGATTAGATTAATACTAGTTCCATAGATCATAATGTAAGTCGGCTGTTTAGATTTTTATATTGGTAATGCCACGTAGAGCTCTGTATAAAAATCACTGGCTGTGCTGTGTGCAGTCTGTGGCTAGTTTGCATTGTTGTCTGCCATTGTATTGTTGGGCAGCTGGATGTGAACAGCGCGTAGCGTTGCGCAGTTGGAGGTGAGCCGCCAGCAGTGGTGGATGTGGGGAGAGAGATGGCGGAGTTTTGAAAAATGTCATGAACTGCTGTATATATTATGAATATTGAGGTAAATACATTGTTTGTTCTCTATTAGAATCTTTCATTTGCTAAGACTATCAGTAGTTAGTGCCTTCAGTAGTTTGAATCTTTTATTTAGCTGGCAGTAGTGGCGATCGCTGTATTGCAGTAGCTTGAGTAACGAAGATTTTTGTGAGGTAAGTGATTTGTGAAAGGTATAGTTTAATGTTTTTCAGAGCCATTCTTTTGTAGGGATTTTTGATAGTCAGATTCCGTTGCGCTAAAAATATTGTGTGTCACTTTAGTGAATGTGTGAGTACATTCAATTTTGCTCAGCTGTTTGAAAAGCAAATAGTGTAAGAGGTTTATAAGCACAGTCTTGTATAATTTTCCAAAGGGGACGTTTCATATGTCGACCCTTAGCCTAGGATACCTCACTGGAATCTTCTGATTTTTTCTTGTAGTTTGTGTAATTAGTGTAGCTTTTGTTTATTGATAGCGCGTAATTATAGAGAGAATTTCCTTTGTAGTTGTAGTTTTTCATTGTTGTACTGTAAAACAGTTGTGGCATGCATGTAGATTTGCACCAAGTATTTCGCAGCTGCGCTTGCAATTTCATACATATTATTTTCAGTGCTATGTTAATGTGTTCTCTTATTTTTGCTATTCAAATTGTGCTTTTCTGTGTTATCATGTGAAATATTGTGACAATAATGGCGTGTGAAAAATGTAACACTCGGCTCCAAAGTAAACTGAGAAATAATAGTGACGACGAGTGGAGCTTATCAGCACCACTGGGTAGTGAATTAACAGACATTCAAAGTAGTAATTTGGTAACTGTGCATAGGGAAATGGAGCGGGCGGCAAATAATAGTGTAGACACTGAAACAGGTAGTGAACAGGGAAGCATTATCGATCGATCGGTCGGCAACAGCTCACCTCAGGAATCCGAAATGACAGAACACAATACTGCAAATACTGTAGACTTCGGTTTTGGGTCCTCACCGTTTTCTCAAATGAGTCAAGACACATTTTCTGCTTGTCAAAATGTAAATGTTGCCGGTGAAAATGCACTGCCAAAAAGCATAGAGAAACAGATTCCAGACACTAATACATTACTATTGCAATTAATGCAACAAATGGAACAAAATCAGAGACAAATGGGACAAAATCTTCAAAAATTAGACACAATGGAACAACATCAGAGACAAACACAGCAAAAGCTTCAAAAGTTAGACACAATGGAACAATACCAGAGACAAACACAGCAACAGTTAGACACAATGGAACAAAATCTTAAAAAGTTAGACACAATGGAACAAAATCTTCAAAAGTTAGACACCACACTTGAACAAACACGTGAAGATTTAACTACTGAGTGACATAACATCGAATCGAAATGTCAAAAAGTCTGTAATGACGTAAAAACACAAATTTGTGAGCATTTCCAACATATTTTTTCGCGTCATGAAAATGCATTACAGAATCACGAAGCAGCCATAAAAGAACTGCAAACTTTTGTTCATGAAAATCATGAGACCTTGCAACCTAAAATTGACTCAGTTGCATCTACCGATTCGGTTATGCAACTTGCAAAAACTCAGGAAAATTTAAAGGACACAGTAGATACCCTGAAAATTGGTTCAGAAAGACACCTGGAGAACAAGCCATTAGGGTGTGCCTTTCCGGAAGCGCAGGTAGAAAAAAAAAAAAAAAGGGAGGCCATTATCCTCGCCATTGACATTCCTTTAGAGAAAACATTGCAAATGCGACACCCTCATTACTTGGAAAGATACTTTTATCTGCACACCTGATTATGACAAGCGTCTTTCTACGAGAGTTGAGAGAATTTATACTAACTTATGAAATGTCACATGACTACTGAATGATATTTTTATGCTTTGGTTTGCATAATTGCTTATTTCATTTGATATCTGGTTTCCAGCTGTGTTGCAGCATTGCTTTTATAAAATAAAATGCATTTGCTAATGTGAACACTTTCTGTCATCAGATCTATTAAATAATCATTTTATGATCCACATTCTTTAAAAAAAGGAGCACTTGGAAAGGAAAGAACAATAAGAAGGAACTAGTAACAGTAACTGTATACGTAATATTCTTTTCAAGTACATGGTAATATTTTTCGTAGAATAAGTTGTGGTGCACCACTTTAATTACATAGACATTAAGATGTGAATATGCATTTCCCTTGTCTGCATTATTGTCTTTAGTGTAATGTTTTTTTCTGCTTGAGCTATGTCATGTTTAGATATAAGTTATTTCTGCTGCTGTTTGCCAGGCATAGTGCTACTAAATTTCACTTTGTATTACTCTGTTAAGCTAGTTTTACTATTGATTTATTTTTATTGTTGCTGCACATTGGCTCATATTATTTGTAATGGTGCATTGCTTGGTAATTTAGATTTACTGTAGCTTGCTTTGCAATTTTCCATTTTTTTTGCATTGCTGTTTGTGTTAATTTGTTATGTGCTGCTGCATTGCCTCGTCACTTATTGTAGCATCTGAGCTCAGTAGATTTAAGTTAGCTTAAGAGGGGGTAGCCTATAAGAGAATGAGTTGCAATGAATTGGAAAAAATGTATTGAGAAGTTATACGAAAAAAGTACAGAAAGCAGGTATAGGTAGGACTTTTGGGAATAATGATGAACCAAGGGAGATCTCCATGCAAAATACTGCAGCGAAACAAACCCTGTCCTTTCCTTTTGTGTTATCCCACTATATGTTTGTGTACCCTTGTGTATTTATGTTCTTTCTGTCTTTATATGTTTAGCTAATAAGATTTATGTTGTAGAATTTCTCTAATACTAAGCTATAGACATTATTTATTCTGTTCTGTTTTAATGCTCATCATGTGTAAAGTTGATGTTTCGAAAGTTATTCTGATCTTTTATGTATGTACTCATGTCATAATTCCTGTAACACTGATGTATATGTTATTTCGATTCTTTTGTAAAGCCTGTATTACTACAAATGTTATCTGTATTGTTATGTTCTTTAATGATGTATTTTGTACCTTTGTAATTGTATTCTCATGTTATAAAATTGTAATTGACACCAGTTCATCAAGTTAAGGAGGAAGGCAATGGCAAATCACCTCCTCTAGGACCTTGCCTAGTAAGGCGAGGCGAGTCTCCCGCGTCGTCGCACTACCCTCTGTAACAGAGGTATGGGACTCATCCTCATTAAATTTCTAGACAACAATTTTTTACCCTCTCTCTTATTCTTTTTTCTTTCTCTCTCTCTCTCTCTCTCTCTCACCCACACTCTATCTGTCTCTCTCTCTCCCATACACACACACACACACACACACACACACACACACACACACACACGTTCTTTTTTTTATTTTTATTTGTTTGGTGTGTTTTCGACTATCGGCGAGGCACGAAACCGTCTGTGAATGAGTTTCTTTGTTTTGAGTACAGTTACGATAGAAATATAAAAACAACTATGAGAGTAGTTTGCAGTCAGTTCTGAGTATTATTAGTAACTACGCTCCAGTCCCTAAACCTAGTTACAGAAATGCGAATCAGACGCATTACATATTCTAGGCCGTAGCAGCCGCGTCTTTGATACGCCAGGTACGGTCACTTCCCAGCCCACTGTATGATCACATCGGTTCGTCTTCTTCCTGCTAGTACTGCAACTTAGATTTGGCAACAAGGCAAGGTATGTTTGGTAACTCTGTGATCGACGAGTTACTTCCTGGTGTGCATGGAATTAAGCCTCAAATTTCACTTGATTTTTCTGTATTTTCCATTGAATAATCTGAGCTATTATCGCTTGAGGTGTAACAAAAGATTGTAAATATACGGTTTTAAGCCCAGGAAAGTAGTTGAACGTGGAAATCGCAACTAATCTCGTCCTTTAAGTAGCGGATTACGAGTTCTAGCCACTATTGGACTCGTAAGAGGAAGGCACAACACAGACCTCTTTGCCAGCTCTGTGATGACGTGCTGACCTGTGAAAAAGCGTTTGTTATGGTTCGTGGTTCCATTCTCGCTGACTGTAACGATTTTATCCCTTCTGTGAAAGAGCTACAAGCAGTCAGATGAAACATCGATGAGGAAATCGCAAGAAAATACTTTCAGCTCATAGTGCAATGGTGAAAAACTTACGATGCTGCACAACAGGTAACGCCTCTTTTCGCTGTTGACAAGCAAATTATGGGTTTCTAGGAATACATATTTTTATTTATGAAATGCCACATTTGCATACCTGTTGAGTAAGACACAGCATACCAATTAAACATTGACCCAATCGAAATCTAAGTGAGAAGTATTTTACTAATTCGTGCCGATAGGGGCACGCTTGTGTACAGGTACACAGTTTTATTAAAACAGACTTTCGTCGTAAGGTTATCGTGGGTAGTTTAATTTCATTTCTCATAATACAGTGCACAATTTTCGTAAGGTTTCTTTTAGTGATGTTAAAACAATACTAACATGAGAGAAGAATTAATCATCGACGATATATGCGAATTCTCTGATTTTATCTATAACAGCCTGGCATTATTGATGACATGCATGTAGAAAACTTGTTCTGAGTTAAAGCTGTCAAAGAAGGTTTGAAGAAGAATAAAATGCCACTACCAGACGACAGCTAATGTAGAAAATACTTTTCTGACTATTTTGGCACGATGCACTCTCCCCATACATAATACAAAAGCTTCCAGATGTATCTGCAGCCTGGCCGTCTATTAAATCTGAAGAGAACAAAATGTCGCTGAAATTAGCCGTTTTTTCCCATGCGGCTATTTTAGGTTGAGAAGTGAAGGGAATTCCATTAAATTGATAACTTTATCAGACATCAGAATTGCGTTTTAAAAAATGTAGCAGTGAATGTAACAGAACTCGCGACGTCTTCTCTACAGTGCGTAATGCTTCCCGTTATGCTACCAGCTGCCATGTAGCTACAGCAGCTCCAGAAGTCAACAACAGGTCCTCATGAACTTCCGCATTGCACAGTGCTGTGAGATAATGCATATGGTCGGATCTAGTCTTCTGAGAGACAGACAGTTACAGCTTTTCTTTGGCATTGCACGACATTTTCAACTAACAGATAGAGCAACAGACTAGCTCAAGTGGAAAGGAACACTTCCTATTTAAATTTCTGCATCCAACACTGTTGGCAGTTCTGTGTAGGTGGCAGTTACGTTATTTTATTTCGGTGATTACAAAATAGAGTCGAATGTATGCACTGGGTAGCCGAGGCAACAAGTTCATGGAGATTCGGTCAACCAAGTAAATGAATGTACTGAACACGCTGCAAACCACCACAGGGAGCCTGTGTGTCAGAATTATCATCGAGTGTGCCGCAATGGTATTATGATAGAAAAATGAATTCCATAGAAGAGGTTTTGGTGGTCTGCTGGATTGATGATAGGTTCCTATGATGATTGTCTGGGTTCGATTCTAACTTCTTCCGATGATTTATAGTAGGTAGAGACAGATTCTATTCTCTTCTGGCTACATAAAGTCAAGAAGATATAATGGCATTGTGGTCTGAAATTCACATTAAACATAATATTCCTTCTCTACCACGTAGATGATAGGTTGAACCACCATAAAGTCAGGAGTGGCGAAATGTGGGAATTCTATCACCAGTAACCTTTCTTGTACTAGTTATTTATTTCTAGTGACGAAACAAACGCTATTTAAGGTCACAGGGCACTTATTCCATCTTTTATTTGAGCTTCTGTATGTCGATAAAATTGGTTATGAGCTGGGAATGCAACTCAGACCGCCCTTAACGTGGAATTTGATCCCTTCGTGACAATACAGCTCGACTACTATTTGTTGTTTGTTCAAAACTGCAGATTTCTCAACATCTCGACATATTGCGCGTGAATGGATTCGAATCTTAGCTCGGCACTAAAGTTTTCATTATGTATTATAAAGCATTTTCATTCGTTCTCAACACTAACGATATCTTACGTTTTTGACTCCCAATGAGACACAGAACTATCTGAGAGATTATTGTAAGGTCAATGATGTTATTCCGAACTGCTGGTGGAGAAAAATTCAGTATCTGACGTCTCTTTGTGTGCAGTCAACAACGATGTGTGTGGGGTTCGATTCCCAGTCAACACTGAACTCTTCGTCATATTATTTCTAGTTCAAACATGCTCACATGTCGCTGCTGGTGTAACAAACCCATATTTAACGCTACTGCCGAGAAAATCCGATATGACACAGTTGATTGGGCTTCGATAACAATCCGATTAGGTTCTGGGTTCGAATCCCTGTCCAACACAAAGCTTTATATCGCGGCATTTGAAGTAAGTTATTTGTGAAGAAGCAATATTTAACATCTCTTGCAGTTCGTTAACAGGGACAATAGACGCTGGGTAGGTATTCGCGTCCGTTATAAATGTTTACATTATGTAATTTAAAGTTGATATTTGCTACCTGATACTGTCTAAAATCGAGGTATATCATTCTCTGTATGCCTAGTCAGGAATGACTGTTAGTTTCAGTCAGTCACGAAATCTTAGTCTGCATGACCTGGGTTTGAATCCAAATGCAGAACGAGACGGTTCGTCGTGTCATTTGAAGTTTATACATATTCTCAACTAGCTGCTATTGAATAACTTAAATTTTAATGTCATTTTGTGTTAAATAACAAGTATGGTATGTTACTTTGAAAAGGAAATCATGAATACGACGAACTTACTATGTTCATTACCTATCTGACGTAATAATGACAGTGGTAACATTTCCGGTATGTCATTTATTGCAATAAATGTGAGCTTGCAAGCATTAAGGATAGTCTTATCTGTGATAAGGTGTTCCCTGATATTTGTAGTATCGTGGTATTACTTTACATCTTGAGTTAATGCGATAAGAGCAGAGTTTTCTAGTGGTGACTTGTTGGAACCATTTTCAATATTCAAACGATTGTACCAAGGGGCGATTAGAGGACCGGCTCTAGAGCTGCGTTATGCGGGTTGCGTGCGAATCAGGCGAAAATCAATTCATGTTGCCAACCAACGGTGAAGCAGAAGTAAAGCTGTGAGGAGCGGCCGTGAGTCGTGCTTCGGTAGCTTAGCACTTGCCCGCGAAAGGCAAAGGTCCCGAGTGCGAGTCTCGGTCGGGCACACAGTTTTAAACTGCCAGGAAGTTTCATATCAGCGCACACTCTTCTGCAGAGTGAAAATCTTATTCTGGAAAGGTGAAGCATATGCGGAAAATTAACGGCTGTTCGCTTTTGTTCTCTTTATCTCTCTCTCTCTCTCTCTCTCTCTCTCTCTCTCTCTGTGTGTGTGTGTGTGTGTGTGTGTGTGTGTGTGTGTGTGTGTGTGTGTGTGTGTCGTTAGTCACGGCGAATTGCAGAAAGATGAATGTGAATGTAATCGCTGTCAGAGTGTGGTTCGTTTTCATGTTAAGCTGATTTGAGCTTTTGTTATAATTATATGATTGCGTGGTGTCTGTTCTTGCTGACGTGTCATGAAAGAGCATTATTCTACAATTTTATCCACTAATGTAAACAGTGAGTTGTTTGTTATGTATATTTGATCATTCATCAAGATTTTGTGTTCTGCTTTGATTATTTGTATGGGATAATTTTCGTCCAGGGGTGGGAGGTGTTTTTTATTGTTTATACTAATTGTTTGAGTGTCTTTTTCTCAAGAGATCGGTTTGTGATTGTTTTCTCTTAGGTTTTCTGCACATTTGGAGTGGTTTGTCCCATAATTACGTGCTCCAACGTTCTGCCTGTTTCTCACACGTATCTATCATCAGACGTGTTACACTGCAAGATATAGCTCCTTCCTGGGTCATGTATATGTCTTTCGTCAGTTCTGGGGTGCATTTTTGGAGGGAACTGTCATTTTTGTATGCTATGTTTACACTCTGCATTTTGAAAATGTTAGTGATTCTGTATGCGAGTTGGTGTTTGTATGTCCTTGTGTACCATCTTGGGTCTTCTGCGTATTTCACCAAGATTTGATTTCACTCAGGTTTACCCCTAGACTACCACATGCAACATGTGTGTCGGTAATTCATCTATTGATGAATGACTTTGCGAGTATCAAAATATTTGTCATACACAGCCGTATCTTGTGATTCCATTGGTTTAAAAGCCAAGGCACGTAGATCTTAGTACCTGACATAAATTTTAAATTGCTGCCTCTTCCCGTTCCTGAAGAAAGGAATCTTAACAGACAGGCAGATAGGCAGACGGACAGATATATGGACCGGTGTCATCAGTCTTCTGACTGGTTTGATGCGGCCCGCCACGAATTCCTCTCCTGCGCCAACCTCTTCATCTCAGAGTATCGCTTGCAACCTACGTCCTCAATTATTTGCTGGATGTATTCCAATCTCTGTATTCCTCTACAGTTTTTGTCCTCTACAGCTCCGTCTAGTACCGTGGAAGTCATTCCCTCACGTCTTAACAGATATCCTATCATCTTGTCTCTTCTCCTTAGCAATGTTTTCCATATATTCCTTTCCTCTCCGGTTCTGCGCTGAACCTCCTCATTCCTCACCTTATCAGTCCACCAAATTTTCAACATTCGTCTGTAGCACCACATCTCAAATGCTTCCATTCTCTTCTGCTCCGGTTTTCCCCTAGTCCATGTTTCACTACCATACGATGCTGTACTCCAGACGCACATTCTCAGTAATTTCTTCCTTAAATTAAGGCCTATGTTTGATACTAGTAGACTTCACTTGGCTAGGTATGCACTTTTTGCCATTGCTTGTCTGCTTTTGATGTCCTCCTAGCTCCATCCGTCACTGGTTATTTTACTGTCTAGGTACCTGAATTCCTTAACTTCCACTTCCACTCCTGAACCTTTCTTTTATTTCCATCATTGCTTATTCTATGTACAGATTGAACAGTAGGGGCGAAACACTACATCCCTGTCTTACACCCTTTTTAATCCGAACACTTCCACTCTTATTATTCCCGCTTGGCTCTTGTACCTATTCTATATTGCCCATCTCTCCCTATAGCTCATCCCTATTTTTCGAACATATAACACTTTTTCCAGGTCGACAGATCCTGTGAACGTGTCTTGATTTTTCTTTAGCATTGTTTCCATTATCAACTGCAACGTCAGAATTGCCTCTCACGTGCCTTTACCTTTTCTAAAGCCAAATTGGTCGTCATCTAGCACACCCTCTTTCCAGTCTTCTGTATATTATTCTAGTAAGCAACTTGAATGTATATCCTGTTAAGCTGATTGTGAGATAATTCTCGCACTTGTCAGCTCTTGCAGTCTTCTGAATTGTATGGACGATATTTTTCCGAAAATCATATGGTGTGTCACCAGACTCATACGTTCTACACACCAACGTTAGTAGTCGTTTTGTTGCCACGTCCCCCAACGATTTTAGAAATTCTGGTGGAATGTTATCTGTCCCTTCTGCCTTATCTAATTTTAAGCCCTCGAAAGCTCTTTTAAATTCTGATTCTAATACTGGATCCCCTATCTCTTCTACGAGTAAATCGACTCTTAGTTCTTCTTCTATCACGTCAGAGAAATCTTCCCCCTCATAGAGTCTTTCAATGTATTCTTTCCACCTATCCGCTCTCTCCTCTGCATTTAACAGTGGAATGCCCGTTGCACTCTTAATGTTACCACCGTTGCTTTAAATGTCACCGAAGGTTGTTTTAACTTTTCTGTATGCTGAATCTGTCCTTCCGACGATCATTTCTTTTTCGATTTCTTCACATTTTTCCTGCAGCCATTTCGTCTTAGCTCTCCTGCACTTTCTATTTATTTCATTCCTGAGCGACTTGTATTTGAGTGTTCCTAAATTTACACGAACATTTTTGTACTTTCTCCTTTCATCGATCAGCTGGGGTATGTCTTTTGTTACCCATGGTTTCTTCGGAGTTACCTTCTTTGTACATGCGTGTTTCTTTCCAACTTCTATGACGGCCCTTTTTAGAGATGTCTATTCCTCTTCAAATGTACTACCTACTGAACTATTCCTTATTGCTGTATCTGTAGCCTTAGAGAACTTCAATCGTATCTCGTCATTCCTTAGTACTTCCGTATCCCACTTATTTGCGTATTGATTCGTCCTGACGAGTCTCCTAAACTTCAGCCTACTCTTTATCCCTACTTCATTGTGATCTGAGTCTATATTTGCTCCTGGGTACGCCTTACAATCCAGTATCTGGTTTCGGAATCTCTGTCTGACCATGATGTAATCTAATTGAAATCTTTCCGTATCACCTTGACTTTTCCAAGTACACCGCCTCCTGTTGTGATTCTTGAACAGAATATTCGCTATGAAATTTATTACAGAACTCAGTTAGTCTTTCTCCTCTCCCATATCCTCCCGTAACCTATTCTTCTACTCGTTTCCCTAAAACTGCATTCCAGTCCTCCATTACTATTAGATTTTCATCTCCCCTTACGTACTGCATGACCCTTTCAATATTCTCACATACTTCCTCTATCTCCTCATCTTCAGCTTGCGACGTCGGCATGTATACCTGAACTACCGTTGTCGGTGTTGGTTTGCTGTCGATTCTGATAACAACAACCCTGTCACTGAACTGTTCACAGTAATACACTCTCTGCCCTACCTTCCTATTCATAACGAATCCAACACCCGTTATACATTTTCTGCTGCTGATGATTTACCCTACACTCATCTCACCAGGAATCCTTGTCTTCTTTCCATTTCACTTCACTGGCCCCTACTATATCTATATTGAGCCATGCATTTCCCTTTTCAGATTTTCTAGTTTCTTTACCACGTTCAAGCTTCTGACATTCCACGCCCCAACTCGTAGAACGTTATCCTTTCGTTGATTATTCAATCTTTTTCTCATGGTCACCTGCCCCTTGGCAGTCCCTTCCCGGAGATCCGAATGGGGGACTATTCCGGGTCGGCCGCGGTGGCCGTGCGGTTCTGGCGCTGCAGTCCGGAACCGCGGGACTGCTACGGTCGCAGGTTCGTATCCTGCCTCGGGCGTGTGTGTGTGTGATGTCCTTAGGTTAGTTAGGTTTAAGTAGTTCTAAGTTCTAGGGGACTTATGACCTAGGATGTTGAGTCCCATAGTGCTCAGAGCCATTTGAACCATTTGACTATTCCGGAATCTGCCAGTTGAGGGATTATCATGACACTTTTTCAATTACAGGCAGCATGTCCTGCGGACACACGTTACGTGTCTTTAATTCAGTGATTTCCATTGCCTTCTGAATCCTCATGTCGTTGATCATTGCTGATTCTTCCGCCTTTAGGGATAGTTTCCCAGCCCTAGGACAAGATAGTGCTCTGAACCTCTGTCCGCTTGTCGGACCTCTTTTGACAAGGCCGTTGGCAGAATGAGGGTGACGTGTTAATTAAAATTTATGTAGTGGCGGGATTCGAACTCGGTGCCAAGGACGTTTTGATTACCAAGCAAAAACGCTACTCCTATACCACGGTCCTTACTAAAATCCTGTCCAACCCTAAAAATGGAACCGGTTCTGTACATTATTGATTAGTGAGGTGTGGAAAGCTATCCCTCCTTACTCGATGGTGTGGTTGTCGATGAAATTGGATTTTCGACATGTTCATTAAAAGTGATTGCGCCAAAGCACATGTCGTTCTGTTAACTTTTGGTGACAGGTGAAGAATAACATTCGCCCATTACAAGAGTACCCTATTCTCATAGCACAGTAGATGGTATGCAGAAGTGATGAAATATGAGACATATGCCCTCATCCATAACCAACTGCAGGCTCCAACTTTCGAGAAAATGCTTTAATAAGCTTCATTTGCCGCGACATTATCG